>NC_030685.2:70106547-70446547 GCF_000004195.4 Xenopus tropicalis | reverse complement strand
GGGCGCTTGAAAAGTTTGGCCCAATGCTGATGGGATGGCACTGGTACTAATAGGGCAGCCAAAGGGTCCACCCCCTGCCGCCATGGCGAGTATCTCAATTCAATGGCAGCAATGCCCATGGTCACATTTTACTCTTTTTATTTTCAAGCTAACTTGTTTTTAAGACTGAATTCAGACAGCTACACATATGCTAACATTTATTTTACAGCTTTGTAATTATACAAGAAAGGGGGATTGATTAATGCACATTCACAGGTCCCATGTTTTATTAGAAATTCATTCTGTGCAAGTGCATCCAATTTCAAACACAGAATTTTCTAAATCTCGTCAAGGTAACTATAAACCCACTGGTGTAACCAGAAGATATTTGCAAAAGGATTGCAGAAAAAACTTTTTTTTTTTTTTTTTAGAATAAAAATATATGTTTATTTCATCATTTAAAAATAAGACAGAGCATATTCACCTCTTTACCTTAACGCGTTTCGTGGTAAACACCACTTCCTCAGAAGCCCAAATTGTGAGACCCTCCATTTGAGTTTAAATAGATAAAACACACACCCATTCTTAATTGGTAACTCACTATTAACCCTAAAAGCGTGAAATACAAGCACATATATGTCCATAGACATGATGAGAATCTTGTATAAATAAAACCATCTATAGCATCCACCCGGGGTGCTTATCAAGTATAGAAAACTATACCTTCCACAACATATATCCTTTAGGTAAGCTAAGATGTTATAGAAGTAACAGTAGTAATGATAATAATAATAATAATAGTAACAATGGATCATAAAAGTCACATATATTGAATACTGTTACAAATTGTTCCTAAAATGTGTGTATATGGTTATATGCCCAAATGTCAGACCTTGATATTACATTAGAAGTATACATATAAAATTATACATATAAAATTATACATATAAACATACTACTTCCAAAATCATTAATCAATTAAATAGCGGTGTGGTCACATAGTTATCAGTAAAAACAGGATAATTCCCATTCTCTATTGAGACCCCCATATTGCTCTATTGTTTTCAACCGGTATATCCAAAAGACCTCTCTCTCCGAAAGTTTCTTATCTGTATCACCTCCCCTAACATTTATACTGGGTCTATCAATAATCTGAAAGGTCATACAGTTACTACCTCCATGTTTCTCTATTATATGTTTAGCTATCGCTGATCTTGTATCCTTTCTCTCCACGGCTGATAAATGTTCCAAAATCCTAGTTCCTACCTTGCGAATGGTTTTCCCCACATACTGAGCACCACACTCGCATGTGGCTAGGTAAATGACCCCTTTGGATTGACAGTTGAAGTACTGGGGAATGGTAAAAGTATGTCCTGTATATGCACAACTAAATTGCTTAGAGATTCTCACTACCCCACACGCCTTACATTTTTTCCTGCCACATTTGTAAGTGCCCTTATGGCGTAACCATGCAGCTTCCGAATCATTATCCCTCGTGGAATATAGACTCCTGGAAACCCAGGAGGCCACATTCCTAGCTCTCCTGAATGTAAATCCAGGGGTTTGATCAAGGGTTTTCTGCAACACTGGATCCTGCATTAGTATACCCCAATATTTAGTAATACTCCTTTGGATGTCGTGGGCCCCGCGGCCAAATGTAGTGCAAAACCTGAGTTTCCCCTGGGATCCCCCTTTACGCCCCCCAACAGTAACAGTGGGGTGTAATAAACTCATCCTGTCCGTAGCCACAGCTCTATCATAAGCTGATTTAATAACCTCCATACTATATCCCCGTTGGGCAAATCTATCCCATAACTGCATGGCCTGTTGTTGAAAGGCATCCCAAGAGGAACAAATGCGTCGTAATCGCAAAAATTGTCCAACCGGGATGCCCCTAATGCAGGACCTGGGATGACCGCTTTTAGCATGCAGAAGAGTATTACGGGTGATGGGTTTACGATATAAATCCGTGGTGATCACTCCCTCAGACATGGAAAAGGTCACATCCAAGAAGGGAATCTCCAATGGGTCAGTATCATAAGTAAATTTGATTCCATCCACAGCCTCATTACAATGACTTACAAAGGAGTGTAGGGAGGCAGCATCTCCATCCCACACCCCTATGCAGTCGTCAATGTAACGATAAAATTGTATTATCTGACCCCTATGGGGATTTGAATCACCAAAGACATGGAGCCGCTCCCACCACCCCATGAAGAGGTTGGCATAGGTAGGGGCAAAAGAAGCCCCCATTGCGGCTCCACGTCTCTGGAGATAGAACTTCCCATCAAACAAAAAATAATTAGTGTGTAAAAGGAAATGAACTGCCTGTAAAATAAAATCCATCTGTATTGCTGGGAAACACCCCTCCTGTTGTAGCCAATATTGTATAGAATTTAGACCCAAAGTGTGATCAATGGAAGAGTAAAGAGCAGCTACATCCATGGAGAACCACCTATAGGTGGGTTTCCACTCCAGGTCCGCCAATTTGTTTATACACATAGTGGTGTCTCTCAAGTAAGTCGGTAATTGCAATACTAAAGGCATCAACAATTTATCTACATAGCAAGATAGACCCTCATTCAAAGACCCTATCCCTGCCACAATGGGGCGTCCCTTCACATCCTCCAACGATTTGTGAACCTTCGGGAGGATATGAAAAATGGGGATAATGGGATTTATGCAGTGGAGATAATCGTGTTCCTTATTATTCAATATCCCCATGGAAAGTCCTTCCGACAATAAATCACCAAGTAGTTTCTGGAAATAAACCAGAGATACATAGTTCATATAGACACAAACGTTATATGGGTGATAAGAGCCTTGTGAAATCTAACCCACGGTCTATACTCAAAGCGTCTAGATCAGTGCAGTTTGCGGACTCAGATGATGATAATGGGGGTAGATCATGTTCTATATCACCTCCCTCCTCTGCCTTCTCCACCTCTTCTTTTTTGGTGTCAGATCCGGATCGATCAATGAGCGATCTGGAGGATCTACGTGGCCAGGATCCAGCACAGGGGCCCAGACGCAGAACATTACGCCAAAGAAGAGGACCCACGGGTCCACACGGCGTTCGAGACGCAGGAGGAAACATGGATGTGGGCTCGCAATCTCTACAACTGGGGACCGAGAGAGGGAGGAGGGCCAGGGGAGGTGGAAGGGGAGCCCGCAATTGGTGAGTAATCACACCCCAGCCCCGGATGGGGCTGTTGGTGAATTGGATGGTACTGAAGGAAAAGCCAATGGGAGGGATATTAATATTATCAATCTGTCTTCATATACCCTTACTGATGATGAGTGTAAACTACTCTCGCGTGGCCTTAATTTTGTTCCCAGCATGCATTGTGATTTATTCAAGGCAAGTTTAGATCTTAACAAATTTGTCCGTTTGATTACACTGCGGAGACATTTTGCGGATAAACAGGATGACGGTTCATTTTTGGAGGACTGTGGGATGAGTAGTGATCAATCAACACCAGAACCTAATGGGGACATAAGTCCAGACACTGAACGAATGCCCTTATCATGCCCTTTAGACTTTCAAGATGAGTGTGCAGTATTAACTTTAAAAGATTTGCATAAAGAGGGTTTTTGGGGCGATGTGGAAAATGTAACAGTCACTCACACTGATCTGAGGAGTAAGTCGGTTTATTATCCGATACAATCAAAGAATTACTATATTAACCTTTTTCAGAAGTTGGTACAACAGGATATAGATGGGCTGGCAGAGAAGTGGGGTAGAACACAAGGTAAAATGCGGAGTGGTTTGGAATTTGCTAATTTGACAGCAGGAGAAACTAGGGCTCTTAAATCATTAAGTAATAATAAGCAAATTGTTATCAAGGCAGCCGACAAAGGGGGGTCGGTAGTAGTTTTAGATGCTGCGAAATATGAAGGTGAGATTAAGCGTCAATTGATGGATACAGATACGTATATACCCTTGGAGAAGGATCCCACGGTTTATTTCCAGAAACTACTTGGTGATTTATTGTCGGAAGGACTTTCCATGGGGATATTGAATAATAAGGAACACGATTATCTCCACTGCATAAATCCCATTATCCCCATTTTTCATATCCTCCCGAAGGTTCACAAATCGTTGGAGGATGTGAAGGGACGCCCCATTGTGGCAGGGATAGGGTCTTTGAATGAGGGTCTATCTTGCTATGTAGATAAATTGTTGATGCCTTTAGTATTGCAATTACCGACTTACTTGAGAGACACCACTATGTGTATAAACAAATTGGCGGACCTGGAGTGGAAACCCACCTATAGGTGGTTCTCCATGGATGTAGCTGCTCTTTACTCTTCCATTGATCACACTTTGGGTCTAAATTCTATACAATATTGGCTACAACAGGAGGGGTGTTTCCCAGCAATACAGATGGATTTTATTTTACAGGCAGTTCATTTCCTTTTACACACTAATTATTTTTTGTTTGATGGGAAGTTCTATCTCCAGAGACGTGGAGCTGCAATGGGGGCTTCTTTTGCCCCTACCTATGCCAACCTCTTCATGGGGTGGTGGGAGCGGCTCCATGTCTTTGGTGATTCAAATCCCCATAGGGGTCAGATAATACGATTTTATCGTTACATTGACGACTGCATAGGGGTGTGGGATGGAGATGCTGCCTCCCTACACTCCTTTGTAAGTCATTGTAATGAGGCTGTGGATGGAATCAAATTTACTTATGATACTGACCCATTGGAGATTCCCTTCTTGGATGTGACCTTTTCCATGTCTGAGGGAGTGATCACCACGGATTTATATCGTAAACCCATCACCCGTAATACTCTTCTGCATGCTAAAAGCGGTCATCCCAGGTCCTGCATTAGGGGCATCCCGGTTGGACAATTTTTGCGATTACGACGCATTTGTTCCTCTTGGGATGCCTTTCAACAACAGGCCATGCAGTTATGGGATAGATTTGCCCAACGGGGATATAGTATGGAGGTTATTAAATCAGCTTATGATAGAGCTGTGGCTACGGACAGGATGAGTTTATTACACCCCACTGTTACTGTTGGGGGGCGTAAAGGGGGATCCCAGGGGAAACTCAGGTTTTGCACTACATTTGGCCGCGGGGCCCACGACATCCAAAGGAGTATTACTAAATATTGGGGTATACTAATGCAGGATCCAGTGTTGCAGAAAACCCTTGATCAAACCCCTGGATTTACATTCAGGAGAGCTAGGAATGTGGCCTCCTGGGTTTCCAGGAGTCTATATTCCACGAGGGATAATGATTCGGAAGCTGCATGGTTACGCCATAAGGGCACTTACAAATGTGGCAGGAAAAAATGTAAGGCGTGTGGGGTAGTGAGAATCTCTAAGCAATTTAGTTGTGCATATACAGGACATACTTTTACCATTCCCCAGTACTTCAACTGTCAATCCAAAGGGGTCATTTACCTAGCCACATGCGAGTGTGGTGCTCAGTACGTGGGGAAAACCATTCGCAAGGTAGGAACTAGGATTTTGGAACATTTATCAGCCGTGGAGAGAAAGGATACAAGATCAGCGATAGCTAAACATATAATAGAGAAACATGGAGGTAGTAACTGTATGACCTTTCAGATTATTGATAGACCCAGTATAAATGTTAGGGGAGGTGATACAGATAAGAAACTTTCGGAGAGAGAGGTCTTTTGGATATACCGGTTGAAAACAATAGAGCAATATGGGGGTCTCAATAGAGAATGGGAATTATCCTGTTTTTACTGATAACTATGTGACCACACCGCTATTTAATTGATTAATGATTTTGGAAGTAGTATGTTTATATGTATAATTTTATATGTATAATTTTATATGTATACTTCTAATGTAATATCAAGGTCTGACATTTGGGCATATAACCATATACACACATTTTAGGAACAATTTGTAACAGTATTCAATATATGTGACTTTTATGATCCATTGTTACTATTATTATTATTATTATCATTACTACTGTTACTTCTATAACATCTTAGCTTACCTAAAGGATATATGTTGTGGAAGGTATAGTTTTCTATACTTGATAAGCACCCCGGGTGGATGCTATAGATGGTTTTATTTATACAAGATTCTCATCATGTCTATGGACATATATGTGCTTGTATTTCACGCTTTTAGGGTTAATAGTGAGTTACCAATTAAGAATGGGTGTGTGTTTTATCTATTTAAACTCAAATGGAGGGTCTCACAATTTGGGCTTCTGAGGAAGTGGTGTTTACCACGAAACGCGTTAAGCTAAAGAGGTGAATATGCTCTGTCTTATTTTTAAATGATGAAATAAACATATATTTTTATTCTAAAAAAAAAAAAAAGTTTTTTCTGTGCTCCGCTTTTCTACTATTTTTGCTGTAACTTTGGCCCAATCGGGGGCGGCTTAGCGTAGCAGCACGATTCAACTTACTTTAGTGGGCTATCCTGGTGTGTGCTCCCCGATTCCTTTTCCGCTTTATTTGCAAAAGGATTGTCTGCTATAAACCAGTCCTGCCAGCTTTACATCAGGTATTTAACATCTAACAGCTATCTAACATATTGGGATTATTGTGCAATTATTGCTAGCTAATATTACACCGTAATGAGACTTCAGAAGGGCAGGTATAAAGCTGTTTGTTTAGCGCTAGGTCAAATTGTTCAGTGCCTTTGGTGGCGACCGTATGAAACAAGAAAGAAGGGGTAAATTGCTGTTAATGGAGTATCCAGGTTTCTCACTGGAGTGCCATCCCTATTTTTTGTACCATTGAATGATTATTAAAATTCTAAAGTGACATAAACAATTATAAAGTGACACATAGAAAGGTACAGTATACTATCGCACTGTGCAAATGTGTTTCTTAGGCCATGCCCATTTTTGACGATTTTTCCTTTTATCTCAAAATGTATCTTTGCTTAACACAGATTTCCCAAGGCTGGTTGCAATACAAGAAGTTTTGTGCACACTACCCCTGGTATAAATGCTAATTTTACCTTTAATGCTCCCAATGCTTTCTATATGCAGGGCTAAGCCAACATTTAATATCACACAACACACATAGCAGTGTAAATGCAGTGGAAACTTCAGTTTTAATCCTCCAAATTACAATCAGAATATATATGTAGTACCAACTTCACCTTTAATGCCACGAGAACATTAGTTCATGGAGTAGCATGAACACATGCTGACATCTAGATTAGTGCACAATATGGACATTATTTCTATAAAGATATACATATTATTTCCCCTAAGCCCCCTCACCAGGACATGTCTGACACTGTCTTTCTTCACATCAATTCACCCAGCTAACAACTGAGAGTCTCCCTTTTAATTGGTGCGCTTCTTCTGTAACCTGGTGAGTTGGGCGCCAAGTCAATGTGAAGGATGATAGATTATTTCCTGGTGTTCGAACAACTTGGGTGAAAATTGGGTAAATAGTTCCTAAATTTAATAGGAATTAAACTGGAATGTGCATCGTGCACACTTATTCTAATGTAGCATTAGGCTTCCAGCACAGATAATTCACAGCCTGACTTCTTTTATTAACTCTTTACCCTATGAACAGCCAAGTCTAATTTGTATGTAGCACCAGCCACACCTTCTTTTGCAATCACAGAGATATTTGTGCATTTTGGAGCTTTAGAAGGGTGCTAACGTTCAGTTGGTAGGTACATGTTGCCCGTTTAGCCAGTAGGAAATCGCTCCTGTAGAGCAAAAAGGTTTGTGCCAGTGCTACCTTTCTTTAAAATACCTGTTCTACCACATGTGTCCTGGGTACACGCCAACAAGAAACTGAATTTGGGGACACTTAAGCCTAGTGACAAAGTTCCTGAAAAAGGACCTCTTCCCAGGAAATGGAGACACATGGGAACCTGAGGTCACTGGCTCTGGAGGACTTGGAAAAAGTCAAATTGTGCAGTTACTTTATCCATTATTATGGTTTCTGGACAACAATTCACCCCTCCTATCCATCTGTCACCTCTTCCCACAGACAGCCAAGGAAAACATGTTGCCTTAAGCACATATGGTGATGGCATGGAAGCCCATTACCCATAGTTCTCTTGGGGTAACAGGTGGATAAGGGCATTTTGACAGCCTGATTACAGCAGCTGTAAAATACCTCCTTGTGCCATTAGCCTAATGCCTCTAGCAGCGAATAGTTTGTACATATGACTTAATATGCCAGAGTAAATAATAAAAGTGATCTTCTTAGAAAATATTGGGCTGTTGGCAATTCTAACCTATGAGTTATAAAAAGAGTGTAGATTGCCTGTGCTTAGCCTGGGTAGCTAAATGTCACTTTTGGACAGGGCCACGGAAAATTTTAGAAGGTTATAAATACAAAGAAACAAATGTCAGCTATGGCCCCTATCTCAGCAGTTTATCTCTCCAGAAAAACAAGAATTCTCTAGTATGAATCAATGCAACCTGGAGTGTGAGGCTTTAAAAAAGACAAAGGGGATGTCAGCCTCAACTGATTTATTATTTACACAACAGTACCGAGAAGGGAACTTTATATTTTGCATTTATGAGCAGACACCAAGGAATTCCAGCAGTGTTAGGAAGATGTAAAAGGAAGATAATACATTCAGTAATGCACCTACTTTAGGAGTAAGCGTAGTGTCAGAATTTCCCGAGTACTTGAAAGCACTCGTCTCACTAATGATGTATAATGCAAACATTATGTGTGGTTGATGATACTCTACTAATTCAGAACGTGCTCTTTGGTTGTATTGCTTAATTTCCTCTTAAGTAGGTCCACATATCTTTGCAATATTCCTTAAGCCTAGGCTATGACACACTAGGGAAATGTTAAAAAACTGCATTCTCAGACATTCTGAACAAAATGGGGCATTAGTGATTCTGTTAAGGCCTATTGTGTGTCTATATGTTGCCACAGTAAACAAATAAAATGCCCAAACATACTGTATGCCTCATTTTGATACCACAGGTTATGTCTTTACCTCCTATAGTCATTATATGGTCTTTCCAATACACAGAATATTATTATATATTATATACACAATATTATTATATCTGTTTTGGTTTTTGATATCTATTTTCTCTAAATCCCCTATAGTCTCCTAAGCATGCACCCCAAGACAATTCTCCAATGACAATTATTCTTAGCAACTTTACATCAATCATCTCATCTTCTAGCACAATGGACATGCGGGTAGTCAACTCCTGCTTCAAGAAGTGTGCAACTCCATGTTGCTCTCTCTGAGCTGGGACCTCCAAGTTATGCTTATAAATAAGTGCAAGACATGAAATGAGTCAAGCATGGTCAAGCATGTTTCTAGCCATGTTCTAATAAAGTGAGAAGTTTTATATAATACTATTATGGTGGTCTAGTGAGAATGAATGGTGGTCTAGGGAGAATGCACCTATTTGGATCAGAGGTTGGGATTTCTCCCCTTGCTATAGGCTCTGGGCTGCAACACCTGGGCAACCAGCACCTCCAGGTGAATTCTAAGGAGAACAAAAGTTTTCTGTGTATAGAAGAATTGATCAAAATCTCAAGCGACAGAATCAGGGCTTGAGCACCTGAGCCACAATGTTCATTTGATTTGAAAAATATATATATATTTTTTTTACAAATTACATGTAGCAGCTGTTTAGATAAATGGAAATATCCCTGCCCTGCAATATTCTTGGTGGGGCACACAACTGCTCTTACTAGCTCACCCTGAATGTCTCACCTTCTTAGATTGTGTGATAATAGGAGCTACCCTGCCACATTCTAGAAGCCCATTCACGCGGTCCAGTTTCCATTAATGCGGGTGTTCTCCATACCATTAAGATTCTGACTCAGGCTCAGCCCATGTCTGTTACTCTCTCAAAGCCAGAGCCAGAGTAGATATACAACATTATTCACAAGATTTGTCTCTTTAGAAAGCCATTTACTGAAGCAAAAGGCATGAGGGTTGATTCACTAAAGTGTGATAAGCGTTATCGCATTCTTTTTTGCGTTGAAATTGACGTGAAAAAAACTTGCGTTTCGCTAAAGTATTATTGCATGCGTTAAGTCGCATATCATGTGCGTTAAATGGCACGCAACCAAATGTGTTAATTTTATTGCATTGGGTTAATTCTCGCGCAGAAATAATACTAACGCATGATTCACAAAAGTAACACCTACTTGGAGCAGGCGGTAATTATAGAAAAGTACAGTTCATGAGCTTTTTGCAACACAATATGGACTTTGCAGTGGGATTTATTCAGGTCTGTGTTGGCCCCAGAGTGATACAGCCGCCAGTTTGCAGGGAAATGGTCATTTTCAGAAAAATAGTTTTATGAACGTAATGCTGTGTATGACTAATATGGCGTGCACGCAATAAGTAGCGTACGTGCCTTAATTATCGCATGTGACAAGTAGCGTGCTGCGTTATCGCATGCTGCATCAAATACCGCAAGAAAATAGTCTTCGCGACATAAATAACGCAAACAGTATTGCGTCTAAATTAACGCAAATATACTTTTAGTGAATCGTGCGTTAAGATGCGGAAAATAAGACGTGATAAAATTTTTAACGCATGCTATAAATAGCGCTCGTTTTATTGCACTTTAGTGAATCAACCCCATAGACTCCAGCACAGGCTTGGACTGGGATTCAAAATAGGCCCTGGCATTTCAAGTACACAGAGGCCCAAACAGCCCCCCAGCAACCCCATAAATAGTGACTGTCTGTGGCATCTTACAGAAGCTTCTCTGGCCAGAGGCATTCCTGGTTACTAGGCTGCCCTGAATAGGGTTACAACCTTTTCTAGAAAAAAGTACCAGCCTTCTAATGTTTTTATGCATTTCCCCTATTAATAACATTGGCATTAAGCATCTCTTACCGGCTAGGTGGCAACCCTAGCCCTGAGGTGGCCTTTTGGATGCAATAGCAACACTTCTGGCTGCTGACTTTACAGTATTGGGAAGTTATAAGCAAGAGATATCATAATATTTATTATATCACTATATTCTACCATAGAACTGTGATATTCAGGGAGCATGTGGTTAACATATTGGATATATAAACTGCTTTCTTCCACCCATGGAAGAGTGAGAACTAGGGCGAACGTTATTGAACTATAAACAAATCTGCGGACAACATCTTGGTCCAATTTTTGATTGATCTTTTGATTAACAGTTTTTACAAATTGCCATCTTGATCTTCTAATGAATTTTGTTATTTTGTAACTGCTCTTTTTTTTTCGAAATGGGCACAAAAATTTGCACACATCAAAAAAATACATAATTTTTGCACATTTCTTGAATTTTTCACCGAAGTGAAACAGGACAGATTCGCTTGTCACTATAAGTTACTGCAAGCTGGTACAGGTTTTCCAGATCATTCTGTAATTTGAATCACCATCCTCTAGGCTAATGCCACACGGGCGTATCCTCGGCAAGCCGAAAAACATTTGCCGAGAATACGCCCGCTACTGTAAATTTACCCTACCTTGTGCCTGCACCCGAATGAATGAAATATGCTCGGGTGCAGGCACATGAAGCCGATATCTGCCAAAAAACGCAAGACTTCATATTTTTGGCGGATATCGGCTACATGTGCCTGCACCCGAGCGTATTCCATTCATTTGGCGCAGGCACGGGTAGGAGCGTATGGCACTATTTTTGGCAAACGTTTTTCTGCTTGCCGAAAGTATACGCCATAAGCTAAGTGTGGTATTAGCCTTAAGTCTTCTAAAAAAATCATTTAAACATAAATTAAACCCAATTAATAAAGATTAATGATATCTTAGTTGGGATCAAATACAAGGTACTGTTTTACTACTACAAAGAAAAAGAAATCAGTTTAAAAAATTTGAATTATTTGTTTAAAATGGACAATGAGGGAGATGGCCTTCCTGTCATTTGGAGCTTCCTGGATAATGGGTTGGTTGATAAGTGATCCTTTACCTGTATAAGACATTCTCTTCACAGTATTCATGTAAAGCTAGGCAGGGTATTAGTGAAGGCAAGTGGTAATTCTTATTAGCAATTATCCAACCCCCGAGTGCAATACAGAGCATCGGCCCTCTTGGGATCTCTCTATCTACTTGAATTTCTGCTCTCGTGGGTGCTCTGCTCTCCAACTGAAGCCTTCAACCTAAGGATCTCCAGCCCCACCCATCCCCCCCAGCAAGATGGGTCCTAACAGACAGAATCTCATGGTGCTTTCCCTTTCAAAGACTGGGGACACCCAATGCTTCCCCTTTCATCACAATGTAAGTGCAATTTAATAATCAATGCCTCAATCCATGTCATCTGGGAAACATAGTGCAATGGGAATTCTGGAAAGGAATATTGCAATGCAGATAAAAAAAAGTTAATTGTTTTTTTTTTTTACTTTGCACACAAATCCCTGCATTTTTTTAATAGAGCTCTATAAAATGTCACAAAACTCAAAACGTATTTCCTGTATGATTTGCAGTCATTAAACTATCAAACTCATAGAATTTGGAAATTAGGGGACTCACCTTTATATCTGACATTACTTAGATGCTAAATGATGCCATAAAACACTATTATAGGGCACATATACAATGCAGGACACAGCCTGCAAAGGGCATAAAAAGGCAGCCATTTTTTTGCAGTCGGTAGAGGGACTCTGTCATGGGAAAACATGTTTTCTTTACAAAATGCATCAGTTAAGAGAGATCCTCTAGGCGAATCCTGCACTGAAATCTGTTTTCAAAAGAGCAAAGAGATTTTTTTTTATTTGATTTTTTAAATTTGATGTGGGGCTGGTCATATCTTTAGTTTCCCAGGTGCCCTTAGTCATGTGACGTGTGATCTGATAAAATCCAGTTTCTCTTTCCTGCTGCACTGCAAGATGGAGCAAAGTCACCCCCATCCCTTTCCCCACCCCAGCAGCCAATCTACAGAACAAAGGGCAGGTAGCAACATAAGAGCTCCTTGACACCTGCGTTGCTAAATATTTTCCTATGCCCCACCTAGTGGTAGATATGAAAACAGCACTCAATACTAAAACACCCAAGTCCAGCCATGACTCCTCCAGTAGGAGAAGCTTATCTGAAAGCAGTTCTAATGTGTAGCGCTGGCTCCTTCTGAAAGCTCAGACTCAGGCACAGTGCACTGATATGGCGCCTACACACCAATATTACAGCTAAAAAAAAATAATAATTTATTGGTTTATTGGTTGCGAAACTTCCGTGAAATTTCAGCGTGAAAAATTTGCAGTTGCGTAAAACAAAGGAATGGTCACAGCAAAATATGTGCAATTGCGTCAAAAAATGGCATGATTGCATAAAAAACAATGCACGGCACCCGCGTTTTGCGAATTTTTCCATTGTTTCCAAATTTTCCGGTGAAGTGAAATGGGGACAGATGAAATCAACAGCAGGTGGCGCTGTTGTTTTACATTTATTATATTAGAAGAGTGAAAACTGCTAATATGAAACAGCTACAAATGATTAATGTAAAAATAGAGCAATTTTCTCATCAGAATTTATAGTTATAACTTGGGCTTCTTACTGTGCAAGCTAGAATACCCACTAAATACCACAATTATTTTTTTTTAATAAGATAGAATTAAGGAATTTGTAATAAAGAATGGATGAAACCGTTTAATTCCATCCAAGTTTCCTTTTCGCCATAACAGAACAATAATGACCATGTATAATTGTCCTTATTCTGTTAGTTTAAGGAAGAACATATCAATCGCTCACACCAAGGCTTCTAAAATATGATTGGGGCGTCTCTTCACTTATAAGTATATCTGCCCAGTGCCTTCGTAAATTTGTCCATGACTTTTCATCCTTCAGCTTTTGGTTGATGCTGGGACTTTGAGATAAACAACAGCAAGACTTGACATGAGCAACGTCGGATCTTGACCCGCCTTTCTCCTAACCCTAACCCACACACGGACACCAATTCTTGGGATAAAATGGCCGCAGAACATTTATTAATAACAACCAAATTTTAATTTAAAACATATCATAAAGAACAAATATGATACAAAACATCTCATAAACATAATACAAATGTTTGTATAACAAACAACCAACTTTGAATAACCATAAACCGTAACAAGCCAATAACTGTGCAGTGCAACTGGCGCCGCCAGCTGCCCTTCTAGCCCGGAACCACCTACCCAACAAAACTCACCTCCTGATCCACTTTCTTACCCCTGAGGTTCCAGGCATGCCAGCCCCAATTAACTAATAAACTCCCTTCCTAACCCAACCATTGTTTTCCCCCAACTCAATCACCCCGCCAACAACAACTCGTTGCCTCCACCCCTATAGGGAGGGAGGGTGGGCGTTTTACTATGCTGCCTAAAATGGATTGAGAAGCGGGAACGGTTTTCAGTATTTATACCTGTACTACAAATCCACCAATCACCTACAACTGGGAGTGGCTATGTCTGCCCTGCGGCTCTGTCATGCCCCTGCTTCCCTACGTTTCACTACAGGTCATTGGGCTACTGTCCCATTGAACATCCCTGAACCATGTAGAAATAGGGGGGTCAGGGGGTACCCAGTTTGCTGCAGAGGCTGAGGTCAGCTTTGTCCATGTTACAAAGACATGTAAATGTCACTGATTTGCAACCATTTTATTTGAGAATCTTGGCCAATTTTATACAATCTAGTGATAACTGTAATTCCCCATTTTTTACAATGTGCCAATGTACAATTGCTTGTCTGTGTATTTGCAAAAACTCTATTTTCAAAGCCCTGCAGGTATTACTTCCTAGTGTGTGTTTATTATATACACATCAACTGGGTGTGTGTTTGAATGTGTGCACATTTTCCAGGGTTTCAGCAGCAAAAAAGTGGATCAAATGTTTAATTGTTGTGGAATTATGCCGGAGTTGCTTGAAAACATGGCAATAATGGTCCTGTTGTAAATTATGAAAATCCAGAACAAAGGACCAGTAGCATAACTACCCCATACTTGGCCCCTGCCAAAAAGTCTTCTATCCCCCCTACCCCACCACACCTGTTTGTGTCCCCCGCTCCCCACCAGCTTGGAGAGCTGGAGAGAGGGGATTTCTACAAAGAAGACCCTATGGTCCAGGACTCCTGTCCCACCGGCCCCCCACTGGGAAGGAGATGTCGGATGCCTGATTACTGCCACAACCATGATACAGATATGGGATCCCTTATCAATAAACCTGATGTCCAGAAAACTCCAGATTATGATATCCAGAAAACTCCAGATTACAGGAAGGTCAACTTTCATAGACTCAATTTTAAGCAAATATGTCTAATTTCCTTTTTCTCTGTAATAATAAAACAGTACCTTGTACCTGATGGTAACTAAGCTGCATGAATCCATATTGCTGGCAAAACAATCCTACTGGGTTTATTTGATATTTAAATGTTTTTTTTGTAGACACGGAGATCCATTTTACAGAAAAAAAAACCCTTATGCGAAATACCCTAGGTCCCAAGCATTCTGGATAATAGATCCAATATCTGTAGAAAATACTGTAATACTATTTATAGCGCTCTCATATCACATCTGTCCCAATAAACTGATAGCTCTTGCAATGAACAAACAAATATTTAATGATAGAAGATTGGCTTTGAAAAGTGACCTTATGCTTTTATTAAATGATGAGCGACACTAATCGGCTGAGCTCCCCGCTAAGAGTGACAATAAATACAGCAGAGGCAGCCGATAACCATGAATGGATGTACTGATTTTATTATATGCATTTGAAAAGAAACTTGCTAGCCTTGCCTACCTCTCCCAGGAGAGACTGTGTGACCTGATGTTGCCTTTATAGTTCAAAGCCTCCTACACTGCAGCTAAGTTCATGCTGCCTTGAGAAATCCCTTAACAATATTACTTATATAAGAAGCTAATCCCGAACACTTGTAGAAATCAAAAGTAGGTAAATGATTAGTAATGGGAGAATTTTGTAAGAGGTTTTTTGCATCGTAATTAAAAGGGCACAGTGGGAAGCACTTGCAGCGCGGGGGTCCTGAGTTCAATCCCAGCAGGGGCACTATTTGCCAGGAATTTGTATGGTCACACTCCAACAACATACAGGCACCTGATAAAATTGACCATAGTGTGTATGAATGTGATAGGGAATGTAGATTGTGAGCTCCTCTGGGCAGGGTTGGGCCGGCAGGACAGTGTTAGTGTATTTGCCCCTGCCAAAAAGTCTTCTACCCCCCATACCCGCCACACCCATTTGTGTCCTCCGCTTCCCACCAGCTTAGAGAGCTGGAGAGGGGGGATTTCTACAACTATTGAGGAAGAAGACCCCAAGGTCCAGGACCCCTGTCCAACTGGCCCCCACTGGGAAGGAGACATCTGATGCCTGATTACTGCCAAAACTATGATACAGATATGGGATCCCTTATCAATAAACCTGATATCCAGAAAACTCCAGATTACAGGAAGGCCAACTTCCATAGACCCCTTTTTAAGCAAATACATCTAATTTCCTTTTTCTCTGTAATCCCAGCAGGGGAACTATTTGCTAAAATTTTATAAAATTGACCATAGTGTGTATGAATGTGATAGGGAATGTAGATTGTGAGCTCCTCTGGGCAGGATTGGGCCAGCAGGACACAGGAAGAAAACCCAATGGGCCTTGGCCCTTATGGACCCCTGCTGACCCAGGCCAGATCCAGGAATAAATTACGCAATGCGGCATGTGAGCTCGTGGGACTGGGGCCGTGGGGATTGTAATGGGGGGTTCCGTGAAGTCACAGCCCCGGTGGACCAGTGCTTCTCCCGTACAATGCTGCCTCTGGGGCAGGGACGGATGTGATGATGTATAATCTCTGTAAAGCACTGTGGAAATATGTCGGCACTATATAAATAACAGGAAACAAAAGTAGCTCTTTTGCACCCCCTAGCTCTCCATCTAAAGCTACACTAAACTCAAACATAAAGCTGTCCCACTGCACCCTTGGTTCTCCAGAAAGGTCAAATTTAAACAAACATACAGACGAATCTACCAATAGGAAAGGTGGGGAATGACGGGCAAGTCCCAAAGAGGGTTGGCATGGATAGGCGCAGGACCATCACACAGATGCACGGTGACTGCATGGGAACGCCAAGTGCGTCCTTTTAAAGTCCAGATGTTACACTCCTGTCCCAGCTCACATTGCAAAACATCCGATAAACAGTATTACGTTTGTTTCCTTACAACTGAAAAAATTCAGCACCATAGACAGCTCCATCATGCATCTGAAAAGAGAGACTTTATGAAGTGCAGAGCAGGGTACAAGGCTACTGTATGTAGCCGGGGACATACAGTAATAACCTGTGGTATAACTATAGAGGGAGCAGACCTGGGGGCCAAGACCTCAGGGTTTGCTTCTTCTTTAATACAGAAACCCCCCCCTCCCCAGCCACTCCTCTGAGAGTGGGCAGGGAGCGGGGGATGTGATCAGTCAGAAGGGCAGAGTGTAGGGGTGTAGGTTGTATCAGGTTGGCTGTGAGAGCTGGGTCCCTCCCCACATTTTTTGTGTGGGGGAACCCGGCAGCCTCTACTTCCACCATTGTCTAAAACCTTTACTTGATTGAAGTAAGTGAAGATCAACAGATTTAGCCAGTAGAAGGGGGGGGGGGGGGGAGGTTAGATGAAATCCCTTCTGTTCCATTGCCAGGGTTGGATTAGGGTGTGAAGGGTCCAACGGGGCTGCCATCCTAAGGGCTTCCACACCCCCCAGGGGCCCCTGCCAGCTGCCCTACCCCTCTCCCCCCCAAGCACACGTACATTTTACTAAACTTCAGAGTGATCGGGGGAGGGAGGTCAGCTGGGGAGCACCACTGGGGATTGGGTGTGGGCCGCCCCAGTCCGACCCTGTCCACAGCTGCTATCCAGTACAAGACTGTTACATTAAGACTCCCTATCTCAGCTGGGCCCTCACAAGGCATTCAAGATAGGCTTTGATGTGGTTGAACTGTAACACTTGACATATATTTTATATATATTTTGGAAAAAGAATTAGACACCATTGGTTCCAGAAAGGTGATGTATTACCAAACAGCAATTTAAACAAGGCACTTCCCGAGTACAACAGCGGTGAGGCAATTTGTAAATGGTATAGAAAGAATAAGCAGTTTCATATCACATTAGATCAATATTCACAGGAGACAGGAGTGAATGAGAATGAACAGTCTCACTATACAGCACAATTCAGTGAAACGGACATGGAAAACTAGTTCCCTCATTGGTTGGGAGTCACTTGGGAGGGAGAACTAAATCCGCTATGTTCTTCTCGGAGTTAGTCCGTAAACCCCTGGGCTAATTGGGAACCACCCTCCCACCGGGCACACGTTACAGACCAGAGACTTCCTGAGCCATAGGGAAAGTTAACCCTTTGATTCCCTTTATTGATTAAAGGATAGCATTCAACAGTAGACGTCTCAGACACAACCTTAGGTTTATATACCCTTGGTTACACCACAAGCAGATGCTATATAGAAAAGCATTAGAACCAAACTAATTATTTCAAGGCAGAAGATAACATATTACAGCCTCAGAATAAAGGGTCATGGCAATAGTCTCTTTCTAAGTCCTGTTCTTCCCCCTGAGGTATTGCAATTAAGGTACAATTTGTATTTTCAGCATGGGAATCTCAATTTGTCTGGTACATGCATTGAAAATGGCAATATCAGCCAATTCTGTAGGCGCAAACCTGTGGTGCCTATTGACACAACCTGCAGTGGGAATTGCCACACATCCACAGTGGCAGTAGTTCCAGGGTTCCACAGCATCGATAGGCACACTAGCACAAGAGGCAGAACGGATGCATGGGCGTTAAAGGATGTGAGCCTTTTATTTTAAAATCCCCTAAAATTACTCTAAATTTATTTAATTTCTCTGTTACAGCCAGTTCAACTACAACTCTTTATTGACTTCCTTGTCTAGCTTACAGCTCCGCCCCCTTTTGCCTTCTGAGCCCTCCTTTTCTCTCTGACTATGAAGACCTCAAAGAGGTGCCGACTAGGCATGCTCACTGCCTCTGCTCCAATGGAAATCAGTCAGGCATGCCCAGTAGGCACCTCTTTGAGGTCTTCATAGTCAGAGAGAAAAGGAGGGCTCAGAAGGCAAAAGGGGACGGAGCTGTCTGTATACCACCTACAAAGCACTCACTGATGCCGCACCATTCTATTTAACCACCCTAATCCCCATGTACACCCCCAGACGTAACCTTCGCTCTACACACGACCTCCTTCTCTCCTCCTCACTCATCACCTCCTCTCACTCTCGCATCCAGAACTTCTCACAAACACTCTTCCCTGTCACATTAGACACTGCCAAAGTCTCCAAGCCTTTAAAAGGTCTCTTAAAACTCACCTTTTCATTCAAGCCTATAACCTAAACCCTCACAAATTACCCACTGAGCACCCCTAATCTTCCCTCATACACTCACAAACCACTGTTTTTCACCCCTCACTCCGCACTTACTGTCACTTTACGCACCAACATGAACTCTAACACCATGCTAGTTACCCTGACCTTATGTCTCAGCCGCCCTCTCTTTTAAAATGTAAGCTCTTGCGAGCAGGGCCCTCCCCCTAGTGTCTCCGATCCTCATCCAAATGCAACTGCAAACCATTTTTGTGAATCGTCTATATGTATATGTTAACTGTTCTGTCTTTTGTACCCCTTTATTCTGTAAAGTGCTGCATGAATTGATGGCGCTATATAAATAATTATAATAATAATACTAAGTACAGACCTTTGAAGTGGGTGCTTTCTGAGCCAGGCTCAGCTGGGGGAAGTGCTTGGTAAGTACTAGCCAGGGGCTAGGAGATTCTCTAATAGCTCACCTAAGAAGTGAGAGGCAGCAAGGTTAGATAGCAAGTGCTGATTTTGGCCCCAAAGAGGAGGTTAGTGTGTGGGATAGGGCCTCTGAAGTGATTGTGCTTTAGGTATGTAACAGGGTGCTTAGCAGTACCTTGTACTGTGATAGGGCTTACCCAGGCTGGTTTATGGCAGTAAAGACTCCCGGTAGAGCACGTGTTACATGGACCCTTCTCTCTTGGGTGGGCCCTCGCTGTACTGTTGGAGGTAGAGTTAGCCACACTGGTTTCACACACATAACATGATCTCTAAAATAACACGGGCTTCAGTGGTTCTTTAAAAACAAATGATAACTCTTAATTGATGAAACGGTTCAAACTCTCTCTTAGTGGTGCTGACTTAGATGGTACAAGATCAAATCAATAAATGCTTCAAATACTTTTACACATCAGTTTTAATTCTCACAATCTTAGCTGTAGCGCTCACAACACCCCAGAGGCAGTACTCGCTGCTGGTAGGGGCATTTGTAGCTGGGCACTTATTGCTGGACACAACAGAGGATGGAGGGGAATTGCACTTAGGCCACTCTGCCTGTGCATTATTTGGGCTGTAGTTGGGCACTAGGTGTAAGCTCCAAGTATAAATGAGGACATGTGTGCAGGGCTGCCATTGGAAACTTTGGGGCCCTGAACAAGTTATTTATATGAAAACAAACACTCAGTACCAACATTAGGCCACGCCTCTTGAGTCTTGAGCCTCATTCAGTTTCCCAAGTTACTTAAGTTTCTAGGCAAGTTACGTAATTTTTGAAGGAGTTTTTGTGCAAGCTGTGTAAATTGCGTTGTTTTGGCGTAACTTTATGCGTGGCATTTAAAACAAAAAAGGCAACAAATCATTTTTATTAATATTTTTTCTCTTATTTATTTTTCATTTTCAAATGCTGTGTTATTATCTGAGTCGCTCACAAGGGGGAAGTAATGAGAACACAAAAAAATTAACTCTTAGCCTCTGGGAGGGAAAAAAGTGCGTTTGTTATCAGGAAAGTAATACAGAAATGCCATTTCCCATAGTGCACTATTTCTGTAGAACAATAGGCAGGATATGAGCAAAATACTGCCCCCCGCCCGGGGTTGTTCCAGCAAGCACCATGAAACGATTATCTTTCTGCTTCTTCTTGCTTTCCGCAGTTGTGCATTCTCAGTAAAGCAGAAAATTAAACTTTACATTGCATGCGTCGGTCCCGGGGTAGCTAAGAATGATTAAGTGGAAGAGAAATATCCCTCTGTAGTGCTCGCTGAAAAAGTATCTCAGACTGGAGCAGTTTTCTGCTAACAGGAGGACCAGCCCAGGATAAAGTAAACCCTCCCTGTGATTTCACCTTTGCTTCCCCTTTATTACCTATTCAATTGTGCTCAGGGCCATGGCTACTCTCTACACCTTGTGCTGGATTATAAATCTGGTGCAAGGTGCTAAACTCATTGCCTTAGGATGCAAAGTATTTAATATCTGCCATAGGCTGAGCTCTCCCGTGCCCTCTGCTGGTCCTCCCTAGCTCCCAGACTATGTCCTGTGTACCTCCTGCTCCTGGGTTGGCGTACAGGAAGGTGTTGTAGCTGTTTGGGCTCAGTCTGATGGGATTTTTGGAGCAACATGAGAATGGCATTGGAGCAAAACAACAGCTCCTGTTCTTTGCACTTTCAACCATAAGAAAGAGCCCTTAGGGATTATTTACAATGCATAACACAGTGTGCAAGATGCAAAACAAAGGTGCAGTTGGCTATTATTTTGCACTTGCACTTTTGCACACTACATGCTGCATTTTCTGTATTTCTGCAGTTCTCTGTGCTCCTTTTTGGATTGCAGAGACCTGCTGCTTGCTCTTTGAACACATCTACCCAAGAGGGATGGGTGAGGGCAGGCACATAGATTCCCCCTTTAACTGTCCCCAAAATTACATGTAATTCAAGTTAGGGAGCACTGACACTATAGCAAGCGGTAAGGACAGGGTTCCACTGCACCTCCCGACACTGCACCCTGCTCCTTGCACTGGATTTTCAATCTGAATAGGCGCAGATTATCCCGGGAACAAGTTCTTGCTAAGTGAGCACTAAAATGTGCTATTGCGACCTCACATACGTTAGTGTTATAGCACTTGCACCCTGGGGTAAAATTAATGACTCTTGAGTAGAGTTGCCACCTTTTTCCCCCTCAGTTTTACTGGCATTGAAGGAAGGTGGTGGTGACATAATGGGGGGGGGGGGGAGTTTTCCAGGGGTGAGGAGTGGGCGTGTCAGAAGTGGAGAATTTGTGTTTTGGGGTCCATGGGGAGGTACTGGCCCATAAAGAGTGAGCCAGAGAACTTTAAAGAATTGCTGCATTGTTGCCCTGTATTAATGCAAAACCCCTTATCTAGAAAGCCCCATATCCCATATATCTAGATAATTGGTTCCCATATCAAACATGGCAGTAAGTAAGACACCGGGAGTTCATTATCCCCACATTAGACACCTCAGGGTAGGGTGCATATATGAAAATAACAAATTCTTCTTATAAAATAGTTATCTTCTCTCTGAAAAAGATTATTATTTATTATTTCAGTGCAACATTGTACATTACAAGACACTGCTTTGTTAGGTAGCATTTGAGGACATAACTGAAATGTAACTGGAGCAAACGCTGCAAACACAATAAGCGCAGACGACGCTGAGTGGGAGCGCTCCCTGTAGCTGCTACGCCCATGCCGGTACAGGAGCACCCTCTCTCCAGCTGATCCCAGTGAGTTTATTCCATTTCTTTACCAGTAGATGGTGCTGCTTTCTTGAGTTGTGACATGAATTATTTTTTATTTATTTTCCAATTTCCTGCATTTGCAACCATAGAGAAATAGAGGGAGAGAGATCAGGCATATGGGATGGGGAATATTCTAAAGAGATCTATTCCCTCAGCCTTATAAATTAAATCATGTTGCACTCGGCATGGTCGTGCCTCCAAGCTGCAAATCTCTGATGGGAACAATATCAGGACCCTGATCTCCACTCACTGATATGAAGTGGAACCTTCCTCCCATCAGGTAAGATTACTGTGCATTTTCTACTCTTACATGAAAACACATGGTCTGCAGTGTCTCATAGGAGGGACACCAGGAAACAAGCAGAATAGCCTATTAAATTAGCTGGGATAGAAATATTACAACACTTCTTTAGACTGAAGGGTTAGAAAAGCTAGATTTGTGGGGTTTTTTTTTTATTGCAGTTGTTTGGAGCTCACAGTAATCTAATAATTTTATATAATTATTTCTTATTGGTTATATTTTGACATCTTCATATTTTTATCATATTGATAAAAATGTGAAACAAATATTCACATTTTGTCATCATATGTCATCATATCATATTAAGGATTTGGAGGTGACAATTATAAGTGAAAAAAGAGCACATTTCTAGGCCCTGGGAAATATTAATCCTCCTGTAGAAAGGTCCAGATAGTGAACATTTCATAAGTATCTATTGTCTATCTATATTATCTATATTATCTATCTATCTATCTATCTATCTATCTATCTATCTATCTTACTATCTGTCTATCTTTCTCTCTCTATATTTGGCTGTTTATCATCTATCTATCTATCTATCTATCTATCATGTATCTATCTGTCTATCTGTCTGTCTATCTATCTCTCTATCTAGCTCTCTCTCTCTGGCTATTTCTCATCTATCTATCTATCTATCTATCTATCTATCAATCATCTATCATCTATCTATTGCTATCTGTCTATCTACCTCTGTCTTGCTCACTCTCTCTCTATGTATATTTATTTATTATATGTCATATCTATCTATCTATCTATCTATCTATCATCTATCTATCTATTATCTATCTATCTATATCTATCATCTCTATCTGTCTGTCTCAGTCTTGCTCACTCTATCTATTATCTATCTATCTATCTATCTATCTATCTATCTATCTATCTATCTATCTATATCTATCATCCCTATCTGTCTGTCTATCTATCTATCTATCTATCATCTATCTATCTATCTATCTATCTATCTATCTATCTATCTATCTATCTATCTATCTATCTATGTACTTGACCTAACCATCCCCCCCCCTTCCCCTTGATTTCACACAATTCCATCTACTCAGATACAGAAGTGAGTTTGTGTAATTGAATTCTACAGGGCGTTGTCATCAACTAGCATTGCACTAATTACATTCGGGTCCATTTAGGGAGCACACATGTAATCTCTGCTGATTAGAGGTTACTTGGGAAAATCAGGAGAACCTGTATTTTTTTCTTATGCAAATCATTATTACTGCATGCATTATTGTGATTGGGATTTCTATATGTTCTGTATGAGTTCATTATTAGACTGACATTTTCAGAAAATACCTTTATTACAGAGATATTTATTTATTTATTAGTCCAGAGGTTGGTGGGTGCGGTCGTAGATTTAAGCATGGCATGAATTGTAAATACACAGCTGACTATGGCCTGGGTTATCTCATTTGGAGCCGTGTAAGCCCTGCCATAATATTCTATAGGCATTTATTGTAATGAGTTCATAGAGCAGGCTGAATTCTCTAATGAACCATTTCTGTACAGTGTTCAGTTATACAGATTTCAATATTTACCCCTTTTTGCATTGTTATGTGCTGTTTATAGTGGTGCTTAAAAACAAGCATTATTGCCACTGTTTAATAAGTAATAAGTTTCCTGTACAGAATATGGTAGTAGTTGGCCAGAGAAATATCCCACTGATAGCATAGCAATTACTAATAAACATGCTTAATGGTACTAAGGCTGTAGGTATATATTTCCCATAATACAGAATAACATGACATATATTAGCTATAATAAAGCATACATTATTGTTCCTCTGTAAAGTCTATTGCTTAATGTTAAACCACGGTTAGCGTGCCAGCCTATCGCTGGCTGTTCATCACTGCCAAGGTACTAAACACTGGCAGATGGGAGAATTGGGTGTCATATGTTGTTATGTGGTTGTTCACCACTTGTCCCTGTTTGTTTTATTCTAATTAAATGTATTAGTACATAAAGTGTTAATACCAGAAGGGGTGACATAACAGCCGTAGAGTCGGCACAAAAGAGAGGACAGAGAAAGAAAAAAAAAAAGAAGGAAAATGGTTTCCCTTGTCTTGTTTTGAAATCACTGCTGGAGTTCCTTTCCCACCCACACATCTCCTTTCAGGCTGCATGCATAGCTGTTAATCCTCTCTCCATAAAAAGTTTCCTACACCATTATTCCACATGATTGCAGCCTCGCACAGTACTCATAATAACAGTTAATCATTTTTTCCACCAATTCTTTTATACATATATATATATATATAGAGAGAGAGAGAGAGAAAGTGAGAGAGAAGGAGAGAGCAATACTTACTGAAACATTTCTACCATGCAACAGTTTTGTTTGACTCCCACAGGCAAATGTAACCGCTTAAGTGCCAGCCCAGTCTATTTCTATTAATGGCATGAACTGTAAGGGTATCAAGTTTTATACTGATTTTCTCCTGTGGGACTTTAAGTATGCTGGAACATCAGGGGATTAGGTGACTTGTCCAGAGTGGCCACAGAGAATCGAACCAGGGTATCCATTCAATTAAGAAGAAGGGTATTGCTTTATAACTGTAGTGATTACAGCAGGGGCACCCAGGCTTTAGTGGGGGGTTATATTGCCATGCAAAACATACCTTCACTGAATAATAAGAAGATGCCATAAGGGTGATCTAATGAAATTGTGTACAATGCCAAGCTCAGGTAGATTATGACCTATCTTTTGGATCAAATACTACTCACTGTTTGATAAAACATAATTTTATGTGCTTTCATTCATTGGCAACTGTCTTGGTAGGAAATTCCATGACTTGACTGTCTTTAATAAGGCAAAGAAACCCCTTTGATGCTCATGGTGGCATCTACTTTACTTCAGTTTCAGAAGAAGTTTTCTTAACTCCTGCACTGTCCTATGAATGTTTATCAACAATGAACATCTACTGGTGGATCACATTCTACCTTAATTTCACCCTGTATTTATAGGGTCTATGTTCCATGTTACTACAAGGAACACATACTAGTTGTTGTTTAACTAATCCTAATTCTATATTTACTTTTTGCCTGATAGACAATTAATGACTCTTACTAACTCATTACCAACTCTCTTGATAGGGGATTCCATGACCTGACTGTGTTTAATAAGGGAAAAAAAACTCTTCTGATGCTCATGGTGGAATCTTCTTTGCTTCAGAAAAAGTTTTATTATTCAATAAAATTTTATTACCACTGTGCTCAATATCTACTGGTAGATCACATTCTACTTTATGGGCACCCCTGAATTAAAGTTTCCACCTTCCATGCTACTAGAAGGAACACATTAGTTATTGTTTAACAAGTCTTAATAGAAAATGTATGTATACATATCCACTCACTAACTCATTACCAATTCTCTTGGTAGGGAATTCCATGACCTGACAAAATAAACCCTTCGGATGCTCATGGGGGCATCTACTTTACTTCAGCCTCAGGGGAAGTTTTCTTGACTTCTGCATTGTCCTATTAAAGTTAATCAACAAATAGGAACAAAAACTAGTTACTGTTTAACTTATCCTAATTGTATATGTAGTTTTAGCTAGAAAGGCATTTACCGGTAATTCCATTCGCTCACTTCCTATTCTCTTGGTAGGGCATTCCACGCTGTCCTAAAGGTAAAGAAACCCTTCTGATGCTGCTGTGAACCTACTTTCTTTGAGTCTCAGAAGTTTTCTTGTCTTCTGCGCTGTCCTATTGTCCTATTTATTATACCAATTTTATAATGGCCTTGTATGTACTTGTAGATGTTGCTGGCTTAGACTTGCTATAAGGGGATCTATTTTCAAAGGGGACTATTTTTTTAAGCCTTGTACTGTACACAAGATGATTTATTGTTAATTAATTAATTTGTTGGTAAACCATTTTATGTTGCTCCCAGTGGCCAAAAAACATGTGCCCATCTTTAAATTTCTGGCTTGAAGGCAAGTTTTGGAGGCACCGAGACAGTTTTACTCTAAACAGAGTCCCCTGCAGGCCAGTAGCCCACACAGAGCTATTAAATAGCCAATCACAGCCCTTATTTGGCCTCCCCAAATAATTTTTTTCATGCTCGTGTGGTTCATCAAAACATTTTACATTTAAGTGTGGCTCACAACTAAAAAACAGTTGGGGATCCCTGACCTAAGGTGGCCACACACGTGGCGAATTTCGATCTTTTGTGCGACCATGGTTTGCATGAAAGATCATTCCAATCCGCCACTAACGCTCAGGGCTAAATGTCAGATAAGGAGGTAGAAACAATAGGATTTCTACCTCCTTCTGCCGATTCAGCCCTGAAGGCAGATTTCACTCAGGCGTCTTCTATGGCGCCCAATCAAAATCTTTTAACCCGCCCGATCGGCGAGTCAACCGATATCAGCAGCCTCCTGCGATATTGGTCGCCTCGCCGACTTGCCATACACGCACCGAATATCGTACGAAACAAAGTTTCGTACAATATTATCGGTACGTGTATGGCCAGCTCTAGAGTATATTTCCAACAAAATATCTGCCATGGTCAAACCCAGTTACAACCAGACATACCTGTTCCAAGCAAACCCTACCCACTTTGGGATAAACTCCACCACTTTGCTAAGTAGGACAGTCCTGCCTAAATAGGGCTAGTTGGCAGCTATGACCAGAGAACTAGATATTCTTTTATCTTACTGTATGTAGTGGCTGTGCAGCTCAGAGTGGAATTGGACAGTAAAGGGAACAGACTATCCCCTGCATTTACATCTCTTTTCATTATTTTCTTCTTTAAGGGCGGTAAGTGAAAGCAAAGTCTTTATCCCTGGTATTAGATCCCCTAAGACACCTAAGGTGTGGGGGTTACTACCACAATCTGGAAGTTCAGCTATTCTTCCTGCAGAATAACCCTGCTAAAGTACAAACATTCACAAAGGGGGCAGTGGGATTAATCCATAGCTAAATTATAAGATGTTTTTTTATATAAAAATACTTGTCTAATAGGTGATAATAAAATCTTAGAATTGTGACATCATCACTAATATCTTGTAATATCTAATGTAGTATCTAATGAGACCAAAATGAGAAACAAAAGTTATGTCTGCAACATGCACATCTACAATAAAAGTTCAGTGTTTAAAGGGCACCAATCATAGTAAATAGTTTCTCCCACCAGTGGTGCGGGATAATAAAGGTAAAAATACTATGCTGTCCACACTGGGATGGAGCTCTAGATGTGATTGGCCATGTTGGGATAGCGTTGGACTGTGGTGTCCAAGGCAGCCACACCTGGTGCCCCACATGCACCCCCAGGGGCCCACACACCCCTCCAGGGGCCCACACCCCCCCCCCAGGGGCCCACACACCCCCAGTCATGAGCTAAAACCTTAAACATACCCCCCTGCAACTTTTATACAAGTGTTAACAAAATTCCCATACTATAAAACATTAATTGTCCATTGTAAAAGTTTAATGTAACAGTCCAGTATCCAAATGTCCATTCTGTAAGGCAATAGATCCTTTGTCTATAATATATCCCTTGTGTATGTACAATCCTTTGCTTACCACAAATCAAATAAAGTATGATAACAAGAACAGTGTGTGTCACAATGAAATATGAGCAATGCACTGTAATGTGTTTACGCAATACCGCAATATAAACAAAACTCTCATATCAATGATTTTATATATATATATATATGTTATATAGCTTAATATATCCACAGTAAAAATGGCAAAATTACAAAAGAGACTATTCTTTAAGATCAGATAGTACATCTGACAGTATGATTATTGGCTCTTCCACTCCCCAAAAGATTTGAAGTGGCCAGAAAGTGACAGTAAAATACAGAGCACAAAATGATGCTAAAAACCTTAAAAAAAAAAAAATTGCTATTCCCTGCTTTAGTTTCACTTATATTTAGTTTTTCCAAAAATATGGACTGCAAATGGTACCAAAGGCCCTCCCAAAAGTGAGCATATTGTATGCTATTGATCAATTCTGCCCATCTTGGTACTGATGGATATTTACCGTATATACTCGAGTATAAGCCGAGATTTTCAGCCCTAAAAAAGAGCTCAAAAAGTAGACCTCGGCTTATATTCGCGTATATACGGTAGATGCAGATGTAATGCTGCCCGGACGGGCGTGCACAACCACCCCGCCCGACCTGTGTTCACGCTGACTCTGCCATCATCCTCCCTGCAAAGGCAGCGCATAATACCATGCTACAGTCATCGAGCGCGGCTAGACCATTCGGGGCGCACTCATGCACGTCACGCAGAGCTTGACATGACACGTGTGTGTGCGCGCCGAATGCCGGTATGCGTCCGATGGCCGT
Source organism: Xenopus tropicalis (assembly GCF_000004195.4). Lineage (NCBI taxonomy): Eukaryota > Metazoa > Chordata > Amphibia > Anura > Pipidae > Xenopus > Xenopus tropicalis. Next base: position 70,417,459 of record NC_030685.2, on the reverse strand, counting down.
GTCAAGGTATTTTGCGCTGTCTTTGCAGGGGGGGTCGCTTCCGTACGGGCTGCACGGGGGGAAGGTGCGAGCTGCCTTTGGAGGGGAGGGGTGCGAGCGAGATAACACAGACTCGCTTTGGTACAGGCTGCATGTGCTGCATTTATCTCTTTCGAGTATTAAAAGGGCATATAGAATTTAAAGGAACAGTAACACCAAAAAATTAAAGAGTTCTAAAGTAAATGAAATATAATGTACTTTTGCCCTGCACTGGTAAAAGTTGTGTGTTTGCTACAGTAACTCTACTATAGTTTATATATAATAAGCTACTGTGTAGCCATGGGGGCAGCCATTCAAGCTGGAAAAAAGGAGAAAAGGCACAGGTTACATAGCAGATAACGGATAAGCTCTGTAGAATACAATAGTGTTTTATCTGTTATCTGCTAAGTGCCTGTGCCTTTTCTCCTTTGAATGGCTGCCCCCATGGCTACACAGCTGCATTCTGTATATAAACCATAGTAGTGTTTCTGAGGCAAACACACCAGTTGTACCAGTGCAGGGCAACAGTACATTATATTGGAATTTCTTTTATACACTTGAATTTTTTGGTGTTACTGTTCCTTTAACAAAAAAAACAAAAAGGATAACTGATTTTAAACATTACAGCTCCCCATAGATCCTGTCTGGTTTTGTGTTACAACAGGCAAACAACATGCAATGCAGTTTGGTCATGTCTACCTGGCTGCTGATTGGCTGGCATACTATACTACAAAATTCAGAGCTCCACCTCTCCTGGATAGCCTGGGAAAAGCCAGCAGGAAATGGGTGGCTGGCCGGTGCTTGCTATGCTTGTAAGGAAATTTTTAATAAAGTAGAACAAAAGGCAACTTCAAAGGCACATTACTTCTATTTTAGTGATGTATGGTGAAAGCAAAAATACTTGGGATAACACAGGCTCGCTTTCGTACAGGCTGCACGGGAAGGGGGGGGGGCTGCGAGCGGGATAACACAACAGGTACCTTTGATCAGGGTGTGCTTGTGGTACAGACAGCTGGATGACATCGCAGGAGCCAGGATATCACTGTACTACATGCAAACCTTTCCTTTCTAATCACCCAAATTAAAATGATAACATGGTTGGACAAGTAATCCGGCACTGCCCTTACTACTTTGCCCTTACTACTTGGACACAAGCTAGTGTGCAGGTGTGTTAAAAGAAATGGATGCCTAGGCTTATACTCGAGTCAATACGTTTTTCCAGTTTTCTTAGGTAAAATTAGGTACCTCGGCTTATATTCGGATCGGCTTATACTCGAGTATATACGGTATATCATTTTAAGATGTTTATAACTGAATTGTGAATTGTTGCATTCTCAGTCATTTGCAAAATTGTTGAACAATGAAAAATACAAGAAAACTACAGTTTTAAAGTTACAGTATTCCATAACATGACTGGAGAGAGATAGAGAGTGTCATACGTACCTGATGGCTGAATTCAGTTTTGCCCCAATTGGGACCTCTCATTTGTCAATGTGGTGTACGTGAAATTAGCTTTTTAACAGATGTAAACATATTCTGCCTGCAAACTTTGTGCCAGGAACTGTGCCGCTTATTCATTTCAATGTTACACTGTAATTTAACTTCAGTAGGGTTCATATAGTTATGTCTGGGTGTTGGGAAAAGTTTTAGTACTTTGTCATTTATCTTATAAAACCAAGAGGAGTCAAGTTTAACCAGAGCAGGGATGATTCCCATAGGAAGATAAACAGCAACTTCTTGGAAAAACTTTTCCCCCAGCTCCTCAGCGTGCGCCGCTCCATTAAAGGGGCACTAAACCCTGCTGTGCTGCACTGCTCAACCAAAATTTACTCAATTGTTTCTGGACTACAAATCCCAGAATAATGTACCATATAATGAAGGTAGAGGCATGCTGGGAGCTGTAGTCTGTCCTTTATCCCCATGTCTAATTCCAGTGTCATATAATGAAGGAAAAATTCTACATGTAGAATTCTCATTGGTAAATTTTCTTGCATCTATAATGATGGTCAGACTGGAGTGCTGGTGCGCCGTAAAAAAAACACGTGGGCCCCAATGGCCCAGACCCAATCCATGCAGGGTGCTCCCCCAAGCTGCCGGTCTCCCCTGATGTGTGGAAGTTAAGTTTAACTTACATGTGCTCGGGGGAGGGGGATGGGTGGGTGGTAGGCCCCTGTGGAGGATGTGAAGGCTGCAGGGGGGCCATTGGGGGGTGCAGGGGCCCCTGAAGCTGCAAACCCCAGGCCCCCAGTCTGACCCTGTCTATAATTGGTCCAGAAACATCAAGGTTGTACACTACCTACAGTATGCTCATTCATACACACACCAATTTGTTTTTAATTTAGTGTTTGATGTTAATTTAATCTGGGCCAACAACATTACTGCACTGTGTAATTGCTTTATTTGCAAAATGCCTTTCAAATTGTGGGTCAGGATTAAGGCTGCCACCTTACCAGTATTTTACTCACCTATCTGGTAGAAATACTCTCTGATCGACCCCAATGCCCCTCTCCCTGCTTATACTCCCCCCCCCCAACCCCCTGTACCCCTGCCTACTCACCAAATCCCTGCTTTCTATGCTCACTTACATCAATGTTCCAGATCACTGACCTGCCATTTTTACATCAGGACCCTCTTTCAGCCCCTCGCCTATGCCTTACATCAGTGGCTGGTATGGCAAAAGACAAAAGATGGCAGCCCTAGTCATCATGATCATCATTTGGAGAATCATTTGCATCTATAATGGAACAGCTGATGCCAAATCTACTTGCTTAACCTAGTGTTGTTAGACTACAGCTCCCAGCATTCTCCAGTATTAAGTTAAAGTTAAAAGCAAAATGGGAGTTGCAGTCCAATAACCACAGAACAATATGGCACAATATATAGACACCCAGTGGCCTAATTGATACAGGCCAGTGGCCGAACTGATACAAGAGTATTCTCTAATGTGAATCCTACCAGCTCACTATACATTTGGGTGTGTCTTTCTCTGTTTTTTCCTGTTTCAGCATTAAGCACTAAGCCTAAACACCTACACAGCATTAAATGCACCCTTCTGATGATAATATAGTATAACATTGTCAAGGTAGTCCCATATGTTCGATTACAGAATGATGACCAGTGAAGCACTAGCAGGGGGTGATACCCACTGGAGAATCCCTTTGTATCCTTAACTAAGTTGGGTGCCTAGTTTAAAAGACAAACTAAAGTTCAACAAAAAATTTGTCTAGTTCTTTAGTCCACCGATCAAATCTATATTTCCTTCGGTTTGGTTAAATTTGACCTATTTGTCTATTGGGGAGTCATTAATAAACTATGAAGCAGGGAGGTGTCATTGTAATTGCATTGCTTATTGTAGTTCTAGTAACCTATAGCAACCAATAGCAGTCAATACTATTTACAAATCTATTTTATAGGGAATATCTATCTATGTTATGTGTTACTAAACTAAAAACTGTTATTATACTACTCTAAAGACCATTATTATATTATCCTGTTGAAGAATGATACCATGTCTAGGCAAATAGCTTACAAGACATTTAGGGGCCCATTTACTATAGGTCGTAGTTTTTGTTTCTTTTTTTTACGATTCATTCGAAATATGAATTTTTGTGGGAAATGTTTTTTTTCCCGCCATTTATTATGCGTTAAAACAGTGATAAATACACACCATTTAAAACCTGTCAAATTCATGTAGAATTCAATAGGTAGCTTTCCTGTTTTTTGGATTTTTCGGACGCTCCACTCCACTTGCCATGTTTTTTTTTTTTCCTTCATGTTTTTATTTTTAAAGGCTGTTTTAAAAAATCACTGGGTATTCGTGGTTTTAGAGAAAATGAGTTTAATCGTGGTTTTAAAAACCACTAATACTACGAAAATGAGAACGTTGATAAATGGGCCTCCACATGTAATATAAACCTCAGCTGCACAGGGAGATATGTCTGGGCGATAACACCATGGAAAACATCCTGTATCATCTGCCAAATAGTGAAACATTATAGGAAAAACATTCATTATGATTCATATATTTTCATTTATTGTTTGGCGTAAGGCATCCGTTCCTAGCAGTGTGCCAGACCTTTGCAAGTGGAAATGATTTGCAAATAACAGCAAAGAAAACCCAAGGCACGAGGTCAGAGTAATTACTCAGCGCATACTGTATGGCGGAAGGATGATCATCTACAGGGATTTGACAGGACCTGTCAAAACAAAGGTAAGAAATCTAGGTGTTTAAATGTATTTGCTTGCTGTGCATTGAATCATCTGTACCTTTGATGAAAAATGGCATGTAATTAACAGGATCTACAACCCTCCATCAGCTGCCCTTATGGGTCCCCTAGCTCTCTAGTGTAGTTGTTCTGTGATAGAGAAACTCTTGCCTAAAGCTTCCAACTTCAGTTGGAAGAACATGGGGACAGATTTATAACAAGCAGGTGGGATTCTCATTGGAGGATTCTTTTATCTTTGTGTTTTAATGGGGCCACTGCCCAATATTGTTTTTATTCAGGAATCCGCAACCTTTTTTACTTGTTACCAACACACAGAAGTAAAAAGTATTGGGGAGCTACAGTACATGCAAGCCACAATAATGTAAAAAATTCATTGGGATGGCAAATAAGAACTGCGACTGGTAGCCCAATGTGGACTTTGAGCCTGAAGGAGGCTCTGCTTCCAAAACCTGTCTCCAAGCCAAAGATTTAAATATGGGCTCCTACTTTGAGGCCACTGAGAGCAACATCAAGGGGGGTGGTGAGCAACATGTTGCTCCTGAGCCACTGGTTGGGGATCACTGACTTAATGGGGTTGTAAACCCTACCATAACACTGCTCCACTGCGCCCCCTAGTTTTGCTATAAAAGTTGCCAAGAAACCTAATTATAGATGCAAGGAAATTCACCAATGAGAATTCTACTGATCAAAAACTTTATTATAAATGCAAAATAATTGACCAGTGAGAATGCTGATTCCCTGCACTGTGTCAGGCATCTTGCTGTTTTCTTACATATAGAGATAATTATGTCATTTTTTCCATTCATTATATGACACAGGAATGAGACATGGGGATAAAGGACAGACTTGTTCAGTGCTGGGAAACTGTGCTTAATGCTTTCAACTCCAATTGCTGGAACAGAGAACATGGAGCCAGATTTACACAGATCAGCTGGGATTCTCATTGGAGGATTTCTTGCATTTTAATGCAGCCGCAGGCCCTGGAGATTTCTGAAAGTTTTATTGGGCAATATTGCTTTAAGAGTACAACCCTGATATTGCTGGACTACTGCTCCCAGCATGTCTCAACCTTCATTGTATGTTAAATTGTTTTGGGATTTGTAGTCCAGCAACAGCGGAGTAAAGTTTGGTTGAGCAGTGCAATGCAGCAGGGTTTAGTGTCCCTTTAATCTAACCCTGAAGTGTCTTGAGTTCAGCTTCCAACATGCTTTAAACCTTATAATATGTTGAAATAAGTTGGAATATGTAGTCCAGAAACAAATGAGTATATTGTGGTTAAAAAACTATTGGTTTCTAACAGCAGATCTAACATCAGACTAATGCCGTAAATGATGCTAATATTTGACACCACTCTAGATCTGGAAAGATAGTTGTATTCTGTGATACAACCTATATTACCAAGGTCCATTGGATCTGCAATGACTTCTTATCTGAACACCGTAAGACCTAAGTGGTCTATGATTAAAAAAAGCATGATACATGTGGATATTTGTAATAGCTCCACATATACATATATATAATCCAAATAATTATTCAGTAATACATAATAATACAGAACCTTAGTGTTTTGTAATTCTAAAATTCTGTTCATTTGCCAGGCATTCTGTTTCAGTACAATTTGTGCATTTTCTCAACAATCATTAATAATGGCAACTGGCACCCACATTTTAGGCTAAAATAATTCATAATATGATTAGGGAATTACCCAGCAGAAGAAGAGTGGATTCTAATGCGTTACTGGTATGTGAGCAGTATAACAGTGACTTTCAAGATGAATTATTTGAAACAAATATTGCCATAAAAGCTTTCACAGGCGCAAGCTCCGCTAACCCGCAATTGCCTTGAGTGGGCTTCTGCACCCACAGCTCATCCTGCACTTTCTGTTATTGTAAATAAGCTTCAATAAGTGCAACATTTGCTCTATTTTAGCACAATTGCACTTGCTTCTGTGTTAGTAAATAACTCCTTTATGAGCATCACAACTGTTTGCTCTGAGATTCTAAGCACAAAGAAAAACTAAAATTCATTCCAAGCAAGAATTTACTGTCTCTTAAACTGTAAAAGCAGCAAAAAAACTTGCTTGAGAAAGGGTCCGGAGGGGCCCGAAACGTTGCTCTTGGTTTTTGTATGTACTTGGGCAAATAAAACACTTTTTTCACGGCTTGCATCTTCAGTGTGCTACTGGATTTTTTTGCTGTTGGATATTGACCCCCATGCAAGGTGAGGTTCTTCCAGTATTTGCACCTGATACCTGTTTGGGTAAGTTAACAGAGGGTTGAGCTCCCCAATACTGCTATTGTGTTAAACTGTAAAAGACTTCAAAACCCAGCACGTGTTGACTGCGGCCAGAAATGCTCTTGTCTTGTTCACTGCTTCAATCACTTTCTTCACAGGATCTAATTCTAATAATTACACCAAATAGCCTCAAATGACTTCCCCTTAAACCTGCCGGTCCATATCTGGGCAGTGCAACACTGGCAATCTAAGTTTAGATCAAATGCTACTTTAAGAGATAGTATTACCACAAAGAAAAATGACCTAAATACATTTACACAGAGCTATAATCTAGTTTATATAAGCAATAACTTCTCTGAATAATAATAATAAGCTGATTGGTGACTTGAAATTATGGTGGTTCGAGAAACCATGCAACTCTTACTTTATGGGAATGGGCCCTTGGGTGATGTTGCAGAACTATAAATATCAGGTGGAATCAATAAGATGGTCACAATGGTTCTTAAAACAAACAATAACTTTATTGGCAGGAATGTAACACAGATCTCTTGCCATGAGGTGCCAGTAACAAATCTGCAGATAGTCAACTTGCAAATACTAGTTCCTCCAAGTGGAACCTAGGGGAGTTAAGTAATGAAGTCTGTACATTTATGCCCATAATCCAAGGGTGGTACAGCCAGGACTCTAATCAGGGTTGGACTGGGGGGTGCAGGGCCCACTGGGGCTACCACACCCCCCACGTCCCTGGACATGCCCCCCTAACCCCACGCAGGGGCCCCCTCCCTATGTCCTCCCCTGAGCGCGCGTAAGTGAAACGCGTCAGTCAGGAGAGGACACCGACGGCCGGGGGAGCGGCAACAGGCATCAGGTCTGGGCCGCCGGGCCCACCGGGTTTATTCCCAGCGGCCCAGTCCGACCCTGACTCTAATCCTACTTCTCTTGTAGGAACTTTATTAAATACCCTAAACCTAACTCTCACTCCTAGAACTAGCTATAATAGAGATATCAACACAACTAACTTCTCCTACTGGGCCTACCTTTAACCTTCTCCCACCTTCCTGCCCAGGTGGAGTTCCTGAAGATAAGAGTGCAAGCTTCTTCCTTTTATACAATAGAACAATGACCACTCCTGGTCAGTTATGGAATTGCTAGGAATTCATTTTCCCCTCCCTTCATATCTGTATATATAACTAAATGCATCGCAGTTGTACTGTACAGGAATTTAGGGTTCACCATAAAAGCGCTTGGTTCCCATTCCCAACACCTCAAGGATATAATACTGAATATAAATATAAATTTGACTGTAACTTATTCAAAATCAGGGTAAATTAACTTGAAAAATGAGCTGAGAGAATGGCATGTACTTATTAATCTCAACGGTGTGTATTATCTCAAAATTTTGATTTGAACATATCCATCAACGTAGCATACATTTGAGAGAGATCTATTTCGGTGCGTGGGTGCTAAATTTAAACGGTGTGTTAAATCAATGTGAATCATCAAATTATTAGCAGGGGCGCATACGCTGGTACTGCCATACCTGTCTCTTATGTATTCTGTCTCTGTATCCGTCTACACAGCTGCCGAGATAATGTGAAAAAGCAGCAACATTTTCTAATATTATGCAATTATCTCCTCGTGTGAAATCGCGGCTCAGCCAGATAAAAGCTGGGACTTAAAGAAACTGTAGCTTGAAAAAAAATCACATTGTTCTCACTCAAAACAGAATTTGATGCCATATAAGGACAGGCACAAAGCCAGCAGCCCTGTTATTTAGATATACGGTGTATGTTCCTGGTGTTATCTGTATCTAGAAGGTCTGGGCAATGAATAAGAAATACTCTACTTCAGTGGAACCCACATTTTGCATTCTCCATGGGGCAGCCCCAAAGCAGGGTACATTCCAGGAAAGCCTAAAATCCCTTAACTATAAAACCCAGTTTGCCTCTGTGGGATCACAAAAAACAGCCTCAAATCCAGGATAAAGCAAAATCAGGGCTCTACAGGTATGGGATCCGTTATCCATAAACCGGTTATCCAGAAAGTTCTGAATTACGGAATGGCCCTCTCCCATAGACTCCATTATAAGCAAATAATTCTAATTTTTGAAAATGATTCCCTTTTCTCTGTAGTAATAAAACAGTACCTTGTACTTGATCCCAACTAAGATATAATTACCCCATATTGGGGGCAGAACAGCCCTATTTGGGTTTATTTAATGGTTAAATGATTCCCTTTTCTCTGTAATAATAAAGCAGTACCTGTACTTGATCCCAACTAAGATATAATTACCCCTTATTGGGGGCAGAACAGCCCTATTGGGTTTATTTAATGGTTAAATGATTCCCTTTTCTCTGTAATAATAAAACAGTACCTGTACTTGATCCCAACTAAGATATAATTACCCCTTATGAAAAGCCCTATTGGGTTTATTTCATGGTTAAATGATTCCCTCTTCTCTATAATAATAAAACAGTACCTGTACTTGATCTCAACTAAGATATAATTACCCTTTATTGGGGCAGAACAGTCCTATTGGGTTTATTTAATGGTTAAATTATTCCCTTTTCTCTGTAATAATAAAACAGTACCTGTACTTGATCCCAACTAAGATATAATTACCCCTTATTGGGGGCAGAACAGCCCTATTGGGTTTATTTAATGGTTAAATGATTCCCTTTTCTCTGTAATAATAAAACAGTACCTGTACTTGATCCCAACTAATTGGGGGCAGAATAATCCTATTGGGTTTATTCAATATTTAAATGTTTTTTTAGCAGACTTAAGGTTTGGAGATCCAAATTACAGAAATATCCCTTATCTGGAAAACCCCAGGTCCCAAGCATGCTGGAAAATAGGTCCCATACCTGTATATACTATATAGGGGGTAATTTAAAACAAATGCAAATGCAGTTGTAGTCGTACAGATGTCTGCACAGTCATTGCGTGAACCCATTGACTAAAGATACTTGTGTCTAAAAGTGCTCCTTGCACCTCCGTATAGTTGTGCTTGGCACCAATCAGCCAGTCCCACCTTCTGTTCTACGCTGAGCGCTGTGCCCCTACTGAAGTAGAATAATTCTAGAGCTTCTGCCACCTCCAAAGGTGGAGCTTTAAAATTCCCCCAGCAGCTTGCGTCAGTCACCACAGCACACTTGCGCCTAAGGAATTGGGCACATGTGTCATTTTGACGGAAGTGACGCCATCTGCAATGAGAGCATTTTTAGTGCAATTGCAGCTAACGCAAGTGCGCTTTTTATTACACCGGCCAAGAAATATGAGGGGAAGTGCTGTATTGTAGGTAAAAAAACATGGTGATCGTGTCCAAAAAAGTGCACATTGCGATAGTACAGCACCTTTTGAGGAACACTAAACTCAACCATGAAACTGCGCCCCCTAGTTCTCTATAGAAGTTGATGAAAAACTTAATTACACATGGAAACCAATTCACCAATAAGAATTCTACTGACTGAAAACTTAATTAAAGATGCAAGAGAATTGACCAATGAGAATGCTGACTCCCAGCACTGTGTCAGGCATCTTGCTGTTATCTTACATATAGAGATAATTATGTTATTTTTGCCCTTATTATGTGACACAGGAATCAGACATAGGGATAAAGGACAGACTTGTTCAGTGCTGGGAAACTGTGCTTAATGCTCCCAACTCCAATTGCTGGAACAGAGAACAGGGAGACAGATTTACACAGATCAGCTGGGATTCTCATTGGAGGATTTCTTGCGTTTCAATGCTGCCATGGGCACTGGAGAGCCTGAAAAGTTTTATTGTGCAATATTGCTTTAAGAATACAACCCTGATGTTGCTGCACTACAGCTCCCAGCATGCCTCTACCTTCATTATATGTTACATTATTCTGGGATTTGTAGTCCAGCAACAGCTGAGTAAAGTTTGGTTGAGCAGCGCTGTGCAGCAGGGTTTAGTTTCCCTTTAAAGGGAACATCAGGGTTGTATTCTTAAAGCAATATTGCACAATAAACTTTTCCAAAACTTTCCCCAAAATCTCCAGGGCCAGCAACTGCATTAAAATGCAAGAAATACTCCAATGGGAATCACAGCTGATGTGTGTTAATCTGGCACCATGTTCTAAGTACTAGACATGTTCGAAGGGAGGTGGGGGTCTGACTGGAGTGGGCGGAGAGTGTGGTGGACCCCGCGCACTCCAGTTGGACCCTGTCTATTCATCTATTATCTCTGTAGCATTCCGAGCATAAAACAGCAAGGTAGCACCAAACGTAAGCTTTATTACATACAAATATAACTTTTCACTAGGTGGGCAGTCTATATGTAGGGGTGTAGAAATAGTCTGGAAAAAAGCTATAGCAGTAAATTTTTGTTGCCATAACAACAGTAAATTTCATAATTGGTCCAAATACCAGCTGGTCTGCCCCAGGCATTATATTCAGACTCCACCCACACCACTTTTTTACAGGGTGATTAAACTAATGAAGTTTGCATAAAAATTAAATTGGGGATGTAAAGAAAATTCCCCCCTCTTGAAACTGGATAGGATTGAATTTTTAAATAATTTGTGTCAATTGAACATTTGCTGGGGAAAAAAATTACCCTTTGAGGAATAAGTTAAATCCCCTTAATGTGAAATATAATTGAATTTTTTTCTAAATATTCTGGTTTCGAAATGCAAGAGAGGCGGAATCATTATTCAGCAGGGTCTGGCAATGTACAGCCACCATGTCAATTGCAAGGAAATGATTACAGACTTGCCAATTTTAATCATTCTAATTTTTTTTTCAGTTTTGCAGAGCAGAGACCGTTCTTGTTGAACATGAATCTATTTCACGGTCATTTTCTATGTGGGTATCTGTTCACCGCTGTAAAAAATGTCAGCGATCGGCAGATTTAACTGTTTGTGGCTTGTGTTCTGTATAGCTTCGGTTTGGTATCATGTAATTTATATATATATATATATATATATATATATATATATATATATATATATATATACAGTATATATAAGAGACTAAATAATGTAAATTAACAGTTAGGAGATGCAATTATTCTGGATCATTAGAACAGACAGCACTGAGGTTGCAGGGCAACAGGCTCCACTTATCCGGAAACCCGTTATCCAAAAAGCTCCGAATTACGGAAAGCCCGTCTCCCATAGACTCCACTTTAATCAAATAATTCAGAATTTGAAAACTGATTTCTTTTTTCTCTGTAATAATAAAACAGTACCTGTACTTGATCCAAACTAAGATATAATTACCCCTTATTGGGGGCAGAACAGTCCTATTGGGTTTATTTAATGGTTAAATGATTCCCTTTTCTCTGTAATAATAAAACAGTACCTTGTACTTGATCCCAACTAAGATATAATTACCCCTTATTGGGGGCAGAACAGTCCTATTGGGTTTATTTCATGGTTAAATGATTCCCTTTTCTCTGTAATAATAAAACAGTACCTGTACTTGATCCCAACTAAGATATAAATAATCCTTATTGGATGCAAAGCAATCCTATTGGGGTTAATTAATGTTTTTTGTCTTTTTTAGTAGACTTAAGGTATGGAGATCGAAATTACGGAAAGACCCCTTATCCGGAATACTCTTGGTCCCAAGCATTCTGGATAACGGGTCCTATACCTGTATAACAATCTAACCAGTTTTTTCCCATATGACAAATCAAAGGCATAGCTTATCAATACAGTTTGGCCTTTTTTTTTAAATGTTATTTACTGTAGCTTTTGATGCAATTACTAGAGAACTAAAGCTTAAGCAAATAGATATCCCCTAGAGGTCCATCTCTTTTTATGAGCGAGGGCATTGGCCTATCCAATAGACAATATTCCAGGACATGTACTTAGCAATCATTTTGTTTTCTTTCAAAGTAATGGATGAGAATCCATCTGAATTGTTTATGTGATTCATTTCACAGGATAAAGCTCCTCTCTGTAATTAGAGCCGTAAATGAACTGGAAGACAACAACAAATGCATTAAAAAGAATATTCACGTAGAAGTAATTTGTCCAAATACCCTGGAAATATTTCCGTGCAGAGCGAGAGAACCGATATAGAACGAGCACTTATTTTTGCTTCAGTATTAGGTGTAGGCTTATTGATTGAGATGTAATAGGGGCCATGATTAAGGAGCTGTAATTGTAAAGGCATTAATGAAAACACCAATATACATTGCAATGCACCAATATTAAAAGCTTGAAAAAATCTAGCAAATCTTGTAATACTGTACATTGCTGTACAAATGGAAATAACATTTGCACTGGATATGATGATATGATGGCTTATACTATCTGCAGGAAGATGCTTAGTCAGGCCCGGGTTTGTGGAGAGGCCACAAAGGCCCGGGCCTAGGGCGGCAGAAGTTTAGGGGCCGCCGCAAGAAAAAGACCTCTCCCCACTGCTCCCTATGGGAGTTTAAAGGAGCGTTCACGCATGTGCACTGGGGAGAGGGCGCGTTTGCGCATGCGCACGGGGGGGACACCCACAGGGGCGGCCTCGGGGCGCCCAGGAGAGAAATCCGGCCCTGTGCTTAGTGCCCTCAGCAATGATTACAACAAAACCCCCCACAAAGTCTCCTCCTCTGTTGCACGTACAGGGTCCCCGGCCCTAAAGAGCTCTGGAAGAGTTTTACTGGACTGTATTGCTGTAAAAGGGGATGTAAGATCAAAACATTCTCTTTTGTGTCTCCCCTAAAATAGTTGTCCCAACTAGCGGTACTCCAGTCATTTTGATACATGGATATTTTGATATATGTATAATAAAAAATGAGGCCCCTGAAACCCATCAAGATGAAATTTTGAGCAAGTTTAAAATTGTAGGGACTTTTTTCTGTGATTTTGGGCAATTCACAGTTTATCAACTTGCTTTGCCATTCCCAAAAATATGAGATCTCGAGCTTTTTATATGATTTTTTAATTGCAACTAATGAGCATGATTTACCCATTTGCGATTTTTCATAAATAAGTGCAAAATCTCTATTAAATATATTTTTTACAGCACATTTTTCTAAATGTGCCCTTACATATGCCATGCATTTCTTTATTATATTACTCTGCAATCAAATATCAGAAGCACGGGGCTTCTGATATTTGGCAACTTGGGGCAACTGTGGAAAGTCTAAGGGGGAGATTTACTAATCCACGAATCCGAATCCCGAAAGGGAAAAAATCAGATTGTAAACGAAAATTTTGACTTTTATGGGGAAATTGAAACTGCTGCCAATCTTACAGCTTTGAAGCTACACCCCCCAAACTTACTTACATAGTCATGGGCTCAGCCTGAATGAAAATAGGATGATTATTGGATGCCCAAAAGTAGGCGGAGCTGTGAACCGCCAATCAGATTTTACCTAATGATTTGGCGGAAATTCAACCTGCTGCCATTCTCACAGTAATAACACCGGGGTCCCCAAACTTTTTACACTTGGTCACTAGGGGACTGCAGTCTAAGTTTTTAAAAGTGGGCGGAGCCACCAACAGCCAATCAAATTTCACCTATTGATTTTTATTGGTTTGATGCCAGATTTTCCAAACTTTGCACAGTCAGTCACTGGGTGACTATGTACTTAGAAAAAGTGGGAGGGGCTCCCAAAAGCCAATCACATTTCTTTCATTGTTTTCAGTGGAAAAATTTTAACTGCTGCCATTCTCACATGTTTAATGTCAGGGTCCCCAAACTTTGCACAGTTTGTCACTGGGTGACTATGTTCCAAATTTAGAAAAGTTGGTGGGGCCAAGAACAGCCAATCAGATTTCACCTATAGACTTCAATCATTTAAATTTAAACTGCTACCATTCTTTAAATATTAATACTAAGGTGCCCAAACTTTGCAGAGCTAGTCACCAGGTAACTGCGGTTCAGAGTTGTGGGTGGAGTCACCAACAGCCAATCAGACTTCACCTATTGAATTTTTTTTGTTTTAATTTAAAATGCTGCCTTTCTCACACTATTTATGTCAGGGTTCCCAAGATTTGCACAGTCAGTCACTGGCTGACCATGTATTCAGGGTTAGAAAAAGTGGACGGAACCACCAGCAGCCAATCCATTTCCACCCATTAAATTTCATTGGTTTATATTTAAACTGATGCCATTATTTAAGTATTAATTCCAGGGTTGTTAAACTTTCCATAGTTAGTCACTGGGTATTTCCCATACAAAGTTAGAAAAAGTGGGCGGAGCCACCAACAGTCAATCACATTTCACACATTTACTTTCATTGGTGAAGTGTAAAATCCTGTCAGTCCCACAATTTTGTATGCCCCAAACTTTGCAGGGTTGGGTACGGTCACCTCAGTTCAAAAATAGGAAAAGTGGGTTGGGCCACTAACAGCCAATCAGATTTCATCTATTGGATTGTATTGGTTAAATTTAAAATGCTGTCATTCTCACACTGTTTATGCCAGGGTGCCCACTGTTTGGGTGACATCACCTCAAGGTTAGAAAAAGTGGGCACACCCACCAATCACAATTTACCTATTAACTTTTATTGGTTTCAATTTAAACTGCTGCTGTTCTTAAACTAATAATCCTATTGTCACTAAACTTTGCAGACAAAAATAGAGAGCCCTTGAAGTATTAAGTTAAACAATTTTTTTTAGATTTTGAATCCTTTTTAATATAAAATGAAGAAATAAATGTGCATCCATATTTCTTGAAGAATCTCATAATTTTGCACCACAGCTTTTTTTTCCATTGAGGGATCTCATTGTAGGTGCAGAGATCTTGTAAATGTAACTTGCTTCTCCTTCTGTCGTAGTTATACTTCTCCCCACTCCCTGCTGTGTCCCCGCGTCATGTCCCCACAGTGAGGCAGACAGGTAACATAGTACATAGTAACATTGTAAGTTGGGTTGAAAAAAGACATACGTCCATCACGTTCAACCATAATGCCTATATATAACCTGCCTAACTGCTAGTTGATCCAGAGGAAGGCAAAAAACCCCATCTGAAGCCTCTCTAATTTGCCGCAGAGGGGAAAAAATTCCTTCCTGACTCCAAGATGGCAGTCGGACCAGTCCCTGGATCAACTAGTACTAAGCTATCTCCCATAACCCTGTATTCCCTCACTTGTACTGAGAGCTATCTCCCCTACCCCTGTATTCCCTCACTTGTACTGAGAGCTATCTCCCATACCCCTGTATTCCCTCACTTGTACTGAGAGCTATCTCCCATACCCCTGTATTCCCTCACTTGTACTGAGAGCTATCTCCCATACCCCTGTATTCCCTCACTTGTACTGAGAGCTATCTCCCCTACCCCTGTATTCCCTCACTTGCTAAGAATCCATCCAGCCCCTTTTTAAAGTTATATAATGTATCAGCCAGCACGACTGATTCGGGGAGGGAATTCCACAACTTCACAGCTCTCACAGTAAAAAATCCTCCATCTCCAGGTAGTAGCCAAGGGTGAGGACGCAGCGGGGGCCGGGTAAATCACCTTGGGGGGCGGGATCTTGCTCGCGGGGCCGTAGTTTGAAGATACCTGTTCTAATCTTATAAATTTGCTCTCTTTTTTCTTCTTCCATTGTGGGATCTCATAAAAGGTGCAGAGGTTTTCTGCGAAGCTTACTGGCTTCACTTTCTTTTTATCCTCTGCATCTTCACTGCTCTCCATTGTTTCTTCCTCACTTGTCCCACTGCTTTCAATTCCTTTCTGTTCCTTTCCCTCACTATTTTCAGAGACCTCGCTGCTTTGGGATTGCTCGTCTGCAATTTTTCACTGCATGGAGTATTTTCCATAGCAGTTTTGTAACTCTCTTCAGTGAGTTTTTTTTGGTATTCTATAGCCTTCCTCACCTGATCTTTTCCCTCCATTTCCATTATCAGGGCCTGTATATTGGTTATGACCCCTGATATTTCATCTACTCCGCCCTACAATTATCTTGAAGCTGGACTTTTACATGCATCTAGGGCAGGGTTCCTCAAACTTTTTAAACAGGGGGCCAGTTCATGGTCCCTCAGACTGTTCGGGGGCCAGTCCTCAAACTACGACCCCGCCCCCCCCCCACTCCCCACTGTGTCTTCAAGCTACAGCCTTCCCCCCTCTCCCCGCTGCGTCCTCAAACTACGGCCCCGCTCCCCCTCTCCCCGCTGCGTCCTCAAACTACGGCCCCCTCCAGCTCCCTACTGCGTCCTCAAACTATGGCCCGCTCCTGCTCCATACTGCGTTCTCAAACTATGGAGCCTGCTCCATACTTCTGCTCCCAGCTGTGTCCTCCCACTTCCCGCTCCGTCCTGCCGCTCTCTGCTCCATACTCCTGCTCCTCACTGTGTCCTCCCACTCCCCCACTCCATCCTGCCGCTCTCTGCTCCATCCTGACGCTCCCCGCTCCTTCCTGCCATTCCCCGCTCCATACTCCTGCTCCTCACTGTGTCCTCCCACTCCCCACTCCGTCCTGCCGCTCTGCCGCTCCGTCCTGCCGCTCTGCCGCTCCGTCCTGCCGCTCCCCACTTTTTCTGTGCTTTGGTTTTTGAATTTTTTTTTGCTTTTCTTTTTTTTTTTGCTTTTTTTGTATTTTGTCTTTTTTAATTTTTTTCTGCTTTTGGTTTTTTTTTAATTTTCTTTGGTTTTGGTTTTTTAAAATTTTTTTTTTAAATTTTGGTTTTTTGGGTTTTTTTTTCATTTTCTCATTGCTTCCTATGATTAATCATTTTGCAGCAGATCTTCATCATGGTCAAGCATTGTGCTCTTCCACTGCCGGGTCCCATCAGTACAGAGATTTGCATCAAAGTGCACATCTCTTTTGGTTGTGGACCCTTTTACCATGTCATCTGTGCGTTGTCCACTTTCATCACAGTTTTCTGTGTTTGCTTTCTTCCCACCTTTCTTAGATTTCTTTCTAAAGATTCTTCTAAAGAATCTTAGAAATTTGCCTTCTTTTTTGTGCTTCCTTTGTGGGATCTCATATAAAGTGCAGAGATTTTCTGCAAAGCTGACTCGCTTTGCAGTGTTTTTCTCCTCTGCACCTTCACTGGTCTCCATTCTTCCTTCCTCGCTTCTCTCACTGCTCCTTGATCCTTCCTCTTCTTCTCCCTCACTGATATCAGAGCCCTCGCTGCTTTTAGGTAGCTCTTCTGCAGTGTTTTCACTGCTTGAGGAGCTCCCCATAGCAGTTTCGTAGCTCTCATCAGTGAGTTCGTCCTTTGGTGTTTCTTTCTCTTTCACTTCCAATATCAGGGCCTGCATATTGTCTACAACCCCTAATATGTCATCAATTCTGTCCTACAAGTAAAGCAAAGAATACATAAGTTCATCAGGCCAATCATTTTTACATTTCTAATTTCATACAAAAAAGTAGTTGTATTTTAAAATAAATAAGTCCACTTATAACATTTAAGAAAGCTGACCTGCTGCAACAATTCAGAATTTGGGAATAACTGGCCTTTGTTTTATACAGTAAATACAGGGTGAGGTTTGCACAAGTGTTGGGAGGTGGTGCATTGGGGTGAGGGGCAGAAGGCTGGGCATTGTGGGCTGGTAATTAAAATGTAACTTAGATGCAGGTACAAATGATTGCTCTGCAGCCGGATTCTAGTTATCACGTTAGTTGTAACCCCTAAACATTGCTGTTTGTCATAGATGACCAATAATTTGTCTATTTACAATGATAGCATTCTTTATGTGAAAAGGAATATCTAGAAGGAAGTATATGAAAAACTAATAGTGCAATACTGAAAGTACTAAAGGTAACAACAAGGAAACCATATTCCCTATGGGTAGTGCTTTAAGTTATACGGGAAGCCACAGTTACATGGGATGGGGGACACATACCATCGTACCAGCACAATGCGCCCTCAAGATGTGCTCTGCTCTTTGAAACGCACAGGCACAATATAGCTCATAAGCGAGAGCAAAACCGACGCACAAGGAACTGAGCGCGCAGTGAGGTCATCTGGACTCATTGGGAAGGATTGTCTTAATGGGAGGTGACTTTTTCGTATGTTCCGCAACTTTTTCGTCGCCGTCTTGACTTTTTCGTCACCGTCGCGAATAAATCGGATTGGTTTTTCCGCCGTTTACAATCGGTCAATACAAAAAAATTGCGACGGTGATGAAATAGTCGCGCAAAATACGATAAAGTTGCGGCGGTGACGAAAAAGTCGCAACAAATACGAAAAAGTTGCAACGGCAACGAAAAGACGGCAACATTTTCGTTTCTAATCCGAATTTTTGCCACTCGGGGTTTCGGATTCGTGGATTAGTAAATCTCCCCCTAAGGATAGTATTCAATTTCTGCTTATGATCGTGTGAGTACCCACCTAACTGGGGATTGGAACCACTGGGGTGAAAATGATTTCTCTTGTTTAACTACAACTTGCGTGCAGAACATTATTAATTGGCTTCCCATATAACTTATTGTAACCTTTAGAGTTTACAGTATTGCACGATTAGGGGCAGATTTACTAATGCCCGAACGGGCCGAAAGCGTCTGAACGCGTTTTTTCGCAATGATCGTTATTTTTGCGACTTTTTCGTCGCTGTTGCGACTTTTTCGTATATGTCCCGCGATTTTTTTGTTGCCGTTACGACTTAATCGGATATTTTCTGCGAATTTTTCGTCGCCGTTGCGAAAAAATCGGATTGGTTTTTCCACCGTTTACAATTGCTCAATACGAAAAAAATCACAACGACGATGAAAAAGTCGCGCAAAATACGATTAAGTCGTGACGCAGACGAAAAAAATCGCGCAAAATTAGAAAAACGCGCAACGGCGACGAAAAAGACGCAAAATTTTCGTTTCCATTCCAATTTTTTCCATTCGGGATTCGGATTTGTGGATTTGTAAATGTGCCCCTTAGTGTTTCATGCGCTTCCCTCTAGATATTCACATACGTAACCAACATGGTGAAGACCCGGTAAACAAAGGAAGCTGCATTTGAATATATAAATATTTATATATATAGAATTCTTTAGTGGAACATAGAGTATATTTATTATTTGCATACCTCTAAATGAGTCAGCGAGTCGATCCAGGCTTCCCGGAGCTCCTCTAGCTGCTCATTGTAGATTCCTTCTATTTCTGGATAAAAAGAAAAATATTTGTGAGATATGTTCTGCTTTACATAAACGATAAATCAAACCTTGTGATTAAATTGAAAAGCTGCCGAATGGTTAGGTTCTTTTATACAGATATTCTTATTTTCCTGCTTAGCTTTATATATATATAACTGGTAGAGATGTAGCGAACTGTTCGCCGGCGAACTAATTCGCGCGAACACCGGGTGTTCACAAACGCGCAAGTTCGCGAACTTTCCGCGTATGTTCGCAATTTGGGTTCGCCGCGGTTTTTTCCGCTGCGTTTTTTCTAAGCCAAAAAAAACGCCGCACAACCACACATGGCGTTTTTCAGCCTAGTACTGGTGTAAGCAAATCCCGTTTCCATGGTCCAATAGCGCGAAATAGCAAAAACCGCTAGGTCTGCCCGTTTTTACGCAACGCTTTTTCAACAAAGTATTTTTTAGAGAAATTTTTGCCCTTGATCCCCCTCCTGCATGCCCCTATCCAGGTCGTGGCACCCTTTAAACAAATTTAAAATCAGTTTTCTGCCCAGAAATGACTTTTCTAGGTTTTAAAGTTTGCCTTCCCATTGAAGTCTATGGGGTTCACAAAGTTCGCGAATATTCACGCTTTTTGGCATAAGTTCGCGAACGCGTTCACAAACTTTTTTTTTTAGGTTCGCTACATCCCTAATAACTGGAAGCTGCCATGCTGATTTTTTCTTACTTGTTTTTAACCTTGTTCTTAGTCATTTAACAAACAGTGCCTTCCAGTGGCTAAATTAATAAAAACAAGCAAAATATTTCTTTTTCTATATCCCTAATTGTCCCCTATACTGTCCTTAGAGGATAATCCATAGTACATTATTGAATGGTTATAGAGTTCCAAACTGTGTGTGTGTGTAGGTACATAGGAGTTAGCTTATGAAATATCTATTAAGGGTATATCAAAAGAATTTGATTATTACCTTTCAATTCTCGATCCATTTCGATTCTGAATTCTCGAATGACAATCTCGAAATCATCCACCTTTTTCTGCTGAAATATAAATATTTATATAATTAGTGAATTCAGGTTAAATGTAGACATTTCACTTCAAACTAATTCACTTTAAATTGAAATGCAGCCAGATTAACTACTGGGGCGCATCTGAGTTTCTTTAACTGTTACATTAGCTGATTCATTATTTTGATTTAGCATCTGCATACACATACTTCTAATAAGCTAATACTACAGATGCTTCTAATAAGCTAATACTACAGATGCTTCTAATAAACTAATACTACAGGTACTTCTAATAAGCTAATACTACAGATGCTTCTAATAAACTAATACTACAGATACTTCTAATAAGCTAATACTACAGATGCTTCTAATAAGCTAATACTACAGATGCTTCTAATAAGCTAATACTACAGATGCTTCTAATAAACTAATACTACAGATACTTCTAATAAGCTAATACTACAGATGCTTCTAATAAGCTAATACTACAGATGCTTCTAATAAGCTAATACTACAGATGCTTCTAATAAGCTAATACTACAGGTACTTCTAATAAGCTAATACTACAGATGCTTCTAATAAGCTAATACTACAGATGCTTCTAATAAGCTAATACTACAGATGCTTCTAATAAACTAATACTACAGGTACTTCTAATAAGCTAATACTACAGATACATCTAATAAGCTAATACTACAGATGCTTCTAATAAGCTAATACTACAGGTACTTCTAATAAGCTAATACTACAGATACATCTAATAAGCTAATACTACAGATACTTCTAATAAGCTAATACTACAGATACATCTAATAAGCTAATACTACAGATACTTCTAATAAGCTAATAATACAGATGCTTATAATAAGCTTGATTAGAGTTTAGGAGTGGGAAAAAAATTAATAAAACCCGCCAATTAACTTCAATGCATTTCACATATTTTTCAGCAGTTTCATGATTTTTTTGCTGAAGCGAAATGGGACAGATTGGCTCGTTAGTATTCCCTAGAGTTTATATTAGAGAATTTGATTTTAGAATCTGCATACAGATAGCTCTGACATTCTCCATTTCAGTTAAAAATGTCATATAAGCTTCATCTCATGGAATCCTACATGTAGAGACAGATTGCTGAGAGCGGATTGTGACAATAACTTTTTAAATGATTTTGTTTAGAAAGTCTCTTTCCATGAGATTTATGTTATATTAAATGTTTATTTTGATGAAAGTTCCCCATAAATTAAATATTTTAATATCCTTACCATTTTCCTGCATGGCAGGCAAGAAAAGAGTCTGGAAACCATTTTCTTAAAAAACTGTGATATCCTGGGATTTTTTCAGAAAGTGACTAGCTCGCCTTCGCACTCTGACTTGACAAAACCAAATGTGGCTGTGTCTGAGTGTGTGTGTTCTACAGCTAAACAGTGACCATTGTGACATCATCACATTGTGATGATGTCATAATGGCTCTGGTGTTTACATTGTGGAATACACTCAGCCTTAGAATGTCGTTACTATGGAAACCTATTGCACACATACCTACAGAGAGTTTCAATGCTCTAAATGGCAGTTAAATGGGAACTGTCATGAAAACAAAGTGTAATACAGGCTTCATTTCATGAAGGTCTCCATGTTGAGACAGATTGCTGAGAGGGGCATAGCGAAGAATCATTTTTAAAATGACTTTGTTTAAAAAGCTCCTTTAGATTACACATTAAAACTATACTTAATAGTTCCCCAGAAATTAAATACTTGTTTAATACTTGTTATTAAATACTTAGTTAAAACTTGTTTTCTAGCAACTAAATACCTCGCTTCCACCCTCTGACTTTAATATAATATCCAATCAATATCAAATGCCAATAACTAACCTTTAAATATTAAATACTCATGAAGTGTAAACTTTGACCCGTGCACAAAAAATAATAAAGAATCCGTTACTGGGTCAGGAGTGAGTTTTATAGTGATCGCTGATGCACAAATATCCAAATACAACATCCAGTATCAGGGCTGCCATCTGGGGGGGGAGGGGGGCAGTTGTGCTGGGCCTGGTGAGATCTACATATGAATTTGGGCCCAATTGTATCATTTAAGTTATGAAAATTGCACAAGTTCCCTATAAAGTTACACTAAAACTTACACAAGTTGCCTAGAAACTTAATAGGAGCTTACATAATGTGTGTAGCAAGCAGTGGCAATGCTGAGAAGCTTAACAGGGGCAGGCAGGGGCAAACTCCACTGACCATCAATGAATTAAACAACTTAGGCTGATGTCAGACGTGGCGTATTCTCTGCAAGCCGAAAACGCTTGCTTTGAATACGCCCCGCTACTGGAAATGCGTCCTACCTGTGCCTGCACCCAAATGAATAAGATACGCTCAGGTGCAGGCACATGTAGCCGAAATACGCATAAAAACGCGAGAGAATGTAAAGTCTGATGTTTTTATGCGTATTTCGGCTCAATGTGCCTGCACCTGAGCGAATCTTATTCATTCGGGTGCAGGCAGAGGTAGGACACATTTACAGAAGCGTGGCGTATTCTCGGCAAGCGTTTCTTGGCTTGCCGAGAATACGCCACGTCTGATATCAACCTTAAGGTAAATTCCACATTCCCCCCAATTAAATGACTGACTAAATATCACGTTAACTGTTTATCTGAACTGCTTGTTACAGAGTATGGCAGTTTATATTTGGATCTAGTTACTGAATTATATAAGCTATTAACTTCATGAACTTTCCAGCAGTTGAAGGACTGGTTATTGGGCCCCACAGCAAGATTATTGGGCCCCTAGACTTACTTCTAGACAATACACGTAAATTATGCAGAAACTTGCAAAGGTTGAAAGAAATGTACTTAAGTTACTTATCAAGCAATGAGAGTACAGAGCAGCGTGACAGGGGCAGGTAGGGGGGTAGGGTCTAACTTAGGCAAGCTCCACTGAGCCCCAAATGAACTGACTGACTTATTAGCAAATTAATCATTTTTACTATATATATGAACTACTACTGACTAGTTATTGGCCCCCTAAATGTACACAGGTGACAGAGGCAGGGAGGTGGGTAGGTTAAACTTAAACTCCGCTGACCCAGTGAACTGGCTGTTAATTAGCAATGGAACTATTTAAATGAACTGCTTATTATAGAGTAACATTATTATTATTTATACTATTTACTCAATGATATGAGCATCTTCTACAAGAACTTTCCAGCAGTGGAACGATCAGTATTGGCTCTTCACTTCCTCCTGTTCCATATGTTGGCCCCACTTATTGGAACAATAGAAATGTCCCCATGCATAAGCAGGGCCGCCATCAGAAATCACGGGGCCCCTCACAAGAAAATTTTCTGGGCCCCCCTCCCACCAGTACAAAAGGACTCACAGCCAGCAGGGCCCCCCCTAATACATGGTAGCCAGCAGTGCCCCCCCCTAGTACATTGGTAGCCAGCAGTTCCCCCCCCGTACATTGGTAGCTAGCAGTGCCCCCTAGTACATTGGTAGCCAGCAGTGCCCCCCTAGTACATTGGTAGCCAGCTGGGCCCCCCCTAGTACATTGGTAGCCAGCTGGGCCCCCCCTAGTACATTGGTTGCCAGCAGTGCCCCCCCCTAGTACATTGGTAGCCAGCAGTGCCCCCCCCCTAGTACATTGGTAGCCAGCAGTGCCCCCCTAGTACATTGGTAGCCAGCAGGCCCCCCCTAGTACATTGGTAGCCAGCTGGGCCCCCCCTAGTACATTGGTAGCCAGCTGGGCCCCCCCTAGTACATTGGTAGCCAGCTGGGCCCCCCCCTAGTACATTGGTAGCCAGCTGGGCCCCCCCTAGTACATTGGTAGCTAGCTGGGCCCCCCCTAGTACATTGGTAGCCAGCAGTGCCCCCTAGTACATTGGTAGCCAGCAGGCCCCCCCTAGTACATTGGTAGCCAGCTGGGCCCCCCCTAGTACATTGGTAGCCAGCTGGGCCCCCCCTAGTACATTGGTTGCCAGCTTTGCCCCCTCTAGTACATTGGTAGCCAGCTGGGCCCCCCTAGTACATTGGTAGCCAGCTGGGCCCCCCTAGTACATTGGTAGCCAGCAGTGCCCCCCCCTAGTACATTGGTAGCCAGCAGTGCCCCCCCTAGTACATTGGTAGCCAGCAGGGCCCCCCCCCCAGTACATTGGTAGCCAGCAGTGCCCCCCCCCCCAAGTACATTGGTAGCCAGCAGGGCCCCCCACCCCAGTACATTGGTAGCCAGCAGGGCCCCCCACCCCAGTACATTGGTAGCCAGCACAGCACGGAACAGCACAGCACGGAACAGCACAGCACAGCCCCCGGCCTCTTGCCGTCTTCAGCGGCAGCTTCACACTCCTCCGGCGAGGTAGTTCCTCGACGACGCCTCTGCACTTCTGAGTGCCGGCAGAAGACAGGCCCTTTTATAAGGTTGCGCCCCGTGCGTACTGACGTGTGTACGCACGGGGCGCAACCAATAGGATCACCCGCTGACCACCAATGACAGGGCCCGGAATAGATTTAAGGGGGCCCGAGCTATTAAGAAAACCGTAGCACAGCCGGGCCCCCTTTTAAGGTTAAAATTGTCCGGGCCCGGGACGAATGTGCCCCCGTGATGGCGGCCCTGTGCATAAGTATGGCCCATCATATGGTTTCCGTTAGGTTGGGCTGTGGGCAAATTAGTTAGAGTCTGTTAATTGTTGGACCATGTATGCCTACCTTTAAATTATTCAAAATCTATTGTTGATTGGTTTGATACCTATATTAGTAAGTAAGCCCCCCGGAGTTATTGTTACCAGCACTTTCAGTATGAAAGGAATTCAGTTGTGGGGATATGAAAAATGGAGATAATTGCATGTGACTGAGTAAGGGAGATAGGTGGGATAATAGCTGTGGCGTTACTGCTCACGTTTAGCCACTTGCCAATTCAACTCATTGTATAAATGCACATATTGTGTCAGTTTTATACTCCCCTGGACTATGGTATGATGAGAAGTGTATATAGTGTATCCTTTAATCTATTCTCTCCATGCCTTTATCATGTCAAGTTTTCCTAACAGTTCTGTCTAACCGTGGCTATTTACCTTTTGTGAAAGCACATTTTCATGCATAGTTTAGTTACTAAGACAGGTAACGCTATGCTAATGTAGCACACAGATTGCAGGGATATCAAAATCATAAATAAAATCATAATACTGGGAGCCTTGCAAGGGTCATTTACTTACGCAATTTGCCATGTTTTATACTTGAAAAATATTTCCCAAAATTCCAGCTTGAAGGAGTAGGAAAGACTAAATCACTGGGGGGTGGCAGATATGGATCTGAGCCAATCAGCAGGAATCTTCCTCATAGTCTTACAAACTGAGCATGTACACCCGGTCTGGGTCTCGGTGCAGGAACAAGGCATTATGGGAACTTTCTTTACACAGCTCAGCATTTTTTCTTCCTGTTAGGCTTCTGATCATCTGAATGGGAGGAATATGGGGAGACTTAAGGGAACTATTGAGAGAACTGAAGGTATGCCTGCAGCTTGAGATTAACTCTTTATTAGCCTTTCCTTCTCCTTTAAAACACAAAAGCAGGCATTTTTGGGCGGACCTCCCCTCCCCTCCATGTACCTGCAATCAAGCAGAAGCTGTACTTTTTAGTGCAGATACACGGGGATGCGGAAGGGAGCAGATCCCCCTCTCTAACCCTGCAGACAAAATGCTCTCCTACATAACCATAACCATAATATTGTACCATGCTGACATCTAGAGATAATACAGCAATATTTCTGTATGACAAATATAAAAAAAAATATAAAAAGGTACCCTGTCAATTTCTAGTGGTTTAGAAGGGAATGTACTAAGTGCTACTGAATTGTAGGCAAAGAATCACAACCGTCAAAGGTCTTGAAAAAAAAAAGAATTGTAATTGTAAAACTGTTTCATATTTTATCTTTAAAATTTGTAAATAACTAGTGATAGTCAAATCCACAATATTTATAGTGCTAATAGTTCTATTTTTATTGTAAGGCTTAGATTTTTGTTTGTACTGAAACGAAACCAACAAATTATTGTAAACTTCAAGTTCCGCAATAAAGAACAGAGTTCAAAACATTTCAACAATTACAGTGAAATGCCAATTAATGTAGTGTTGCCTAATTACTCTCTGTATAACCTGTCAGATGTACATATTTATATGGACTGGTTATTATAGAATAACATCAGCAACTTATATTGGGATCTGTTTACTGAATTATATCAGCATTTCCTACATTATCTTTTCAGCAGGGAAATAATGGCGCATATTTGGGCCCCACAGCAACATCATTGGGCCCTTACGCAATTTACATAACTTATACAAAAACTTTCAAATAAATGTATTTATCTTGCTTATAAACTCCACTGTCTCCTCCCCAATTCAAAGACTGACCTATTAGCACATTTTTTTTACTATTTTTGTGAACTAATACTGACTAGTTATTGGGCCCCTAAATTTACATAGTTTACGTAACCTTGTGCAAAAACTCATAACTTACAAATCAAGCAATGACAGCACAGAGCAGGGGCAGGTAGGTGGGAAGGGGTTAAACTTAGGGCAAACTCCACTGACCCCCAATGAACTGATTTATTAACACATTAATCAATGGAACTGTTTTTTAGAGATGTAGCGAACTAATTTGCGCAAACATCGGGTGTTTTAGCGATGTTCGTAATTTTGGGTTCGCCTTAGCTGGAGTCAAATTTTGACCTCTCACCCCAGAGCCAGCAGATACATGGCAGCCAATCAGGCAGCTCTCCCTCCTGGACCACCCCCGGACCACTCCCTTCCATATATAAACCGAAGCCCAGCAGCCATTTTACATTCTGCCTGTGTGTGCTTGATGGGTTAGCATAGGGAGAGAGCTGTGCAGGGGTTTGAGGGACAGTTTAGGTAGCTTTGCTGACTAGTAATCTACTTTCTACTGCTCTGTATGTAGCTGCTGTGGACAGCTGTCCTGCTGATCTCATCTGCTGTAACCCAATAGTCCTTGTAAGGACTGCTTTTATTTTCTGATTACTGTTACTCTTCTTTTCATTGTGTACTGCAGCTCTGTCTGTGTGTGTTGGAGACAGGTGTGCTGCTCATAGTAGTGCACCAGCACCAACCACACATTCACATCATTTGTTTTTATTTGTGTTTTTTTACTTTGCTACTCTAATTTATAGAGCCCAGTGCTATTAGTCTAGCTGTGTTGGGGACTGGTGTGCTGCTCCTAGTAGTTCACCACCAGCACCAACCAGAGATCACTTTTTTTTTTATTATTATTAATTTTTTTTATAATTTAACTTACTGTTCTTTAACGTGTCCAGTGCTGTTTGCTGTTATTCATAGTAGTGCACCAAACACGTTACACATAGTAGTGAAATTGCATTGCAATAAAATCACCTGAGCGACGTTTTTCCACCAGCAATAATATATTCCGTATCCACTACTGCGGCGTTTTGTCTTTGCGTGGGAACCGGCTGTAACCTTTACACGACTTGATTGGCATGTAGACGCCGGACGTTTTAAAGCAGTTTATTACACAAATTTAGAAATGTAGTGTGATTTCTGCCCTTTACAGCACAAAACGCAGCGCTGTGTCAACAACGTATTTTTCAGAGAAATTTTTGCCCTTGATCCCCCTTCGGCATGCCACTGTCCAGGTCGTGGCACCCTTTAAACAACTTTAAAATCAGTTTTCTGGCCAGAAATGGCTTTTCTAGGTTTTAAAGTTCGCCTTCTCATTGAAGTCTATGGGGTTCGCAAAAGTTCGCACTTTTTGGCAGAAGTTCGCGAACTTTTTTTGTGAGGTTCGCTACGTCTCTTATATGAACCGCTTCATAACCCACAAAAGCACATCCCATCATAGAAAAGTGCTGTGTTTTCATTGTTTTATTATACTGAGATTCCACCCCCCGGTGCAAGCTGTGCCACTACACTATGCAATCTGGAAGAAAAAACTGTAGAAGACATTATGATGCAAATCTGTGCACATTTTTACATTTGGGTAACTTTCACCCTTAAGGAAGGATAATGGGTAGTGATGAGCGATTATTCTTTTGTCATCTGCGGCAATTCTTTTGTCGCATGGCTATTCTTTTGTCTCATGGCTATTCTTTTGTCGCCCGCGGCTATTCTTTTGTCGCATGGCTATTCTTTTGTCGCATGGCTATTCTTTTGTCGCGCGCGGCTATTCTTTTGTCGCATGGCTATTCTTTTGTCGCATGGCTATTCTTTTGTCGCCCGCGGCTATTCTTTTGTCGCATGGCTATTCTTTTGTCACATGGCTATTCTTTTGTCGCATGGCTATTCTTTTGTCGCATGGCTATTCTTTTGTCGCATGGCTATTCTTTTGTCGCCCGTGGCTATTCTTTTGTCGCATGGCTATTCTTTTGTCACATGGCTATTCTTTTGTCGCATGGCTATTCTTTTGTCGCATGGCTATTCTTTTGTCGCATGGCTATTCTTTAGTCGCCCGGCTATTCTTTTGTTGCATGGCTATTCTTTTGTCGCCCGCGGCTATTCTTTTGTCGCCCGCGGCTATTCTTTTGTCGTGCGACTGTTCATTTCGCCCATCACTAATAATGGGACAATGATTGAAAGAAAGAATCCTAGCTTCTCCCATTTTATAAGTTCTTACCCATAGTTAAACCCAAACTGGTTTCAGTGTGCTTCCAACTCTACACAGAATGATGAGAATGTTAGCTTTTATCAAGGAAATTGGGGGTGGGCTTTGGGGCCTGGATATATCAGATCTACTCTTATTAAACTTTTTTGTGCTTGGTGAATGCACAGTTGAATTTTCAGTACTTTCTGGAGCCATGCAATGGCTTGAGTTGTTTAAATTTCAAATATCCTTTATTATGCCAATTTTCATTTTATGCACTTTGTGCCGTGCAGCACTGGGGCCTGAATTTGATTCTAAAGGAATGTTCTCTTCATGTTTGTGTCCGTTTCCTCCTGCACCCTAGTGTGTGTGATAGTCATAGGGACCTTAGACCTTAAGGAATCATTCCCTGTTCCTTATAGCAACACAATTATAAAACTGCAGCAGCAACACATTTTCATTTAACAGATGGACTTGTTTTTACTAGACAACATGGACCCCAAAATATCTTTTTGCTTTTTATGAGTGAATCATTAAAAGAACAATTCATTTTGGATTCATTATTTGGATCATTCACCTCAAAAGGTTACAGAACAACTTTCTTTGCTCATATACAGTCATTTAATGGCTGAGTAAATGAGGATTCTGTTGAGGAAAATAGGACCAAATACAGCTAGAAAAACTCTACACTCTTGATGCAGAATAAAGTTATTATGGTAAGCAGGAACAATTCACAACTTGATAGAATAAGAAGAAATAGTTAAGATAAAAATAAGGGTCATTTTCTATTGAGCTTTTGTATATTAGGGAGCCAAGTAGCTTACCTGTCAAAAATAATCAAAGCCGAACAAGCCAAATAAACGGTAGCAACTGTTTGATAGCCCAGCCAGGCCTGGATTGGTGGAGAGGCCACAAAGGCCCGGGCCTAGGGCGGCAAAAATGTTGCAACGATATTTTCAAATGTTGCTCCCATACGGAGCAATGGGGACCTCTCCCCACTACTCCCTATGGGACTGTAAATGTATGCTCATGCACACTCGCGACTGTGCGGGGGGGGGGGGTGTTCGCGAGTTCGCACATGTATGTTCGGGGGGGGCTGCAACGCGCAGCAATATAATCTGAAACAGTATGTTGTAATATTACTCAGCACAGCAGTGTAACATTGATTGAAAAGCTGTTTGACAAGTTCTCTTGGGGCTCACTTACTAGCTCTTGGCAAATTTGCCCCGTGCAGTACATCTTGGCAACCAATCAGCAATTTTCTTTGATCAGTCTACTGTAATCATTAATCATTAAAACCAAATCCCTTATTAGGATGACATGGGTTACTGCAAAGGGCAGATGTTCCCAGTGTTAGGGTTATAGACACCACTGGATCGGCTGAGCAGTTCTGGGCTGTACCAATTACTCTTCTCAGTGGGAAGCATGTAGTTATGGGGTATCGTGGGTTAACATCAGTAGGACACTTGTGATTACTGAAAGGGGACATTTGGGTAATGTGGCATTCATGGCAGCAGAGAAGATGATTAAATTAATGAATTAATAAATTAATTAAATTCACAATTAAGTTGCATGGTTGAAAAAGCACCCTGTCTGCCATTACCCTTATCTTATAACCAATTCAACTCAATGGCACTCTGCAAAGTAAAGTAGCACAACAGTATCAAAAAATGGTGTTTATACAGTAATACAGTTCAACTGGTCCTGATAACAACAAATTGGAAATTAAATGTAGCTGTTTATTGTTTGTTATGATTAATGGATGGGGCAAACTCTCCTCTCATTGTTACTAAATAGGGGTCATTTACAAATGCAAGTGCAGTTTCAGGGCTGCTAAATTGGCCACAGTCAGTTGTGTGATAAATCCTATTAATTCAAATAAGGGGTGGGCATCTAATAATGGTCCCTGTCAGAAGTACAGTAGGGGGGATAGCCAATCACAGCCCTGCACTCACACAAGCAAAGACAGAATTCAGTTCCCTATCAAGTCAGCCTAGCTACAATGCAGTGTGCCAAGTGACACTGGCTCCCTGGCTTATAAGGCATAAGGGTTGATTCACTAAAGTGCAATAAAACAAGCGCTATTTATAGCATGCGGTAAAAATTTTATTGCGTCTTATTTTTTGCATCTTAACGCACGACTCACTAAAAGGATATTTGCGTTAATTTAGACGCAATGCTGTTTGCGTTATTTAAGCTGCGAAGACTATTTACGTGTGGTATTTGACGGAACCCACACTAATTAACGCAGCGCACTGCTTGCCGCGCGTGTTTGTGAATCATGCGTTAGTATTATTTCTGCGCGCGGTAATTAACACAATGCGTTAAAATTAACGCATTCGGTTGCACACTATTTAACGCACGCGATATGTGACTTAACGCATGCGATAATACTTTAGCATATCACACATTTTTTTCGCGTCAATTTTAACGCAAAAAAGCATACAATAACGTTTATCGCACTTTAGTGAATCAACCCTATAGAGGTGTATAATGCACTGGCACATTCTTTTTTTTCACAGCTCAGGGGCAGGGCCGGAACTAGGGGTAGGCAGAAGAGGCAGCTGCCTAGGGCGCAAAGATTGGGGGGCGCCAGGGAGGAGCCTCTCCTGCCTACCTCTCTAGTCTGTGCTCCGTTGCGCTTCTTATCGCATCTCTCCCCCCTCGCAAAAACTGCGCATGCGCGCCAACACATGGGGGATGGGGGCCATACGAAGCGATGCACAGGTGCAGGGGCGAGGTGACTGACCGGGTTACTTATGGTGCCTGGTCGGCTCTGCCCGCCCTGCTCAGGGGTTCCCAAGTTTGTCTGCGTCAATAAATGCAGCAGACATGCGCCTAAAGAATTAGCCACACTCGTCACTGTGACAGCAAGTACAGGAAGTGGCGGCAACCTAACGTAGAAATTATCCGGTGCACATTTTCACTTTGAAAATGCAAGCACAGCTTTATATGCAATTGGCAACTGCTATGACATTCGAATCATGAAAAAACATTGTATTGTGGGTAAAAAAAATACAGGCATTATGTCTAAAATTGCACGATGCACACTGCACTTGCTGTTAGGGATGCACCAAATCCACTATTTTTTGGATTCACTCGAACCCAGAATCCTTTGTAAAGGATTTGGCCAAATACTTAACCGAATCCAAATCCTAATAGGATACGGAAGCGAGCGCGGTGAAAAATTAATATGAAAAATATGTGACAAAAAGTCACGTGATGTTAAGGATTCGGTTCGGCCAGGAGTATGTATTCGTCCAAATCCTGCTGAAAAAGGCAGAATCTTGGGCGAATCCTGAACCAATTTGGTGCATCCCTAGCTGTAACCCCTGCTATATTGTAAATATAAGTGTATCTGTATCTAATTCTAATTGGTACTTCACTGTTAGAAACCCTCTTTTGTTGCATCTGATTGGCGCACCATTGTGTTTTAGTGCCATCAGAAACTCGTCTACATACAGAAATGGTGCAGGCTAAAATAATTGGAGGAACAACTGCAGGCATGTTTGGAGGGCAATGTAATCTGCCTGAAACTGCTAAATAATCCGAATCTTTGTACCTCCTGGAAAGGGTTTCATGGGCATCAGATGCCAAGAATATATCCCAGAGCCCCACTCTAGTGAAAGTGACTGCAAGGAACACTCGCTTTGTGTAACAGAGCAATGTACTATGATTGAATTACTATTTGGGATTTTTGCATTCCAATGAATATTTTCAAAAATACAGGGATGGGACTTGTTATTGAGAATGTTGGGGACCTGGGTTTTTTTCTGTAAATTAGATCTCCATACCATAAGGATAAAAAATATAACATTAAATTTACCCCTGATTTACCCCTTTTTACTGTGTATGTTAATATCTCGGTAAGATGTGTCGGTAAGGCAGCTTGGGAAAGGCTCTTTTCTGTTTCAGCACAAAAGTGCCCATAAACAGGGACACAGGGAAGTCCATGCAGAACCTGACTGGCCTACACAGAGCCCTGACCCCAACCCAACTGTACATCTGTGGGATGAATTGGAACACTGACTGCAAGTCAGGCCTGATCCCCGACATCAGTGCCCAACATCTTATGTATAATTGGAAGTAGATCCCACCAACAACTTTCCAACATCTAAGGGAAAGCCTCCTGGGAAAAGTAAAGCCGCTATAGCAACAAAGAGAAAACCAGCTTCATATGAATACTCTTGGTCTGGGAAGGAGACTTCAGACAGGCAACTAATGGAATACTATTGGCCATATTGTATATACCATTTAAATCCTGCAGCCTTCCCCTATCCAAACACTTCAGAGCAGAAGCACAGTTGTACAGCATGGCCAAAGATAACCCATCCTTCCTTATAGAGAAGATAATATGGTCTTGTTGTTGTTAATCAACTTACCTGAGAGCAAGTGTGCACTTCTCTGCTGTGCTCTGGGATCCACAGGGTTAATGAGGGTATTGTATGTATTAGCAAAGGGAAGATTCATAGGAGGAGAGGTTATTTCTTTCCCTAACAATGTACTGGCAAGGCCTCAAGTTCCCTATAGGTCATGTTGATGGTTTCTCACTGATAGGGCTGATTTTGTAAGTAATTGTTACTGGAAGTCCCTAAACCTGACTGTTTTGCCAACCTGACTGTCCCTTCTCAGCCTGTCAGTTACAGCTTCTAATGCTAACGGCCTCCTGCTGGACAAATATGGCCGCCCCCTCATAGGGGAACATGGAGGGTAATAGGTAATGGGTAATGTAAAAGCACTGGGCAAGTATTCTATGGCAAAATGATAAAGCTCATGCAAGGACAATATTATTTATATATTTAAACAGTTTAATTATGTTGGGTTGAAAATCCCAACCTACTGTTCTTCCACTTCAGCTTATTCTTCCGCTTCTTCTTCTTCTTCTTAGCGCCCCCCATTTTCTAAACGCTACTCCTCCTACAGTTTTAGGGGTACAACACCCAAACTCTCCACACTTCTTCGCCCTATAGCGGAGCAGGTTGCTTGTGCTTTTCTAAGCGATCCGGCCCCCCGTCTTTTTGTGGCGCCGCTCCAATTTTCCCATTGACTTTGACAGGGAAGATTTTCAAACTGCTGCCACTCTTACAGCTTTGAAGCTACACCCCCCAAACTTGAATAACATAGTCATGGGGTCACCCCGAATGAAACAGCAACATTTGTTGGATGGCCCAAAATGGGAGGCCAACAACAGCCAATCAAATTTTAATCTTTGACTTTAATGGGGAAATTGAAACTGCTGCCAATCTTACAGCTTTGAAGCTACACCCCCCAAACTTACTTACATAGTCATGGGCTCAGCCTGAATGAAAATAGGATGATTATTGGATGCCCAAAAGTAGGCGGAGCTGTGAACCGCCAATCAGATTTTACCTAATGATTTGGCGGAAATTCAACCTGCTGCCATTCTCACAGTAATAACACCGGGGTCCCCAAACTTTTTACACTTGGTCACTAGGGGACTGCAGTCTAAGTTTTGAAAAGTGGGCGGAGCCACCAACAGCCAATCAAATTTCACCTATTGATTTTTATTGGTTTGATGCCAGATTTTCCAAACTTTGCACAGTCAGTCACTGGGTGACTATGTACTTAGAAAAAGTGGGAGGGGCTCCCAAAAGCCAATCACATTTCTTTCATTGTTTTCAGTGGGAAAATTTT
This sequence comes from Xenopus tropicalis, assembly GCF_000004195.4. NCBI lineage: Eukaryota > Metazoa > Chordata > Amphibia > Anura > Pipidae > Xenopus > Xenopus tropicalis. Next base: position 70,382,729 of record NC_030685.2, on the reverse strand, counting down.
AACTGCTGCCATTCTCACATGTTTAATGTCAGGGTCACCAAACTTTGCACAGTTTTTCTCTGGGTGACTATGTTCCAAGTTTAGAAAAGTGGGTGGGGCCAAGAACAGCTAATCAGATTTCACCTATAGACTTCAATCATTTAAATTTAAACTGCTGCCATTCTTTAAATATTAATACTAAGGTGCCCAAACTTTGCAGAGCTAGTCACCAGGTAACTGCGGTTCAGAGTTAGAAAAAGTGGGTGGAGTCACCAACAGCCAATCAGACTTCACCTATTGATTTTTTTTTTTTTTAATTTAAAATGCTGCCTTTCTCACACTATTTATGTCAGGGTTCCCAAAATTTGCACAGTCAGTCACTGGCTGACCATGTATTCAGGGTTAGAAAAAGTGGACGGAACCACCAGCAGCCAATGCATTTCCACCCATTAAATTTCATTGGTTTATATTTAAACTGATGCCATTATTTAAGTATTAATTCCAGGGTTGTTAAACTCAGTGTTGTTAAAGTCACTGGGCATTTCCCATTCAAAGTTAGAAAAAGTAGGCGGAGCCACTAACAGCCAATCACATTTCACACATTTACTTTCAATGGTGAAGTGTAAAATCCTGTCAGTCCCACAATTTTTAAGCCCCAAACTTTGCAGAGTTGGTCACGGTCACCTCAGTTCAAAAATAGGAAAAGTGGGTTGGGCCACTAACAGCCAATCAGATTTCATCTATTGGATTTTATTGGTTAAATTTAAAATGCTGTCATTCTCACACTGTTTATGCCAGGGTGCCCACTGTTTGGGTGACATCACCTCAAGGTAAGAAAAAGTGGGCACACCCACCAATCACAATTTACCTATTAACTTTTATTGGTTTCAATTTAAACTGCTGCTGTTCTTAAACTAATAATCTTATTGTCACTAAACTTTGCAGACAAAAATAGAGAGCCCGTTAAGTATTAAGTTAAACAATTTTTTTTAGATTTTGAATTCTTTTTAATATAAAATGAAGAAATAAATGTGCATCCTTATTTTTTGAAGAATCTCATAATTTTCCACCACAGCTTTTTTTTCCATTGAGGGATCTCATTGTAGGTGCAGAGATCTTGTAAATGTAACTTGCTTCTCCTTCTGTCGTAGTTATACTTCTCCCCACTCCCTGCTGCGTCCCCGCGTCATGTCCCCACAGTGAGGCAGACAGGTAACATAGTACATAGTAACATTGTAAGTTGGGTTGAAGAAAGACACACGTCTATCACGTTCAACCATAATGCCTATATATAACCTGCCTAACTGCTAGTTGATCCAGAGGAAGGCAAAAAACCCCATCTGAAGCCTCTCTAATTTGCCGCAGAGGGGAAAAAATTCCTTCCTGACTCCAAGATGGCAGTCGGACCAGTCCCTGGATCAACTTGTACTGAGAGCTATCTCCCATAACCCTGTATTCCCTCACTTGTACTGAGAGCTATCTCCCATAACCCTGTATTCCCTCACTTGTACTGAGAGCTATCTCCCATACCCCTGTATTCCCTCACTTGTACTGAGAGCTATCTCCCCTACCCCTGTATTCCCTCACTTGCTAAGAATCCATCCAGCCCCTTTTTAAAGTTATATAATGTATCAGCCAGCACGACTGATTCGGGGAGGGAATCCCACAACTTCACAGCTCTCACAGTAAAAAATCCTCAATCTCCAGGTAGTAGCCAGGGGTGAGGATGCAGCGGGGGCCGGGTAAATCACCTTGGGGGGCGGGATCTTGCTCGCGGGGCCATAGTTTGAGGATACCTGTTCTAAAGAATCTTATAAATTTGCTCTCTTTTTTCTTCTTCCATTGTGGGATCTCATAAAAGGTGCAGAGGTTTTCTGCGAAGCTTACTGGCTTCACTTTCTTTTTATCCTCTGCATCTTCACTGCTCTCCATTGTTTCTTCCTCACTTGTCCCACTGCTTTCAATTCCTTTCTGTTCCTTTCCCTCACTATTTTCAGAGACCTCGCTGCTTTGGGATTGCTCGTCTGCAATTTTTCACTGCATGGAGTATTTTCCATAGCAGTTTTGTAACTCTCTTCAGTGAGTTCTTCTTTTTGTATTCTATAGCCTTCCTCACCTGATCTTTTCCCTCCATTTCCATTATCAGGGCCTGTATATTGGTTATGACCCCTGATATTTCATCTACTCCGCCCTACAATTATCTTGAAGCTGGACTTTTACATGCATCTAGGGCAGGGTTCCTCAAACTTTTTAAACAGGGGGCCAGTTAATGGTCCCTCAGACTGTTCGGGGGCCAGTCCTCAAACTACGACCCCGCCCCCCCACTCCCCACTGTGTCTTCAAGCTACAGCCTGCCCCCCTCTCCCCGCTGCGTCCTCAAACTACGGCCCCGCTCCCCCTCTCCCCGCTGCGTCCTCAAACTACGGCCCCCTCCAGCTCCCTACTGCGTCCTCAAACTATGGCCCGCTCCTGCTCCCTACTGCGTCCTCAAACTATGGAGCCTGCTCCATACTTCTGTTCCCAGCTGTGTCCTCCCACTTCCCGCTTCGTCCTGCCGCTCTCTGCTCCATACTCCTGCTCCTCACTGTGTCCTCCCACTCCCCCACTCCATCCTGCCACTCTCTGTTCCATCCTTCCGCTCCCCGCTCCTTCCTGCCGTTCCCCGCTCCATACTCCTGCTCCTCACTGTGTCCTCCTGCTCCCCCACTCCGTTCTCCTGCTCCCCGCTCCGTCCTGCCGCTCTGCCGCTCTGTCCTGCCGCTCTTCCGCTCCGTCCTCCCGCTCCCCACTTTTTCTGTGCTTTGGTTTTTGAATTTTTTTTTGCTTTTTTTGCTTTTTTTGTATTTTCTCTTTTTTAATTTTTTTCTGTTTTTGGTTTTTTTAAATTTTTTTTGGTTTTGTTTTTTTTAAATTTTTTTTTAAATTTAGTTTTTTGGGGTTTTTTTTCATTTTCTCATTGCTTCCTATGATTAATCATTTTGCAGCAGATCTTCATCATGGTCAAGCATTGTGCTCTTCCACTGCCGGGTCCCATCAGTACAGAGATTTGCATCAAAGTGCACATCTCTTTTGGTTGTGGACCCTTTTACCATGTCATCTGTGCGTTGTCCACTTTCATCACAGTTTTCTGTGTTTGCTTTCTTCCCACCTTTCTTAGATTTCTTTCTAAAGATTCTTCTAAAGAATCTTAGAAATTTGCCTTCTTTTTTGTTCTTCCTTTGTGGGATCTCATATAAAGTGCAGAGGTTTTCTGCAAAGCTGACTCGCTTTGCAGTGTTTTTCTCCTCTGCACCTTCACTGGTCTCCATTCTTCCTTCCTCGCTTCTCTCACTGCTCCTTGATCGTTCCTCTTCTTCTCCCTCACTGATATCAGAGCCCTCGCTGCTTTTAGGTAGCTCTTCTGCAGTGTTTTCACTGCTTGAGGAGCTCCCCATAGCAGTTTCGTAGCTCTCATCAGTGAGTTCGTCCTTTGGTGTTACTTTCTCCTTCACTTCCAATATCAGGGCCTGCATATTGTCTACAACCCCTAATATGTCATCAATTCTGTCCTACAAGTAAAGTAAAGAATAAATAAGTTCATCAGGTCAATCATTTTTACATTTCTAATTTCATACAAAAAAGTAGTTGTATTTTAAGATAAATAAGTCCACTTCTAACATTTAAGAAAGCTGACCTGCTGCAACAATTCAGAATTTGGGAATAACTGGCCTTTGTTTTATACAGTAAATACAGGGTGAGGCTCTGCACAAGTGTTGGGAGGTGGTGCATTGGGGTGAGGGGCAGAAGGCTGGGCATTGTGGGCTGGTAATTAAAATGTAACTTAGATGCAGGTACAAATTATTGCTCTGCAGCCGGATTCTAGTTATCACGTTAGTTGTAACCCCTAAACATTGCTGTTTGTCATAGATGACCAATAATTTGTCAATTTACAATGTAAGCATTCTTTATGTGAAAAGGAATATCTAGAAGGAAGTATATGAAAAACTAATAGTGCAATACTGAAAGTACTAAAGGTAACAACAAGGAAACCATATTCCCTATGGGTAGTGCTTTAAGTTATACGAGAAGCCACAGTTACATGGGATGGGGGACACATACCATCGTACCAGCACAATGCGCCCTCAAGATGTGCTCTGCTCTTTGAAACGCACAGGCACAATAAAGCTCATAAGCGAGAACCGACGCACAAGGAACTGAGCGCGCAGTGAGGTCATCTGGACTCATTGGGAACCAACTAAAGGATTGTCTTAATGGGAGGCGACTTTTTCGTATGTTCCACAACTTTTTCGTCGCCGTCTTGACTTTTTCGTCACCGTCGCGAATAAATCGGATTGGTTTTTCCGCCGTTTACAATCGGTCAATACAAAAAAATTGCGACAGTGATGAAATAGTCGCGCAAAATACAATAAAGTTGCGGCGGTGACGAAAAAGTCGCGACAAATACGAAAAAGTCGCAACGAAAAGACGGCAACATTTTCGTTTCTAATCCGAATTTTTGCCATTCGAGGTTTCGGATTCGTGGATTAGTAAATCTCCCCCTAAGGATAGTATTCAATTTCTGCTTATGATCCTGTGAGTACCCACCTAACTGGGGATTGGAACCACTGGGGTGAAAATGATTTCTCTTGTTTAACTACAACTTGCGTGCAGAACATTATTAATTGGCTTCCCATATAACTTATTGTAACCTTTAGAGTTTATAGTATTGCACGATTAGGGGCAGATTTACTAATGGCCGAACGGGCCGAAAGCGTATGAATGCGTTTTTTTCGCAATGATCGGTATTTTTGCGACTTTTTCGTCGCTGTCGCGACTGTTTCGTATATGTCCCGCGATTTTTTTGTCGCCGTTACGACTTAATCGGATATTTTCTGCGACTTTTTCGTCGCCGTTGCGAAAAAATCGGATTGGTTTTTCCGCCGTTTACAATTGCTCAATACGAAAAAAATCACAACGGCGATGAAAAAGTCGCGCAAAATACGATTAAGTCGTGACGCAGACGAAAAAATCGCGCAAACTTCGAAAAACACACAACAGCGATGAAAAAGTCGCAAAATTTTCGTTTCCATTCCAATTTTTTCCCATTCGGGATTCGGATTTGTGGATTTGTAAATGTGCCCCTTAGTGTTTCATGCGCTTCCCTCTAGATATTCACATACGTAACCAACATGGTGAAGACCCGGTAAACAAAGGAAGCTGCATTTGAATATATAAATATTTATATATATAGAATTCTTTAGTGGAACATAGAGTATATTTATTATTTGCATACCTCTAAATGAGTCAGCGAGTCGATCCAGGCTTCCCGGAGCTCCTCTAGCTGCTCATTGTAGATTCCTTCTATTTCTGGATAAAAAGAAAAATATTTGTGAGATATGTTCTGCTTTACATAAACGATAAATCAAACCTTGTGATTAAATTGAAAAGCTGTTACGTTCTTTTATACAGATATTCTTATTTTCCTACTTAGCTTTATATATATATAACTGGTAGAGATGTAGCAAACTGTTCGCCGGCGAACTAATTTGCGCGAACATCGGGTGTTCGCAAACGCGCAAGTTCGCGAACTTTCCGCGTATGTTCGCAATTTGGGTTCGCCGCGGTTTTTTCCGCTGCGTTTTTTCTAAGCCAAAAAAAACGCCGCACAACCACACATGGCGTTTTTCAGCCTAGTACTGGTGTAAGCAAATCCCGTTTCCATGGTCCAATAGCGCGAAATAGCAAAAACCGCTAGGTCTGCCCGTTTTTACGCAACGCTTTTTCAACAAAGTATTTTTTAGAGAAATTTTTGCCCTTGATCCTCCTCCTGCATGCCCCTATCCAGGTCGTGGCACCCTTTAAACAAATTTAAAATCAGTTTTCTGCCCAGAAATGACTTTTCTAGGTTTTAAAGTTCGCCTTCCCATTGAAGTCTATGGGGTTCACAAAGTTCGCGAATATTCACGCTTTTTGGCGTAAGTTCGCGAACGCGTTCACAAACTTTTTTTTTTAGGTTCGCTACATCCCTAATAACTGGAAGCTGCCATGCTGATTTTTTCTTACTTGTTTTTAATCTTGTTCTTAGTCATTTAACAAACAGTGCCTTCCAGTGGCTAAATTGCCATAAAAACAAGCAAAATATTTCTTTTTCTATATCCCTAATTGTCCCCTATACTGTCCTTAGAGGATAATCCATAGTACATTATTGAATGGTTATAGAGTTCCAAACTGTGTGTGTGTAGGTACATAGGAGTTAGCTTATGAAATATCTATTAAGGGTATATCAAAAGAATTTGATTATTACCTTTCAATTCTCGATCCATTTCGATTCTGAATTCTCGAATGACAATCTCAAAATCATCCACCTTTTTCTGCTGAAATATAAATATTTATATAATTAGTGAATTCAGGTTAAATGTAGACATTTCACTTCAAACTAATTCACTTTAAATTGAAATGCAGCCAGATTAACTACTGGGGCGCATCTGAGTTTCTTTAACTGTTACATTAGCTGATTCATTATTTTGATTTAGCATCTGCATACACATACTTCTAATAAGCTAATACTACAGATACTTCTAATAAGCTAATACTACAGATGCTTCTAATAAGCTAATACTACAGATACTTCTAATAAGCTAATACTACAGATACTTCTAATAAGCTAATACTACAGATGCTTCTAATAAGCTAATACTACAGATACTTCTAATAAGCTAATACTACAGATACTTCTAATAAGCTAATACTACAGGTACTTCTAATAAGCTAATACTACAGATACTTCTAATAAGCTAATACTACAGATGCTTCTAATAAGCTAATACTACAGATGCTTCTAATAAGCTAATACTACAGATGCTTCTAATAAGCTAATACTACAGATGCTTCTAATAAACTAATACTACAGGTACTTCTAATAAGCTAATACTACAGATACATCTAATAAGCTAATACTACAGATGCTTCTAATAAACTAATACTACAGATACTTCTAATAAGCTAATACTACAGATGCTTCTAATAAGCTAATACTACAGATGCTTCTAATAAGCTAATACTACAGATGCTTCTAATAAACTAATACTACAGGTACTTCTAATAAGCTAATACTACAGATGCTTCTAATAAACTAATACTACAGATACTTCTAATAAGCTAATACTACAGATGCTTCTAATAAGCTAATACTACAGATGCTTCTAATAAACTAATACTACAGGTACTTCTAATAAACTAATACTACAGATGCTTCTAATAAGCTAATACTACAGATGCTTCTAATAAGCTAATACTACAGATGCTTCTAATAAGCTAATACTACAGATGCTTCTAATAAGCTAATACTACAGATGCTTCTAATAAACTAATACTACAGATGCTTCTAATAAGCTAATACTACAGATGCTTCTAATAAGCTAATACTACAGATGCTTCTAATAAGCTTGATTAGAGTTTAGGAGTGGGAAAAAAATTAATAAAACCCGCCAATTAACTTCAATGCATTTCACATATTTTTCAGCAGTTTCATGATTTTTTTGCTGAAGCAAAATGGGACAGATTGGCTTGTTAGTATTCCCTAGAGTTTATATTAGAGAATTTGATTTTAGAATCTGCATACAGATAGCTCTGACATTCTCCATTTCAGTTAAAAATGTCATATAAGCTTCATCTCATGGAATCCTACATGTAGAGACAGATTGCTGAGAGCGGATTGTGACAATAACTTTTTAAATGATTTTGTTTAGAAAGTCTCTTTCCATGAGATTTATGTTATATTAAATGTTTATTTTGATGAAAGTTCCCCATAAATTAAATATTTTAATATCCTTACCATTTTCCTGCATGGCAGGCAAGAAAAGAGTCTGGAAACCATTTTCTTAAAAAACTGTGATATCCTGGGATTTTTTCAGAAAGTGACTAGCTCGCCTTCGCACTCTGACTTGACAAAACCAAATGTGGCTGTGCCTGAGTGTGTGTGTTCTACAGCTAAACAGTGACCATTGTGACATCATCACACTGTGATGATGTCATAATGGCTCTGGTGTTTACATTGTGGAATACACTCAGCCTTAGAATGTCGTTACTATGGAAACCTATTGCACACATACCTACAGAGAGTTTCAATGCTCTAAATGGCAGTTAAATGGGAACTGTCATGAAAACAAAGTGTAATGTCTCCATGTTGAGACAGATTGCTGAGAGGGGCATAGCGAAGAATCATTTTTAAAATGACTTTGTTTAAAAAGCTCCTTTAGATTACACATAAAAACTATACTTAATAGTTCCCCAGAAATTAAATACTTGTTTAATACTTGTTATTAAATACTTAGTTAAAACTTGTTTTCTAGCAACTAAATACCTCGCTTCCACCCTCTGACTTTAATATAATATCCAATCAATATCAAATGCCAATAACTAACCTTTAAATATTAAATACACATGAAGTGTAAACTTTGACCCGTGCACAAAAAATAATAAAGAATCCGTTACTGGGTCAGGAGTGAGTTTTATAGTGATCGCTGATGCACAAATATCCAAATACAACATCCAGTATCAGTGCTGCCATCTGGGGGGGGAGGGGGGCAGTTGTGCTGGGCCTGGTGAGATCTACATATGAATTTGGGCCCAATTGTATCATTTAACTAATGAAAATTGCACAAGTTCCCTATAAAGTTACACTAAAACTTACACAAGTTGCCTAGAAACTTAAAGTAACTTAATAAATAGGAGCTTACATAACGTGCGTAGCAAGCAGTGGCAATGCTGAGAAGCTTAACAGGGGCAGGCAGGGGCAAACTCCACTGACCATCAATGAATTAAACAACTTAGGCTGATGTCAGACGTGGCGTATTCTCTGCAAGCCGAAAACGCTTGCTTTGAATACGCCCCGCTACTGGAAATGCGTCCTACCTGTGCCTGCACCCGAATGAATGAGATGCGCTCAGGTGCAGGCACATGTAGCCGAAATACACATAAAAACGTGAGAGAATGTAAAGTCTGATGTTTTTATGCGTATTTCGCCTAAATGTGCCTGCACCTGAGCGTATCTCATTCATTCGGGTGCAGGCAGAGGTCGGACGCATTTACAGAAGCGGGGCGTATTCTCTGCAAGCGTTTTTTGGCTTGCCGAGAATACACCACGTCTGACATCAGCCTTAAGGTAAATTCCACATTCCCCCCAATCAAATGACTGACTAAATATCACATTAACTGTTTATCTGAACTGCTTGTTACAGAGTATGGCAGTTTATATTTGGATCTATTTACTGAATTATATAAGCTATTAACTTCATGAACTTTCCAGCAGTTGAAGGACTGGTTATTGGGCCCCACAGCAAGATTATTGGGCCCCTAGACTTACTTCTAGACAATACACGTAAATTATGCAGAAACTTGCAAAGGTTGAAAGAAATGTACTTAAGTTACTTATCAAGCAATGAGAGTACAGACCAGCATGACAGGGGCAGGTAGGGGGGTAGGGTCTAACTTAGGCAAGCTCCACTGAGCCCCAAATGAACTGACTTATTAGCAAATTAATCATTTTTACTATATATATGAACTACTACTGACTAGTTATTGGCCCCCTAAATGTACACAAGTGACAGAGGCAGGGAGGTGGGTAGGTTAAACTTAGGGAAAACTCCGCTGACCCAATGAACTGGCTGTTAATTAGCAATGGAACTATTTAAATGAACTGCTTATTATAGAGTAACATTATTATTATTTATACTATTTACTCAATGATATGAGCATCTTCTACATGAACTTTCCAGCAGTGGAATGATCAGTATTGGCTCTTCACTTCCTCCTGTTCCATATGTTGGCCCCACTTATTGGAACAATAGAAAGGTGCCCATGCATAAGTATGGCCCATCATATGGTATCCGTTTGGTTGGGCTGTGGGCCAATCAGTTAGAGTCTGTTAATTGTTGGACCGTGTATGCCTACCTTTAGATGATTCAAAATCTATTGTTGATTGGTTTGATACCTATATTAGTAAGTAAGTCCCCCGGAGTTATTGTTACCAGCACTTTCAGTATGAAAGGAATTCAGTTGTGGGGATATGAAAAATGGAGATAATTGCATGTGACTGAGTAAGGGAGATAGGTGGGATAATAGCTGTGGCGTTACTGCTCACGTTTAGCCACTTGCCAATTCAACTCATTGTATAAATGCACATATTGTGTCAGTTTTATACTCCCCTGGACTATGGTATGATGAGAAGTGTATATAGTGTATCCTTTAATCTATTCTCTCCATGCCTTTATTATGTCAAGTTTTCCTAACAGTTCTGTCTAACCGTGGCTATTTACCTTTTGTGTTAAGCACATTTTCATGCATAGTTTAGTTACTTAGACAGGTAACGCTATGCTATTGTAGCACACAGATTGCAGGGATATCAAAATCATAAATAAAATCATAATACTGGGAGCCTTGCAAGGGTCATTTACTTACGCAATTTGCCATGTTTTATACTTGAAAAATATTTCCCAAAATTCCAGCTTGAAGGAGTAGGAAAGACTAAATCACTGGGGGGTGGCAGATATGGATCTGAGCCAATCAGCAGGAATCTTCTTCATAGTCTTATAAACTGAGCATGTACACCCGGTCTGGGTCTCGGTGCAGGAACAAGGCATTATGGGAACTTTCTTTACACAGCTCAGCATTTTTTCTTCTCGTTTGTTTTCTGATAATTTGAATGGGAGGAATATGGGGAGACTTAAGGGAACTATTGAGACAACTGAAGGTATGCCTACAGCTTGAAATTAACTCTTTATTAGCCTTTCCTTCTCCTTTAAAACACAAAAGCAGGCATTTTTGGCTGGACCTCCCCTCCCCTCCATGTACCTGCAATCAAGCAGAAGCTGTACTTTTTAGTGCAGATACACGGGGATGCGGAAGGGAGCAGATCCCCCTCTCTAACCCTGCAGACAAAATGCTCTCCTACATAACCATAACCATAATATTGTACCATGCTGACATCTAGAGATAATACAGCAATATTTCTGTATGACAAATATAAAAAAAATATATAAAAAAGGTACCCTGTCCATTTCTAGTGGTTTAGAAGGGAATGTACTAAGTGCTACTGAATTGTAGGCAAAGAATCACAACCGTCAAAGGTCTTGAAAAAAAAAGAATTGTAATTGTAAAACTGTTTCATATTTTATCTTTAAAATTTGAAAATAACTAGTGACAGTCAAATCCACAATATTTATAGTGCTAATAGTTCTATTTTTATTGTAAGGCTTAGATTTTTGTTTGTACTGAAACGAAACCAACAAATTATTGTAAACTTCAAGTTCCGGAATAAAGAACGGAGTTCAAAACATTCCAACAATTACAGTGAAATGCCAATTAATGTAGTGTTGCCTAATTACTCTCTGTATAACCTGTCAGATGTACATATTTATATGGACTGGTTATTATAGAATAACATCAGCAATTTATATTGGGATCTGTTTACTGAATTATATCGGCATTTCCTACATTATCTTTTCAGCAGGGAAATAATGGAGCATTTTTGGGCCCCACAGCAACATCATTGGGCCCTTACGCAATTTACATAACTTGTGCAAAAACTTTCAAATAAATGTATTTATCTTGCTTATAAACTCCACTGTCTCCTCCCCAATTCAAAGACTGACCTATTAGCACATTTTTTTTACTATTTTTGTGAACTAATACTGACTAGTTTTTGGGCCCCTAAATTTACATAGTTTACGTAACCTTGTGCAAAAACTCACATAACTTACATATCAAGCAATGACAGCACAGAGCAGGGGCAGGTAGGTGGGAAGGGGTTAAACTTAGGGCAAACTCCACTGACCCCCAATGAACTGACTTATTAACACATTAATCAATGGAACTCTTTATATGAACCACTTATTGTAACATCAGCTGTTTATATTGCACACATGGACACAAGAGGCATGGGCAGAATTGTAGTACTGAGCACTTGTGTTAATGGGGGGCCCATATAAATAACTTGTTTGGAGCCCCATATTTTCTGATGGCGGCCCTGATGATGAGTGTCGGTTTATATAATACAAAGGGAATAATGTACCCCCTGTTGTAAAATATGTAAGAATATTATAATATATAGGTAAAATCACAAGGCCTTTAAAGCAAGGTGAAGGACAGAATTCACATCACAAAGCACCAAAGAGCTATTTATATAATGCTTCATAACCCACAAAAGCACATCCCATCCTAGAAAAGTGCTGTGTTTTCATTGTTTTATTATACTGAGATTCCCCCCCCCCCAGGTGCAAGCTGTGCCACTACACTATGCTTACTGAGTGCCGGGGCCACAGGCTGAGGATGAGCATTCACACTACTGAGTTTTAGCTGCAGGAAGTGGCGATAAGTAAAGCCAAGATAGGGGCCACAATGTGTAAGGTATAGGTCATACATGTGAAGGCCATGCCTTTAGTTTAACAATCTGTAAGAAAAAACTGTAGAAGACATTATGATGCAAATCTGTGCACATTTTTACATTTGGGTAACTTTTACCTTTTACGGAAGGATAATGGGTAGTGATGAGCGAATCTGTCCCGTTTCGGTCTGCCGAAAAATTCGCAAATCTTTCAAAAGATTCCCAAAACGGCGAAAATGTTGCGACAAAAAAAATTGTCGCCCGTGATTATTCTTTTTTCGCACGGCTATTCTTTTGTCGTGCGACTGTTCTTTTGACACGGGCGACAATTTTTGGATGCGCCGCAAAACATTTTGCCCATCACTAAAAATGGGATAATGATTGAGAGAAAGAATCCTAGCTTCGCCCATTTTACAAGTTCTTACCCACAGTTAAACCCAAACTGGTTTCAGTGCGCTTTCAACTCTACACAGAATGATGAGAAATGTTAGCTTTTATCAAGGAAATTGGGAGTGGGCTTTGGGGCCTGGATATATCAGTTCTACTCTTATTAAAGTTTTTTGTGCTTGGTTAATGCACAGTTAAATTTCCAGTACTTTCTGGAGCCATGCAATGGCTTGAATTGTTTAAAGCAAATTTCAAATATCCTTTATTACGCCATTTTTCACTTTATGCACTTTGTGCCGTGCAGCACTGGGGCCTGAATTTGATTCTAAATGAATAGTGTGTGTGATAGTCATAGGGACCTTAGACTGTAAGCTCCACTGGCGCAGGGACAGATGTGAATGGCAGACACTCCCTGTGAGGGGGTTTCCTTATTGTACAACCAAAAGTGTGTGATATTGCTTTTGAAATCAACTACAGTATACTAGCTTTGATCCCATATAATCATTCCCTGTTCCTTATAGCAACACAATTATAAAACTGCAGCAGCAACATATTTTCATTTAACAGCTGGACTTGTTTTTACTAGACAACATGGACCCCAATGGTACCTCAAAATATCTTTTTGCTTTTTATGAGTGAATCATTAATAGAACAATACTCTACACTCTTGATGCAGAATAAAGTTATTATGGTAAGCAGGAACAATTCACAACTTGATAGAATAAGAAGAAATAGTTAAGATAAAAATAAGGGTCATTTTCTATTGAGCTTTTGTATATTAGGGAGCCAAGAAGCTTACCTGTCAAAAATAATCAAAGCAGAACAAGCCAAATAAACGGTAGCAACTGTTTGATAGCCCAGCCAGGCCTGGATTGGTGGAGAGGCCACAAAGGCCCCAGCCTAGGGCGGCAAAAATGTAGTAGCAGCAGGCCACCCAACGATATTTTCAAATGTTGCTCCCATACGGAGCAATGGGGCCCTCTCCCCCACAACTCCCTATGGGACTGTAAATGTATGCGCATGCCCACTTGCGGCTTCCTGGTGGGGGTGTTCGCAAGTTCATGCATGCGTGTTCGGGGGGGCTGCAACGCGCAGCAATATAATCTGACACAGTAGGGTTGATTCACTATTTATAGCATGCGTTTAAAATTTTATCGCGTCTTATTTTTCACATCTTAACGTACGATTCACTAAAAGGATATTTGCATTAATTTAGACGCGATGCTGTGTGCGTTATTTAAGTCGCGGAGACTATTTTTGTGCGGTATTTGACGCAACGCACGCTAATTAACGCATGTGCGCTACTTATCACGTGCACACCATATTAGCCATACACGGCATTACGTTCGTAAAACTACTTTTTTTGAAAATAACCATTTCCCTGCAAACTGGAGGCTGTATCACTCTGGGGCCAACACAGACTTGAATAAATCCCACTGCAAAGTCCATATTGTGTTGCCAAAAGCTCATGAAGTAGGTGTTAATTTTCGCATAGAGTAATGCGATATTTAGCGCGTCTAAGTGTTTGTGAATCATGCGTTAGTATTACTACTATGCGAGAATTAACGCAATGCGGTAAAATTAACACATGAGGTTGCGCGCTATTTAACGCACGTGATATGTGACTTACCACATGCGATAATACTTTTGCGAATCGCGTGTTTTTTTCGCATCAATTTTAATGCAGAAAACCATGAGATAACGCTTATCGCACTTTTGTGAACCACCCCTAATGTGTTGTAATATTACCCAGCACAGCAGTGTAACATTGATTCAAAAAGCTGACAAGTTCTCTTGTGGCTCACTTACTAGCTCTTGGCAAATTTGCCCCGGGCAGTACATCTTGGCAACCAATCAGCAATTTTCTTTGATCAGTCTACTGTAATCATTAATCATTAAAACCAAATCCCTTATTAGGATGACATGGGTTACTGCAAAGGGCAGATGTTCCCAGTGTTAGGGTTATAGACACCACTGGATCGGCTGAGCAGTTCTGGGCTGTACCAATTACTCTTCTCAGTGGGAAACATGTAGTTATGGGGTATCGTGGGTTAACATCAGTAGGACTCTTGTGATTACTGAAAGGGGGTTTTCCAAATGATTTTATTGCTAGGATTTCTCAAAAGGGTTAAGATTAGTTTTAAGGCTTTCAATTCAGATAAACGGTTGTACAGTTCAGAGTTGCACAGCAGAAGCTATCAATACAAGGGAATGCACCTTGTAGCCTAATAATGGGACTCGGCACATTTGGGTAATGTGGCATTCATGGCAGCAGAGAAGATGATTAAATTAATGAATTAATAAATTAATTAAATTCACAATTAAGTTGCATGGGTGAAAAAGCACCCTGTCTGCCATTACCCTTATCTTATAACCAATTCAACTCAATGGCACTCTGCAAAGTAAAGTAGCACAACAGTATCAAAAAATGGTGTTTATACAGTAATACAGTTCACCTGGTCCTGATAACAACAAATTGGAAATTACATTTAACTGTTTATTGTTTGTTATGATTAATGGATGGGGCAAACTTTCCACACATTGTTACTTAATAGGGGGCATTTACAAATGCAAGTGCAGTTTCAGGGCTGCTAAATTGGCCGCAGTCAGTTGTGAGAAAAATCCTATTAATTCAAATAAGGGGTGGGCATCTAATAATGGTCCCTGTCAGAAGTACAGTAGGGGGGATAGCCAATCACAGCCCTGCGCTCACACAAGCAAAGACAGAATTCAGTTCCCTATCAAGTCAGCCTAGCTGCTGATTGGTTCCTATCCTGCAATGCAGTGTGCCAAGTGACACTGGCTCCCTGGCTTATAAGGCATAAGGGTTGATTCACTAAAGTGCAATAAAACAAGCGCTATTTATAGCATGCGTTAAAAATTTTATCGCGTCTTATTTTTTGCGTCTTAACGCACGATTCACTAAAAGGATACTTGCGTTAATTTAGACGTGATACTGTTTGCGTTATTTAAGTTGCAAAGACTATTTTCATGCGGTATTTGACGCGACACGTGCTAATTTACGCAGCGCACTGCTTGTCATGCGCACGCCATATTAGCCATACATACCATTACGCTCGTAAAACTACTTTTCTGAAAATGCCCATTTCCCTGCAAACTGGCGGCTGCATCACTCTAGGGCCAACACAGACTTGAATAAATCCCACTGCAAAGTCCATATTGTGTTGCCAAAAGCTCATTAACTGAACTTTTCTATAATTACCGCCTGCTCCAAGTAGGTGTTAATTTTCGCTCAGACTAATGCGATATTTAGCGCATCTAAGTGTTTGTGAATCATGCGTTAGTGTTATTTCTGCGCGCTAATTAACGCAATGCGTTAAAATTAGCGCATTTGGTTGCACGCTATTTAACGCACCTGATATGTGACTTAACGCGTAAATTTTAACGCAAAAAAGCATGCAATACCGTTTATCGCACTTTAGTGAATGAACCCTATAGAGGTGTATAATGCACTGGCACATTCTTGTTTTTCACAGCTCAGGGGCAGGGCCGGAACTAGGGGCAGGCAGAAGAGGCAGTTGCCTAGGGCGCAAAGATTGGGGGGCGTTTGGGCTGCGTCAATAAATGCAGCAAACATGTGCCTAAGGAATTAGCCACATGCGTCACTCTGACAGCAAGTACAGGAAGTGGCGGCAACCCAACGTGGAAATTTTCCCGTGCATATTTTCACTTTGAAACTGCAAGCACAGCTTTATATGCAATTGGCAACTGCTATGACATTCAAATTATGAAAAAACATTGTATTGTGGGTAAAAAAAATACAGGTATTATGTCTAAAATTGCACGATGCACACTGCACTTGCTGTTAGAAATGCACCAAATCCACTATTTTTTGGTAAAGGATTTGGCCAAATACTTAACCGAATCCAAATCCTAATTTACATATGTAGATTAGGATACGGAAGCGAGCGCGGTGACAAATTAATATGTTAATTATGTGACAAAAAGTCACGTGATGTTAAGGATTCGGTTCGGCCAGGAATATGGATTCGTCTAAATCCTGCTGAAAAAGGCAGAATCTTGGGCGAATCCTGAACCAATTCGGTGCATCCCTAGCTGTAACCCCTGCTATATTGTAAATATAAGTGTATCTGTATCTAATTCTAATTGGTACTTCACTGTTAGAAACCCTCTTTTGTTGCATCTGATTGGCGCACCATTGTGTTTTAGTGCCATCAGAAACTCGTCTACATACAGAAATGGTGCCGGCTAAAATAATTGGAGGAACAACTGCAGGCATGTTTGGAGGGCAATGTAATCTGCCTGAAACTGCTAAATAATCCGAATCTTTGTACCTCCTGGAAAGGGTTTCATGGGCATCAGATGCCAAGAATATATCCCAGAGCCCCACTCTAGTGAAAGTGACTGCAAGGAACACTCGCTTTGTGTAACAGAGCAATGTACTATGATTGAATTACTATTTGGGATTTTTGCATTCCAATGAATATTTTCAAAAATACAGGGATGGGACTTGTTATTGAGAATGTTTGGGACCTGGGTTTTTTCTGTAAATTAGATCTCCATACCATAAGGATAAAAAATATAACATTAAATTTACCCCTGATTTACCTCTTTTTACTGTGTATGTTAATATCTCGGTAAGATATGTCGGTAAGGCAGCTTGGGAAAGGCTCTTTTCTGTTTCAGCACAAAAGTGCCCATAAACAGGGACACAGGGAAGTCCATGCAGAACCTGACTGGCCTACACAGAGCCCTGACCCCAACCCAACTGTACATCTGTTTGATGAATTGGAACACTGACTGCAAGTCAGGCCTGATCCCCGACATCAGTGCCCAACATCTTATGTATAATTGGGAGTAGATCCCACCAACAACTTTCCAACATCTAAAGGAAAGCCTCCTGGGAAAAGTAAAGCCGCTATAGCAACAAAGAGAAAACCAGCTTCATATGAATACTCTTGGTCTGGGAAGGAGACTTCAGACAGGCAACTAATGGAATACTATTGGCCATATTGTATATACCATTTAAATCCTGCAGCCTTCCACTATCCAAACACTTGTTGTACAGCACGGCCAAAGATAACCCATCCTTCCTCATAGAGAAGATAATATGGTCTTGTTGTTGTTAATCAACTTACCTGAGAGCAAGTGTGCACTTCTCTGCTGTGCTCTGGGATCCACAGGGTTAATGTGGGTATTGTATGTATTAGCAAAGGGAAGATTCATAGGAGGAGAGGTTATTTCTTTCCCTATAGGTCATGTTGATGGTTTCTCACTGATAGGGCTGATTTTGTAAGTAATTGTTACTGGAAGTCCCTAAACCTGACTGTTTTGCCAACCTGACTGTCCCTTCTCAGCCTGTCAGTTACAGCTTCTAATGCTAACGGCCTCCTGCTGCACCAATATGGCCGCCCCCTCATAGGGGAACATGGAGGGTAATAGGTAATGGGTAATGTAAAAGCACTGGGCAAATATTCTATGGCAAAATGATAAAGCTCATGCAAGGACAATATTATTTATATATTTAAACAGTTTAATTATGTTGGGTTGAAAATCCCAACCTACTGTTCTTCCACTTCAGCTTATTCTTCCGCTTCTTCTTCTTCTTAGCGCCCCCCATTTTCTAAACGCTACTCCTCCTACAGTTTTAGGGGTACAACACCCAAACTCTCCACACTTCTTCGCCCTATAGCGGAGCAGGTTGCTTGTGCTTTTCTAAGCGATCCGGCCCCCCGTCTTTTTGTGGCGCCGCTCCAATTTTCCCATTGACTTTGACAGGGAAGATTTTCAAACTGCTGCCACTCTTACAGCTTTGAAGCTACACCCCCCAAACTTGAATAACATAGTCATGGAGTCACCCCGAATGAAACAGCAACATTTGTTGGATGGCCCAAAATGGGAGGGGCCAACAACAGCCAATCAAATTTTAATCTTTGACTTTAATGGGGAAATTGAAACTGCTGCTTTGAAGCTACACCCCCCAAACTTACTTACATAGTCATGGGCTCAGCCTGAATGAAAATAGGATGATTATTGGATGCCCAAAAGTAGGCGGAGCTGTGAACCGCCAATCAGATTTTACCTAATGATTTGGCGGAAATTCAACCTGCTGCCATTCTCACAGTAATAACACCGGGGTCCCCAAACGTTTTACACTTGGTCACTAGGGGACTGCAGTCTAAGTTTTGAAAAGTGGGCGGAGCCACCAACAGCCAATCAAATTTCACCTATTGATTTTTATTGGTTTGATGCCAGATTTTCCAAACTTTGCACAGTCAGTCACTGGGTGACTATGTACTTAGAAAAAGTGGGAGGGGCTCCCAAAAGCCAATCACATTTCTTTCATTGTTTTCAGTGGGAAAATTTTAACTGCTGCCATTCTCACATGTTTAATGTCAGGGTCCCCAAACTTTGCACAGTTTTTCTCTGGGTGACTATGTTCCAAGTTTAGAAAAGTGGGTGGGGCCAAGAACAGCTAATCAGATTTCACCTATAGACTTCAATCATTTAAATTTAAACTGCTGCCATTCTTTAAATATTAATACTAAGGTGCCCAAACTTTGCAGAGCTAGTCACCGGGTAACTGCGGTTCAGAGTTAGAAAAAGTGGGTGGAGTCACCAACAACCAATCAGACTTCACCTATTGATTTTTTTTTTTTTAAATTTAAAATGCTGCCTTTCTCACACTATTTATGTCAGGGTTCCCAAAATTTGCACAGTCAGTCACTGGCTGACCATGTATTCAGGGTTAGAAAAAGTGGACGGAACCACCAGCAGCCAATGCATTTCCACCCATTAAATTTCATTGGTTTATATTTAAACTGATGCCATTATTTAAGTATTAATTCCAGGGTTGTTAAACTCACTGTTGTTAAAGTCACTGGGCATTTCCCATTCAAAGTTAGAAAAAGTAGGCGGAGCCACTAACAGCCAATCACATTTCACACATTTACTTTCAATGGTGAAGTGTAAAATCCTGTCAGTCCCACAATTTTTAAGCCCCAAACTTTGCAGAGTTGGTCACGGTCACCTCAGTTCAAAAATAGGAAAAGTGGGTTGGGCCACTAACAGCCAATCAGATTTCATCTATTGGATTTTATTGGTTAAATTTAAAATGCTGTCATTCTCACACTGTTTATGCCAGGGTGCCCACTGTTTGGGTGACATCACCTCAAGGTAAGAAAAAGTGGGCACACCCACCAATCACAATTTACCTATTAACTTTTATTGGTTTCAATTTAAACTGCTGCTGTTCTTAAACTAATAATCCTATTGTCACTAAACTTTGCAGACAAAAATAGAGAGCCCGTTAAGTATTAAGTTAAACAATTTTTTTTAGATTTTGAATTCTTTTTAATATAAAATGAAGAAATAAATGTGCATCCTTATTTTTTGAAGAATCTCATAATTTTCCACCACAGCTTTTTTTTCCATTGAGGGATCTCATTGTAGGTGCAGAGATCTTGTAAATGTAACTTGCTTATCCTTCTGTCGTAGTTATACTTCTCCCCACTCCCTGCTGCGTCCCCGCGTCGTCCCCGCGTCATGTCCCCACAGTGAGGCAGACAGGTAACATAGTACATAGTAACATTGTAAGTTGGGTTGAAGAAAGACACACGTCTATCACGTTCAACCATAATGCCTATATATAACCTGCCTAACTGCTAGTTGATCCAGAGGAAGGCAAAAAACCCCATCTGAAGCCTCTCTAATTTGCCGCAGAGGGGAAAAAATTCCTTCCTGACTCCAAGATGGCAGTCGGACCAGTCCCTGGATCAACTTGTACTGAGAGCTATCTCCCATAACCCTGTATTCCCTCACTTGTACTGAGAGCTATCTCCCATACCCCTGTATTCCCTCACTTGTACTGAGAGCTATCTCCCCTACCCCTGTATTCCCTCACTTGCTAAGAATCCATCCAGCCCCTTTTTAAAGTTATATAATGTATCAGCCAGCACGACTGATTCGGGGAGGGAATCCCACAACTTCACAGCTCTCACAGTAAAAAATCCTCAATCTCCAGGTAGTAGCCAGGGGTGAGGACGCAGCGGGGGCCGGGTAAATCACCTTGGGGGGCGGGATCTTGCTCGCGGGGCCATAGTTTGAGGATACCTGTTCTAAAGAATCTTATAAATTTGCTCTCTTTTTTCTTCTTCCATTGTGGGATCTCATAAAAGGTGCAGAGGTTTTCTGCGAAGCTTACTGGCTTCACTTTCTTTTTATCCTCTGCATCTTCACTGCTCTCCATTGTTTCTTCCTCACTTGTCCCACTGCTTTCAATTCCTTTCTGTTCCTTTCCCTCACTATTTTCAGAGACCTCGCTGCTTTGGGATTGCTCGTCTGCAATTTTTCACTGCATGGAGTATTTTCCATAGCAGTTTTGTAACTCTCTTCAGTGAGTTCTTCTTTTGGTATTCTATAGCCTTCCTCACCTGATCTTTTCCCTCCATTTCCATTATCAGGGCCTGTATATTGGTTATGACCCCTGATATTTCATCTACTCCGCCCTACAATTATCTTGAAGCTGGACTTTTACATGCATCTAGGGCAGGGTTCCTCAAACTTTTTAAACAGGGGGCCAGTTCATGGTCCCTCAGACTGTTCGGGGGCCAGTCCTCAAAATACGACCCCGCCCCCCCCCACTCCCCACTGTGTCTTCAAGCTACAGCCTGCCCCCCTCTCCCCGCTGCGTCCTCAAACTACGGCCCCGCTCCCCCTCTCCCCACTGCGTCCTCAAACTACGGCCCCCTCCAGCTCCCTACTGCGTCCTCAAACTATGGCCCGCTCCTGCTCCATACTGCGTCCTCAAACTATGGAGCCTGCTCCATACTTCTGTTCCCAGCTGTGTCCTCCCACTTCCCGCTTCGTCCTGCCGCTCTCTGCTCCATACTCCTGCTCCTCACTGTGTCCTCCCACTCCCCCACTCCATCCTGCCACTCTCTGTTCCATCCTTCCGCTCCCCGCTCCTTCCTGCCGTTCCCCGCTCCATACTCCTGCTCCTCACTGTGTCCTCCTGCTTCCCCACTCCGTTCTCCTGCTCCCCGCTACGTCCTGCCGCTCTGCCGCTCTGCCGCTCTGTCCTGCCGCTCTTCCGCTCCGTCCTCCAGCTCCCCACTTTTTCTGTGCTTTGGTTTTTGAATTTTTTTTTGCTTTTTTGTTTTTTTTGCTTTTTTTGTATTTTCTCTTTTTTAATTTTTTTCTGTTTTTGGTTTTTTTAAATTTTTTTTGGTTTTGTTTTTTTTTAATTTTTTTTAAAATTTTGTTTTTTGGGGTTTTTTTTCATTTTCTCATTGCTTCCTATGATTAATCATTTTGCAGCAGATCTTCATCATGGTCAAGCATTGTGCTCTTCCACTGCCGGGTCCCATCAGTACAGAGATTTGCATCAAAGTGCACATCTCTTTTGGTTGTGGACCCTTTTACCATGTCATCTGTGCGTTGTCCACTTTCATCACAGTTTTCTGTGTTTGCTTTCTTCCCACCTTTCTTAGATTTCTTTCTAAAGATTCTTCTAAAGAATCTTAGAAATTTGCCTTCTTTTTTGTTCTTCCTTTGTGGGATCTCATATAAAGTGCAGAGGTTTTCTGCAAAGCTGACTCGCTTTGCAGTGTTTTTCTCCTCTGCACCTTCACTGGTCTCCATTCTTCCTTCCTCGCTTCTCTCACTGCTCCTTGATCGTTCCTCTTCTTCTCCCTCACTGATATCAGAGCCCTCGCTGCTTTTAGGTAGCTCTTCTGCAGTGTTTTCACTGCTTGAGGAGCTCCCCATAGCAGTTTCGTAGCTCTCATCAGTGAGTTCGTCCTTTGGTGTTACTTTCTCCTTCACTTCCAATATCAGGGCCTGCATATTGTCTACAACCCCTAATATGTCATCAATTCTGTCCTACAAGTAAAGCAAAGAATAAATAAGTTCATCAGGTCAATCATTTTTACATTTCTAATTTCATACAAAAAAGTAGTTGTATTTTAAGATAAATAAGTCCACTTCTAACATTTAAGAAAGCTGACCTGCTGCAACAATTCAGAATTTGGGAATAACTGGCCTTTGTTTTATACAGTAAATACAGGGTGAGGCTCTGCACAAGTGTTGGGAGGTGGTGCATTGGGGTGAGGGGCAGAAGGCTGGGCATTGTGGGCTGGTAATTAAAATGTAACTTAGATGCAGGTACAAATGATTGCTCTGCAGCCGGATTCTAGTTATCACGTTAGTTGTAACCCCTAAACATTGCTGTTTGTCATAGATGACCAATAATTTGTCAATTTACAATGTAAGCATTCTTTATGTGAAAAGGAATATCTAGAAGGAAGTATATGAAAAACTAATAGTGCAATACTGAAAGTACTAAAGGTAACAACAAGGAAACCATATTCCCTATGGGTAGTGCTTTAAGTTATACGAGAAGCCACAGTTACATGGGATGGGGGACACATACCATCGTACCAGCACAATGCGCCCTCAAGATGTGCTCTGCTCTTTGAAACGCACAGGCACAATATAGCTCATAAGCGAGAACCGACGCACAAGGAACTGAGCGCGCAGTGAGGTCATCTGGACTCATTGGGAACCAACTAAAGGATTGTCTTAATGGGAGGCGACTTTTTCGTATGTTCCACAACTTTTTCGTCGCCGTCTTGACTTTTTCGTCACCGTCGCGAATAAATCGGATTGGTTTTTCCGCCGTTTACAATCGGTCAATACAAAAAAATTGCGACAGTGATGAAATAGTCGCGCAAAATACAATAAAGTTGCGGCGGTGACGAAAAAGTCGCGACAAATACGAAAAAGTCGCAACGAAAAGACGGCAACATTTTCGTTTCTAATCCGAATTTTTGCCATTCGGGGTTTCGGATTCGTGGATTAGTAAATCTCCCCCTAAGGATAGTATTCAATTTCTGCTTATGATCGTGTGAGTACCCACCTAACTGGGGATTGGAACCACTGGGGTGAAAATGATTTCTCTTGTTTAACTACAACTTGCGTGCAGAACATTATTAATTGGCTTCCCATATAACTTATTGTAACCTTTAGAGTTTATAGTATTGCACGATTAGGGGCAGATTTACTAATGGCCGAACGGGCCGAAAGCGTATGAATGCGTTTTTTCGCAATGATCGGTATTTTTGCGACTTTTTCGTCGCTGTCGCGACTGTTTCGTATATGTCCCGCGATTTTTTTGTCGCCGTTACGACTTAATCGGATATTTTCTGCGACTTTTTCGTCGCCGTTGCGAAAAAATCGGATTGGTTTTTCCGCCGTTTACAATTGCTCAATACGAAAAAAATCACAACGGCGATGAAAAAGTCGTGCAAAATACGATTAAGTCGTGACGCAGACGAAAAAATCGCGCAAACTTCGAAAAACACACAACAGCGATGAAAAAGTCGCAAAATTTTCGTTTCCATTCCAATTTTTTCCCATTCGGGATTCGGATTTGTGGATTTGTAAATGTGCCCCTTAGTGTTTCATGCGCTTCCCTCTAGATATTCACATACGTAACCAACATGGTGAAGACCCGGTAAACAAAGGAAGCTGCATTTGAATATATATATGTATTTATCTATATAGAATTCTTTAGTGGAACATAGAGTATATTTATTATTTGCATACCTCTAAATGAGTCAGCGAGTCGATCCAGGCTTCCCGGAGCTCCTCTAGCTGCTCATTGTAGATTCCTTCTATTTCTGGATAAAAAGAAAAATATTTGTGAGATATGTTCTGCTTTACATAAACGATAAATCAAACCTTGTGATTAAATTGAAAAGCTGTTACGTTCTTTTATACAGATATTCTTATTTTCCTACTTAGCTTTATATATATATATAACTGGTAGAGATGTAGCAAACTGTTCGCCGGCGAACTAATTTGCGCGAACATCGGGTGTTCGCAAACGCGCAAGTTCGCGAACTTTCCGCGTATGTTCGCAATTTGGGTTCGCCTCGGTTTTTATCGCTGCGTTTTTTCTAAGCTTAAAAAAACGCCGCACAACCACACATGGCGTTTTTCAGCCTAGTACTGGTGTAAGCAAATCCCGTTTCCATGGTGCCAATAGCGCGAAATAGCAAAAACCGCCGCGTATTTCCGCTAGGTCTTCCCGTTTTTACGCTACGCATTTTCAACAAAGTATTTTTTAGAGAAATTTTTGCCCTTGATCCCCCTCCTGCATGCCCCTATCCAGGTCGTGGCACCCTTTAAACAAATTTAAAATCAGTTTTCTGCCCAGAAATGACTTTTCTAGGTTTTAAAGTTTGCCTTCCCATTGAAGTCTATGGGGTTCACAAAGTTCGCGAATATTCACGCTTTTTGGCGTAAGTTCGCGAACGCGTTCACAAACTTTTTTTTTTAGGTTCGCTACATCCCTAATAACTGGAAGCTGCCATGCTGATTTTTTCTTACTTGTTTTTAATCTTGTTCTTAGTCATTTAACAAACAGTGCCTTCCAGTGGCTAAATTGCCATAAAAACAAGCAAAATATTTATTTTTCTATATCCCTAATTGTCCCCTATACTGTCCTTAGAGGATAATCCATAGTACATTATTGAATGGTTATAGAGTTCCAAACTGTGTGTGTGTGTAGGTACATAGGAGTTAGCTTATGAAATATCTATTAAAGGTATATCAAAAGAATTTGATTATTACCTTTCAATTCTCGATCCATTTCGATTCTGAATTCTCGAATGACAATCTCGAAATCATCCACCTTTTTCTGCTGAAATATAAATATTTATATAATTAGTGAATTCAGGTTAAATGTAGACATTTCACTTCAAACTAATTCACTTTAAATTGAAATGCAGCCAGATTAACTACTGGGGCGCATCTGAGTTTCTTTAACTGTTACATTAGCTGATTCATTATTTTGATTTAGCATCTGCATACACATACTTCTAATAAGCTAATACTACAGATGCTTCTAATAAGCTAATACTACAGATACTTCTAATAAGCTAATACTACAGGTACTTCTAATAAGCTAATACTACAGATGCTTCTAATAAGCTAATACTACAGGTACTTCTAATAAGCTAATACTACAGATACATCTAATAAGCTAATACTACAGATGCTTCTAATAAGCTAATACTACAGATGCTTCTAATAAACTAATACTACAGATACTTCTAATAAGCTAATACTACAGATGCTTCTAATAAGCTAATACTACAGATGCTTCTAATAAGCTAATACTACAGATGCTTCTAATAAGCTAATACTACAGATACTTCTAATAAGCTAATACTACAGATGCTTCTAATAAACTAATACTACAGGTACTTCTAATAAGCTAATACTACAGATGCTTCTAATAAGCTAATACTACAGATGCTTCTAATAAACTAATACTACAGGTACTTCTAATAAGCTAATACTACAGATGCTTCTAATAAGCTAATACTACAGATGCTTCTAATAAGCTAATACTACAGATGCTTCTAATAAGCTAATACTACAGATACATCTAATAAGCTAATACTACAGATACTTCTAATAAGCTAATACTACAGATGCTTCTAATAAGCTTGATTAGAGTTTAGGAGTGGGAAAAAAATTAATAAAACCCGCCAATTAACTTCAATGCATTTCACATATTTTTCAGCAGTTTCATGATTTTTTTGCTGAAGCGAAATGGGACAGATTGGCTCGTTAGTATTCCCTAGAGTTTATATTAGAGAATTTGATTTTAGAATCTGCATACAGATAGCTCTGACATTCTCCATTTCAGTTAAAAATGTCATATAAGCTTCATCTCATGGAATCCTACATGTAGAGACAGATTGCTGAGAGCGGATTGTGACAATAACTTTTTAAATGATTTTGTTTAGAAAGTCTCTTTCCATGAGATTTATGTTATATTAAATGTTCATTTTGATGAAAGTTCCCCATAAATTAAATAATTTAATATCCTTACCATTTTCCTGCATGGCAGGCAAGAAAAGAGTCTGGAAACCATTTTCTTAAAAAACTGTGATATCTTGGGTTTTTTTCAGAAAGTGACTAGCTCGCCTTCGCACTCTGACTTGACAAAACCAAATGTGGCTGTGCCTGAGTGTGTGTGTTCTACAGCTAAACAGTGACCATTGTGACATCATCACACTGTGATGATGTCATAATGGCTCTGGTGTTTATATTGTGGAATACACTCAGCCTTAGAATGTCGTTACTATGGAAACCTATTGCACACATACCTACAGAGAGTTTCAATGCTCTAAATGGCAGTTAAATGGGAACTGTCATGAAAACAAAGTGTAATACAGGCTTCATTTCATGAAGGTCTCCATGTTGAGACAGATTGCTGAGAGGGGCATAGCGAAGAATCATTTTTAGAATGACTTTGTTTAAAAAGCTCCATTAGATTACATGTATAAACTATACTTAATAGTTCCCCAGAAATTAAATACTTGTTTAATACTTGTTATTAAATACTTAGTTAAAACTTGTTTTCTTGCAACTAAATACCTTGCTTCCACCCTCTGACTTTAATATAATATCCAATCAATATCAAATGCCAATAACTAACCTTTAAATATTAAATACTCATGAAGTGTAAACTTTGACCCGTGCACAAAAAATAATAAAGAATCCGTTACTGGGTCAGGAGTGAGTTTTATAGTGATCGCTGATGCACAAATATCCAAATACAACATCCAGTATCAGGGCTGCCATCTGGGGGGGGAGGGGGGCAGTTTTGCTGGGCCTGGTGAGATCTACATATGAATTTGGGCCCAATTGTATCATTTAAGTTATGAAAATTGCACAAGTTCCCTATAAAGTTACACTAAAACTTACACAAGTTGCCTAGAAACTTAATAGGAGCTTACATAACGTGCGTAGCAAGCAGTGGCAATGCTGAGAAGCTTAACAGGGGCAGGCAGGGGCAAACTCCACTGACCATCAATGAATTAAACAACTTAGGCTGATGTCAGACGTGGCGTATTCTCTGCAAGCCGAAAACGCTTGCTTTGAATACGCGCCGCTACTGGAAATGCGCCCTACCTGTGCCTGCACCCAAATGAATAAGATACGCTCAGGTGCAGGCACATGTAGCCGAAATACGCATAAAAACGCGAGAGAATGTAAAGTCTGATGTTTTTATGCGTATTTCGGCTCAATGTGCCTGCACCTGAGCGAATCTTATTCATTCGGGTGCAGGCAGAGGTAGGACACATTTACAGAAGCGTGGCGTATTCTCGGCAAGCGTTTCTTGGCTTGCCGAGAATACACCACGTCTGACATCAGCCTTAAGGTAAATTCCACATTCCCCCCAATCAAATGTCTGACTAAATATCACATTAACTGTTTATCTGAACTGCTTGTTACAGAGTATGGCAGTTTATATTTGGATCTATTTACTGAATTATATAAGATATTAACTTCATGAACTTTCCAGCAGTTAAAGGGCTGGTTATTGGGCCCCACAGCAAGATAATTGGGCCCCTAGACTTACTTCTAGACAATACACATAAATTATGCAGAAACTTGCAAAGGTTGAAAGAAATGTACTTAAGTTACTTATCAAGCAATGAGAGTACAGAGCAGCATGACAGGGGCAGGTAGGGGGGTAGGGTCTAACTTAGGCAAGCTCCACTGAGCCCCAAATAAACTGACTGACTTATTAGCAAATTAATCATTTTTACTATATATATGAACTACTACTGACTAGTTATTGGCCCCCTAAATGTACACAGGTGACAGAGGCAGGGAGGTGGGTAGGTTAAACTTAGGGAAAACTCCGCTGACCCAGTGAACTGGCTGGGAGTAACATTATTATTATTTATACTATTTACTCAATGATATGAGCATCTTCTACATGAACTTTCCAGCAGTGGAATGATCAGTATTGGCTCTTCACTTCCTCTTGTTCCATATGTTGGCCCCACTTATTGGAACAATAGAAAGGTGCCCATGCATAAGTATGGCCCATCATATGGTATCCGTTTGGTTGGGCTGTGGGCCAATCAGTTAGAGTCTGTTAATTGTTGGACCGTGTATGCCTACCTTTAGATGATTCAAAATCTATTGTTGATTGGTTTGATACCTATATTAGTAAGTAAGCCCCCCGGAGTTATTGTTACCAGCACTTTCAGTATGAAAGGAATTCAGTTGTGGGGATATGAAAAATGGAGATAATTGCATGTGACTGAGTAAGGGAGATAGGTGGGATAATAGCTGTGGCGTTACTGCTCACGTTTAGCCACTTGCCAATTCAACTCATTGAATAAATGCACATATTGTGTCAGTTTTATACTCCCCTGGACTATGGTATGATGAGAAGTGTATATAGTGTATCCTTTAATCTATTCTCTCCGTGCCTTTATCATGTCAATTTTCCTAACAGTTCTGTCTAACCGTGGCTATTTACCTTTTGTGTTAAGCACATTTTCATGCATAGTTTAGTTACTAAGACAGGTAACGCTATGCTAATGTAGCACACAGATTGCAGGGATATCAAAATCATAAATAAAATCATAATACTGGGAGCCTTGCAAGGGTCATTTACTTACGCAATTTGCCATGTTTTATACTTGAAAAATATTTCCCAAAATTCCAGCTTGAAGGAGTAGGAAAGACTAAATTACTGGGGGGGTGGCAGATATGGATCTCAGCCAATCAGCAGGAATCTTCTTCATAGTCTTATAAATTGAGCATGTACACCTGGTCTGGGTCTCGGTGCAGGAACAAGGCATTATGGGAACTTTCTTTACACAGCTCAGCATTTTTTCTTCTCGTTTGTTTTCTGATAATTTGAATGGGAGGAATATGGGGAGACTTAAGGGAACTATTGAGACAACTGAAGGTATGCCTACAGCTTGAGATTAACTCTTTATTAGCCTTTCCTTCTCCTTTAAAACACAAAAGCAGGCATTTTTGGCTGGACCTCCCCTCCGCTCCATGTACCTGCAATCAAGCAGAAGCTGTACTTTTTAGTGCAGATACACGGGGATGCGGAAGGGAGCAGATCCCCCTCTCTAACCCTGCAGACAAAATGCTCTCCTACATAACCATAACCATAATATTGTACCATGCTGACATCTAGAGATAATACAGCAATATTTCTGTATGACAAATATAAAAAAAAATATATAAAAAGGTACCCTGTCCATTTCTAGTGGTTTAGAAGGGAATGTACTAAGTGCTACTGAATTGTAGGCAAAGAATCACAACCGTCAAAGGTTTTTAAAAAAAAAGAATTGTAATTGTAAAACTGTTTCATATTTTATCTTTAAAATTTGTAAATAACTAGTGACAGTCACATCCACAATATTTATAGTGCTAATAGTTCTATTTTTATTGTAAGGCTTAGATTTTTGTTTGTACTGAAACAAAACCAACAAATTATTGTAAACTTCAAGTTCCGCAATAAAGAACGGAGTTCAAAACATTCCAACAATTACAGTGAAATGCCAATTAATGTAGTGTTGCCTAATTCCTCTCTGTATAACCTGTCAGATGTACATATTTATATGGACTGGTTATTATAGAATAACATCAGCAATTTATATTGGGATCTGTTTACTGAATTATATCGGCATTTCCTACATTATCTTTTCAGCAGGGAAATAATGGCGCATTTTTGGGCCCCACAGCAACATCATTGGGCCCCTCCCCAATTCAAAGACGGACCTATAAGAACATTTTTTTTACTATTTTTGTGAACTAATACTGACTAGTTATTGGGCCCCTAAATTTACATAGTTTACGTAACCTTGTGCAAAAACTCACATAACTTACATATAAAGCAATGACAGCACAGAGCAGGGGCAGGTAGGTGGGACGGGGTTAAACTTAGGGCAAACTCCACTGACCCCCAATGAACTGACTTATTAACACATTAATCAATGGAACTCTTTATATGAACCGCTTATTGTAGAGTAACATCAGCTGTTTATATTGCACACATGGACACAAGGGGCATGGGCAGAATTGTAGTACTGAGCACTTGTGTTAATGGGGGGCCCATATAAATAACTTGTTCGGAGCCCCATATTTTCTGATGGCGGCCCTGATGATGAGTGTCGGTTTATATAATACAAAGTGAATAATGTACCCCCTGTTGTAAAATATGTAAGAATATTATAATATATAGGTAAAATCACAAGACCTTTAAAGCAAGGTGAAGGACAGAATTCACATCACAAAGCACCAAAGAGCTATTTATATAATGCTTCATAACCCACAAAAGCACATCCCATCATAGAAAAGTGCTGTGTTTTCATTGTTTTATTATACTGAGATTCCCCCCCCCCCCCCCCCCCCCAGGTGCAAGCTGTGCCACTACACTATGCTTACTGAGTGCCGGGGCCACAGGCTGAGGATGAGCATTCACACTACTGAGTTTTAGCTGCAGGAAGTGGCGATAAGTAAAGCCAAGAGAGGGGCCACAATGTGTAAGGTATAGGTCATACATGTGAAGGCCATGCCTTTAGTTTAACAATCTGTAAGAAAAAACTGTAGAAGACATTATGATGCAAATCTGTGCACATTTTTACATTTGGGTAACTTTTACCTTTTACGGAAGGATAATGGGTAGTGATGAGCGAATCTGTCCCGTTTCGCTCTGCCGAAAAATTCGCAAATCTTTCAAAAGATTCCCAAAACGGCGAAAATGTTGCGACAAAAAAAATTGCCGTCCGCGATTATTCTTTTGTCGCACGGCTATTCTTTTGTCGTGCGACTGTTCTTTTGACACGGACGACAATTTTTGGATGCGCCGCAAAACATTTCACCCATCACTAAAAATGGGATAATGATTGAGAGAAAGAATCCTAGCTTCGCCCATTTTACAAGTTCTTACCCATAGTTAAACCCAAACTGGTTTCAGCGCGCTTCCAACTCTACACAGAATGATGAGAAATGTTAGCTTTTATCAAAGAAATTGGAAGTGGGCTTTGGGGCCTGGATATATCAGTTCTACTCTTATTAAAGTTTTTTGTGCTTGGTGAATGCACAGTTAAATTTCCAGTACTTTCTGAAGCCATGCAATGGCTTGAATTGTTTAAAGCAAATTTCAAATATCCTTTATTACGCCATTTTTCACTTTATGCACTTTGTGCCGTGCAGCACTGGGGCCTGAATTTGATTCTAAACGAATGTTCATATTTGTGTGGGTTTCCTCCTGCACCCTAGTGTGTGTGATAGTCATAGGGACCTAAGACTGTAAGCTCCACTGGCACAGGGACAGATGTGAATGGCAGACACTCCCTGTGAGGGGATTTCCTTATTGTACAACCAAAAGTGTGTGATATTGCTTTTGAAATCAACTACAGTATACTAGCTTTGATCCCATATAATCATTCCCTGTTCCTTATAGCAACACAATTATAAAACTGCAGCAGCAACACATTTTCATTTAACAGCTGGACTTGTTTTTACTAGACAACATGGACCCCAATGGTACCTCAAGATATCTTTTTGCTTTTTATGAGTGAATCATTAATAGAACAATACTCTACACTCTTGATGCAGAATAAAGTTATTATGGTAAGCAGGAACAATTCACAACTTGATAGAATAAGAAGAAATAGTTAAGATAAAAATAAGGGTCATTTTCTATTGAGCTTTTGTATATTAGGGAGCCAAGAAGCTTACCTGTCAAAAATAATCAAAGCAGAACAAGCCAAATAAACGGTAGCAACTGTTTGATAGCCCAGCCAGGCCTGGATTGGTGGAGAGGCCACAAAGGCCCCGGCCTAGGGCGGCAAAAATGTAGTAGCAGCAGGCCACCCAACGATATTTTCAAATGTTGCTCCCATACGGAGCAATGGGGCCCTCTCCCCCACTACTCCCTATGGGACTGGGGGGGGCTGCAACGCGCAGCAATATAATCTGACACAGTAGGGTTGATTCACTATTTATAGCATGCGTTTAAAATTTTATCGCGTCTTATTTTTCACATCTTAATGTACGATTCACTAAAAGGATATTTGCATTAATTTAGACGCGATGCTGTGTGCGTTATTTAAGTCGCGGAGACTATTTTCGTGCGGTATTTGACGCAACGCACGCTAATTAACGCATGTGCGCTACTTATCACGTGCACACCATATTAGCCATACACGGCATTACGTTCGTAAAACTACTTTTTTTGAAAATAACCATTTCCCTGCAAACTGGAGGCTGCATCACTCTGGGGCCAACACAGACTTGAATAAATCCCACTGCAAAGTCCATATTGTGTTGCCAAAAGCTCATGAAGTAGGTGTTAGTTTTCACATAGAGTAATGCGATATTTAGCGCATCTAAGTGTTTGTAAATCATGCGTTAGTATTACTACTATGCGAGAATTAACGCAATGCGGTAAAATTAACACATGAGGTTGCGTGCTATTTAACGCACGTGATATGTGACTTACCACATGAGATAATACTTTTGCGAATCGCGTGTTTTTTTTCGCATCAATTTTAATGCAGAAAACCATGAGATAACGCTTATCGCACTTTTGTGAACCACCCCTAGTGTGTTGTAATATTACCCAGCACAGCAGTCTAACATTGATTCAAAAAGCTGACAAGTTCTCTTGTGGCACTTACTAGCTCTTGGCAAATTTGCCCCGTGCAGTACATCTTGGCAACCAATCAGCAATTTTCTTTGATCAGTCTACTGTAATCATTAATCATTAAAACCAAATCCCTTATTAGGATGACATGGGTTACTGCAAAGGGCAGATGTTCCCAGTGTAAGGGTTATAGACACCACTGGATCGGCTGAGCAGTTCTGGGCTGTACCAATTACTCTTCTCAGTGGGAAACATGTAGTTATGGGGTATCGTGGGTTAACATCAGTAGGACTCTTGTGATTACTGAAAGGGGGTTTTCCAAATGATTTTATTGCTAGGATTTCTCAAAAGGGTTAAGATTAGTTTTAAGGCTTTCAATTCAGATAAACGGTTGTACAGTTCAGAGTTGCACAGCAGAAGCTATCAATACAAGGGAATGCACCTTGTAGCCTAATAATGGGACTCGGCACATTTGGGTAATGTGGCATTCATGGCAGCAGAGAAGATGATTAAATTAATGAATTAATAAATTAATTAAATTCACAATTAAGTTGCATGGGTGAAAAAGCACCCTGTCTGCCATTACCCTTATCTTATAACCAATTCAACTCAATGGCACTCTGCAAAGTAAAGTAGCACAACAGTATCAAAAAATGGTGTTTATACAGTAATACAGTTCACCTGGTCCTGATAACAACAAATTGGAAATTACATTTAACTGTTTATTGTTTGTTATGATTAATGGATGGGGCAAACTTTCCTCACATTGTTACTAAATAGGGGGCATTTACAAATGCAAGTGCAGTTTCAGGGCTGCTAAATTGGCCACAGTCAGTTGTGAGAAAAATCCTATTAATTCAAATAAGGGGTGGGCATCTAATAATGGTCCCTGTCAGAAGTACAGTAGGGGGGATAGCCAATCACAGCCCTGCGCTCACACAAGCAAAGACAGAATTCAGTTCCCTATCAAGTCAGCCTAGCTGCTGATTGGTTCCTATCCTACAATGCAGTGTGCCAAGTGACAATGGCTCCCTGGCTTATAAGGCATAAGGGCTGATTCACTAAAGTGCAATAAAACGAGCGCTATTTATAGCATGCCTTAAAAATTTTATCGCGTCTTATTTTTTGCGTCTTAACGCACGATTCACTAAAAGGATACTTGCGTTAATTTAGACGTGATACTGTTTGCGTTATTTAAGTTGCAAAGACTATTTTTATGTGGTATTTGACGCGACACGTGCTAATTTACGCAGCGCACTGCTTGTCATGCACACGCCATATTAGCCATACACACCATTACGCTCGTAAAACTACTTTTCTGAAAATGACCATTTCCCTGCAAACTGGCGGCTGCATCACTCTAGGGCCAACACAGACTTGAATAAATCCCACTGCAAAGTCCATATTGTGTTGCCAAAAGCTCATGAACTGTACTTTTCTATAATTACCGCCTGCTCCAAGTAGGTGTTAATTTTCGCACAGACTAATGCGATATTTAGCGCATCTAAGTGTTTGTGAACCATGCGTTAGTGTTATTTCTGCGCGCTAATTAACGCAATGCGTTAAAATTAGCGCATTTGGTTGCACGCTATTTAACGCACCTGATATGTGACTTAACGCGTCAATTTTAAAGCAAAAAAGCATGCAATACCGTTTATCGCACTTTAGTGAATGAACCCTATAGAGGTGTATAATGCACTGGCACATTCTTGTTTTTCACAGCTCAGGGGCAGGGCCGGAACTAGGGGCAGGCAGAAGAGGCAGTTGCCTAGGGCGCAAAGATTGGGGGGCGTTTGGGCTGCGTCAATAAATGCAGCAAACATGTGCCTAAGGAATTAGCCACACTCGTCACTCTGACAGCAAGTACAGAATCCAAATCCTAATTTACATATGTAGATTAGGATACGGAAGCGAGCGCGGTGACAAATTAATATGAAAAATATGTGACAAAAAGTCACGTGATGTTAAGGATTAGGTTCGGCCAGGAATATGGATTCGTCCAAATCCTGCTGAAATAGGCAGAATCTTTGCCGAATCCTGAACCAATTTGGTGCATCCCTAGCTGTAACCCCTGCTATATTGTAAATATAAGTGTATCTGTATCTAATTCTAATTGGTACTTCACTGTTAGAAACCCTCTTTTGTTGCATCTGATTGGCGCACCATTGTGTTTTAGTGCCATCAGAAACTCGGCTACATACAGAAATGGTGCAGGCTAAAATAATTGGAGGAACAACTGCAGGCATGTTTGGAGGGCAATGTAATCTGCCTGAAACTGCTAAATAATCCGAATCTTTGTACCTCCTGGAAAGGGTTTCATGGGCATCAGATGCCAAGAATATATCCCAGAGCCCCACTCTAGTGAAAGTGACTGCAAGGAACACTCGCTTTGTGTAACAGAGCAATGTACTAGGATTGAATTACTATTTGGGATTTTTGCATTCCAATGAATATTTTCAAAAATACAGGGATGGGACATGTTATTGAGAATGTTTGGGACCTGGGTTTTTTTCTGTAAATTAGATTTCCATACCATAAGGATAAAAAATATAACATTAAATTTACCCCTGATTTACCCCTTTTTACCGTGTATGTTAATATCTCGGTAAGATGTGTCGGTAAGGCAGCTTGGGAAAGGCTCTTTTCTGTTTCAGCACAAAAGTGCCCATAAACAGGGACACAGGGAAGTCCATGCAGAACCTGACTGGCCTACACAGAGCCCTGACCCCAACCCAACTGTACATCTGTGGGATGAATTGGAACATTGACTGCAAGTCAGGCCTGATCCCCGACATCAGTGCCCAACATCTTATGTATAATTGGAAGTAGATCCCACCAACAACTTTCCAACATCTAAGGGAAAGCCTCCTGGGAAAAGTAAAGTCGCTATAGCAACAAAGAGAAAACCAGCTTCATATGAATACTCTTGGTCTGGGAAGGAGACTTCAGACAGGCAACTAATGGAATACTATTGGCCATATTGTATATACTATTTAAATCCTGCAGCCTTCCCCTATCCAAACACTTCAGAGCAGAAGCACAGTTGTACAGCACGGCCAAAGATAACCCATCCTTCCTTATAGAGAAGATAATATGGTCTTGTTGTTGTTAATCAACTTACCTGAGAGCAAGTGTGCACTTCTCTGCTGTGCTCTGGGATCCACAGGGTTAATGTGAGTATTGTATGTATTAGCAAAGGGAAGATTCATAGGAGGAGAGGTTATTTCTTTCCCTAACAATGTACTGGAAAGGCCTCAAGTTCCCTATAGGTCATGTTGATGGTTTCTCACTGATAGGGCTGATTTTGTAAGTAATTGTTACTGGAAGTCCCTAAACCTGACTGTTTTGCCAACCTGACTGTCCCTTCTCAGCCTGTCAGTTACAGCTTCTAATGCTAACGGCCTCCTGCTGGACAAATATGGCCGCCCCCTCATAGGGGAACATGGAGGGTAATAGGTAATGGGTAATGTAAAAGCACTGGGCAAATATTCTATGGCAAAATGATAAAGCTCATGCAAGGACAATATTATTTATATATTTAAACAGTTTAATTATGTTGGGTTGAAAATCCCAACCTACTGTTCTTCCACTTCAGCTTATTCTTCCGCTTCTTCTTCTTCTTCTTAGCGCCCCCCATTTTCTAAACGCTACTCCTCCTACAGTTTTAGGGGTACAACACCCAAACTCTCCACACTTCTTCGCCCTATAGCGGAGCAGGTTGCTTGTGCTTTTCTAAGCGATCCGGCCCCCCGTCTTTTTGTGGCGCCGCTCCAATTTTCCCATTGACTTTGACAGGGAAGATTTTCAAACTGCTGCCACTCTTACAGCTTTGAAGCTACACCCCCCAAACTTGAATAACATAGTCATGGGGTCACCCCGAATGAAACAGCAACATTTGTTGGATGGCCCAAAATGGGAGGGGCCAACAACAGCCAATCAAATTTTAATATTTGACTTTAATGGGGAAATTGAAACTGCTGCCAATCTTACAGCTTTGAAGCTACACCCCCCAAACTTACTTACATAGTCATGGGCTCAGCCTGAATGAAAATAGGATGATTATTGGATGCCCAAAAGTAGGCGGAGCTGTGAACCGCCAATCAGATTTTACCTAATGATTTGGCAGAAATTCAACCTGCTGCCATTCTCACAGTAATAACACCGGGGTCCCCAAACGTTTTACACTTGGTCACTAGGGGACTGCAGTCTAAGTTTTGAAAAGTGGGCAGAGCCACCAACAGCCAATCAAATTTCACCTATTGATTTTTATTGGTTTGATGCCAGATTTTCCAAACTTTGCACAGTCAGTCACTGGGTGACTATGTACTTAGAAAAAGTGGGAGGGGCTCCCAAAAGCCAATCACATTTCTTTCATTGTTTTCAGTGGGAAAATTTTAACTGCTGCCATTCTCACATGTTTAATGTCAGGGTCCCCAAACTTTGCACAGTTTGTCTCTGGGTGACTATGTTCCAAGTTTAGAAAAGTGGGTGGGGCCAAGAACAGCCAATCAGATTTCACCTATAGACTTCAATCATTTAAATTTAAACTGCTACCATTCTTTAAATATTAATACTAAGGTGCCCAAACTTTGCAGAGCTAGTCACCAGGTAACTGCGGTTCAGAGTTGTGGGTGGAGTCACCAACAGCCAATCAGACTTCACCTATTGAATTTTTTTTGTTTTAATTTAAAATGCTGCCTTTCTCACACTATTTATGTCAGGGTTCCCAAGATTTGCACAGTCAGTCACTGGCTGACCATGTATTCAGGGTTAGAAAAAGTGGACGGAACCACCAGCAGCCAATCCATTTCCACCCATTAAATTTCATTGGTTTATATTTAAACTGATGCCATTATTTAAGTATTAATTCCAGGGTTGTTAAACTTTCCATAGTTAGTCACTGGGTATTTCCCATACAAAGTTAGAAAAAGTGGGCGGAGCCACCAACAGTCAATCACATTTCAAACATTTACTTTCATTGGTGAAGTGTAAAATCCTGTCAGTCCCACAATTTTGTATGCCCCAAACTTTGCAGGGTTGGTTACGGTCACCTCAGTTCAAAAATAGGAAAAGTGGGTTGGGCCACTAACAGCCAATCAGATTTCATCTATTGGATTGTATTGGTTAAATTTAAAATGCTGTCATTCTCACACTGTTTATGCCAGGGTGCCCACTGTTTGGGTGACATCACCTCAAGGTTAGAAAAAGTGGGCACACCCACCAATCACAATTTACCTATTAACTTTTATTGGTTTCAATTTAAACTGCTGCTGTTCTTAAACTAATAATCTTATTGTCACTAAACTTTGCAGACAAAAATAGAGAGCCCTTGAAGTATTAAGTTAAACAATTTTTTTTAGATTTTGAATCCTTTTTAATATAAAATGAAGAAATAAATGTGCATCCATATTTCTTGAAGAATCTCATAATTTTGCACCACAGCTTTTTTTTCCATTGAGGGATCTCATTGTAGGTGCAGAGATCTTGTAAATGTAACTTGCTTCTCCTTCTGTCGTAGTTATACTTCTCCCCACTCCCTGCTGTGTCCCCGCGTCATGTCCCCACAGTGAGGCAGACAGGTAACATAGTACATAGTAACATTGTAAGTTGGGTTGAAAAAAGACACACGTCCATCACGTTCAACCATAATGCCTATATATAACCTGCCTAACTGCTAGTTGATCCAGAGGAAGGCAAAAAACCCCATCTGAAGCCTCTCTAATTTGCCGCAGAGGGGAAAAAATTCCTTCCTGACTCCAAGATGGCAGTCGGACCAGTCCCTGGATCAACTAGTACTAAGCTATCTCCCATAACCCTGTATTCCCTCACTTGTACTGAGAGCTATCTCCCCTACCCCTGTATTCCCTCAATTGTACTGAGAGCTATCTCCCATAACCCTGTATTCCCTCACTTGTACTGAGAGCTATCTCCCATACCCCTGTATTCCCTCACTTGTACTGAGAGCTATCTCCCATACCCCTGTATTCCCTCACTTGTACTGAGAGCTATCTCCCCTACCCCTGTATTCCCTCACTTGCTAAGAATCCATCCAGCCCCTTTTTAAAGTTATATAATGTATCAGCCAGCACGACTGATTCGGGGAGGGAATTCCACAACTTCACAGCTCTCACAGTAAAAAATCCTCCATCTCCAGGTAGTAGCCAAGGGTGAGGACGCAGCGGGGGCCGGGTAAATCACCTTGGGGGGCGGGATCTTGCTCGCGGGGCCGTAGTTTGAAGATACCTGTTCTAATCTTATAAATTTGCTCTCTTTTTTCTTCTTCCATTGTGGGATCTCATAAAAGGTGCAGAGGTTTTCTGCGAAGCTTACTGGCTTCACTTTCTTTTTATCCTCTGCATCTTCACTGCTCTCCATTGTTTCTTCCTCACTTGTCCCACTGCTTTCAATTCCTTTCTGTTCCTTTCCCTCACTATTTTCAGAGGCCTCGCTGCTTTGGGATTGCTCGTCTGCAATTTTTCACTGCATGGAGTATTTTCCATAGCAGTTTTGTAACTCTCTTCAGTGAGTTTTTTTTTGGTATTCTATAGCCTTCCTCACCTGATCTTTTCCCTCCATTTCCATTATCAGGGCCTGTATATTGGTTATGACCCCTGATATTTCATCTACTCCGCCCTACAATTATCTTGAAGCTGGACTTTTACATGCATCTAGGGCAGGGTTCCTCAAACTTTTTAAACAGGGGGCCAGTTCATGGTCCCTCAGACTGTTCGGGGGCCAGTCCTCAAACTACGACCCCGCCCCCCCCCCCACTCCCCACTGTGTCTTCAAGCTACAGCCTTCCCCCCTCTCCCCGCTGCGTCCTCAAACTACGGCCCCGCTCCCCCTCTCCCCGCTGCGTCCTCAAACTACGGCCCCCTCCAGCTCCCTACTGCGTCCTCAAACTATGGCCCGCTCCTGCTCCATACTGCGTTCTCAAACTATGGAGCCTGCTCCATACTTCTGCTCCCAGCTGTGTCCTCCCACTTCCCGCTCCGTCCTGCCGCTCTCTGCTCCATACTCCTGCTCCTCACTGTGTCCTCCCACTCCCCCACTCCATCCTGCCGCTCTCTGCTCCATCCTGACGCTCCCCGCTCCTTCCTGCTATTCCCCGCTCCATACTCCTGCTCCTCACTGTGTCCTCCCGCTCCCCACTCCGTCCTGCCGCTCTGCCGCTCCGTCCTGCCGCTCTGCCGCTCCGTCCTGCCGCTCCCCACTTTTTCTGTGCTTTGGTTTTTGAATTTTTTTTTGCTTTTCTTTTTTTTTTTG
This sequence comes from Xenopus tropicalis, assembly GCF_000004195.4. Classification (NCBI taxonomy): domain Eukaryota; kingdom Metazoa; phylum Chordata; class Amphibia; order Anura; family Pipidae; genus Xenopus; species Xenopus tropicalis. The sequence goes on along the minus strand of NC_030685.2, from coordinate 70,342,263 downwards.
CTTTTTTTGTATTTTGTCTTTTTTAATTTTTTTCTGCTTTTGGTTTTTTTTTAATTTTTTTTGGTTTTGGTTTTTTTAAATTTTTTTTTTAAATTTTGGTTTTTTGGGTTTTTTTTTCATTTTCTCATTGCTTCCTATGATTAATCATTTTGCAGCAGATCTTCATCATGGTCAAGCATTGTGCTCTTCCACTGCCGGGTCCCATCAGTACAGAGATTTGCATCAAAGTGCACATCTCTTTTGGTTGTGGACCCTTTTACCATGTCATCTGTGCGTTGTCCACTTTCATCACAGTTTTCTGTGTTTGCTTTCTTCCCACCTTTCTTAGATTTCTTTCTAAAGATTCTTCTAAAGAATCTTAGAAATTTGCCTTCTTTTTTGGGCTTTCTTTGTGGGATCTCATATAAAGTGCAGAGATTTTCTGCAAAGCTGACTCGCTTTGCAGTGTTTTTCTCCTCTGCACCTTCACTGGTCTCCATTCTTCCTTCCTCGCTTCTCTCACTGCTCCTTGATCCTTCCTCTTCTTCTCCCTCACTGATATCAGAGCCCTCGCTGCTTTTAGGTAGCTCTTCTGCAGTGTTTTCACTGCTTGAGGAGCTCCCCATAGCAGTTTCGTAGCTCTCATCAGTGAGTTCGTCCTTTGGTGTTTCTTTCTCTTTCACTTCCAATATCAGGGCCTGCATATTGTCTACAACCCCTAATATGTCATCAATTCTGTCCTACAAGTAAAGCAAAGAATACATAAGTTCATCAGGCCAATCATTTTTACATTTCTAATTTCATACAAAAAAGTAGTTGTATTTTAAAATAAATAAGTCCACTTATAACATTTAAGAAAGCTGACCTGCTGCAACAATTCAGAATTTGGGAATAACTGGCCTTTGTTTTATACAGTAAATACAGGGTGAGGTTTGCACAAGTGTTGGGAGGTGGTGCATTGGGGTGAGGGGCAGAAGGCTGGGCATTGTGGGCTGGTAATTAAAATGTAACTTAGATGCAGGTACAAATGATTGCTCTGCAGCCGGATTCTAGTTATCACGTTAGTTGTAACCCCTAAACATTGCTGTTTGTCATAGATGACCAATAATTTGTCTATTTACAATGTAAGCATTCTTTATGTGAAAAGGAATATCTAGAAGGAAGTATATGAAAAACTAATAGTGCAATACTGAAAGTACTAAAGGTAACAACAAGGAAACCATATTCCCTATGGGTAGTGCTTTAAGTTATACGGGAAGCCACAGTTACATGGGATGGGGGACACATACCATCGTACCAGCACAATGCGCCCTCAAGATGTGCTCTGCTCTTTGAAACGCACAGGCACAATATAGCTCATAAGCGAGAGCAAAACCGACGCACAAGGAACTGAGCGCGCAGTGAGGTCATCTGGACTCATTGGGAAGGATTGTCTTAATGGGAGGTGACTTTTTCGTATGTTCCGCAACTTTTTCGTCGCCGTCTTGACTTTTTCGTCACCGTCGCGAATAAATCGGATTGGTTTTTCCGCCGTTTACAATCGGTCAATACAAAAAAATTGCGACGGTGATGAAATAGTCGCGCAAAATACGATAAAGTTGCGGCGGTGACGAAAAAGTCGCGACAAATACGAAAAAGTCGCAACGGCAACGAAAAGACGGCAAAATTTTCGTTTCTAATCCAAATTTTTGCCATTCGGGGTTTCGGATTCGTGGATTAGTAAATCTCCCCCTAAGGATAGTATTCAATTTCTGCTTATGATCGTGTGAGTACCCACCTAACTGGGGATTGGAACCACTGGGGTGAAAATGATTTCTCTTGTTTAACTACAACTTGCGTGCAGAACATTATTAATTGGCTTCCCATATAACTTATTGTAACCTTTAGAGTTTACAGTATTGCACGATTAGGGGCAGATTTACTAATGCCCGAACGGGCCGAAAGCGTCTGAACGCGTTTTTTCGCAATGATCGGTATTTTTGCGACTTTTTCGTCGCTGTTGCGACTTTTTCGTATATGTCCCGCGATTTTTTTGTTGCCGTTACGACTTAATCGGATATTTTCTGCGAATTTTTCGTCGCCGTTGCGAAAAAATCGGATTGGTTTTTCCACCGTTTACAATTGCTCAATACGAAAAAAATCACAACGGCGATGAAAAAGTCGCGCAAAATACGATTAAGTCGTGACGCAGACGAAAAAAATCGCGCAAAATTAGAAAAACGCGCAACGGCGACGAAAAAGACGCAAAATTTTCGTTTCCATTCCAATTTTTTCCATTCGGGATTCGGATTTGTGGATTTGTAAATGTGCCCCTTAGTGTTTCATGCGCTTCCCTCTAGATATTCACATACGTAACCAACATGGTGAAGACCCGGTAAACAAAGGAAGCTGCATTTGAATATATAAATATTTATATATATAGAATTCTTTAGTGGAACATAGAGTATATTTATTATTTGCATACCTCTAAATGAGTCAGGGAGTCGATCCAGGCTTCCCGGAGCTCCTCTAGCTGCTCATTGTAGATTCCTTCTATTTCTGGATAAAAAGAAAAATATTTGTGAGATATGTTCTGCTTTACATAAACGATAAATCAAACCTTGTGATTAAATTGAAAAGCTGCCGAATGGTTAGGTTCTTTTATACAGATATTCTTATTTTCCTGCTTAGCTTTATATATATATAACTGGTAGAGATGTAGCGAACTGTTCGCCGGCGAACTAATTCGCGCGAACACCGGGTGTTCACAAACGCGCAAGTTCGCGAACTTTCCGCGTATGTTCGCAATTTGGGTTCGCCGCGGTTTTTTCCGCTGCGTTTTTTCTAAGCCAAAAAAAACGCCGCACAACCACACATGGCGTTTTTCAGCCTAGTACTGGTGTAAGCAAATCCCGTTTCCATGGTCCAATAGCGCGAAATAGCAAAAACCGCTAGGTCTGCCCGTTTTTACGCAACGCTTTTTCAACAAAGTATTTTTTAGAGAAATTTTTGCCCTTGATCCCCCTCCTGCATGCCCCTATCCAGGTCGTGGCACCCTTTAAACAAATTTAAAATCAGTTTTCTGCCCAGAAATGACTTTTCTAGGTTTTAAAGTTTGCCTTCCCATTGAAGTCTATGGGGTTCACAAAGTTCGCGAATATTCACGCTTTTTGGCATAAGTTCGCGAACGCGTTCACAAACTTTTTTTTTTAGGTTCGCTACATCCCTAATAACTGGAAGCTGCCATGCTGATTTTTTCTTACTTGTTTTTAATCTTGTTCTTAGTCATTTAACAAACAGTGCCTTCCAGTGGCTAAATTGCCATAAAAACAAGCAAAATATTTATTTTTCTATATCCCTAATTGTCCCCTATACTGTCCTTAGAGGATAATCCATAGTACATTATTGAATGGTTATAGAGTTCCAAACTGTGTGTGTGTGTAGGTACATAGGAGTTAGCTTATGAAATATCTATTAAGGGTATATCAAAAGAATTTGATTATTACCTTTCAATTCTCGATCCATTTCGATTCTGAATTCTCGAATGACAATCTCGAAATCATCCACCTTTTTCTGCTGAAATATAAATATTTATATAATTAGTGAATTCAGGTTAAATGTAGACATTTCACTTCAAACTAATTCACTTTAAATTGAAATGCAGCCAGATTAACTACTGGGGCGCATCTGAGTTTCTTTAACTGTTACATTAGCTGATTCATTATTTTGATTTAGCATCTGCATACACATACTTCTAATAAGCTAATACTACAGATGCTTCTAATAAGCTAATACTACAGATGCTTCTAATAAACTAATACTACAGGTACTTCTAATAAGCTAATACTACAGATGCTTCTAATAAACTAATACTACAGATACTTCTAATAAGCTAATACTACAGATGCTTCTAATAAGCTAATACTACAGATGCTTCTAATAAGCTAATACTACAGATGCTTCTAATAAACTAATACTACAGATACTTCTAATAAGCTAATACTACAGATGCTTCTAATAAGCTAATACTACAGATGCTTCTAATAAGCTAATACTACAGATGCTTCTAATAAGCTAATACTACAGGTACTTCTAATAAGCTAATACTACAGATGCTTCTAATAAGCTAATACTACAGATGCTTCTAATAAACTAATACTACAGGTACTTCTAATAAGCTAATACTACAGATACATCTAATAAGCTAATACTACAGATGCTTCTAATAAGCTAATACTACAGGTACTTCTAATAAGCTAATACTACAGATACATCTAATAAGCTAATACTACAGATACTTCTAATAAGCTAATAATACAGATGCTTATAATAAGCTTGATTAGAGTTTAGGAGTGGGAAAAAAATTAATAAAACCCGCCAATTAACTTCAATGCATTTCACATATTTTTCAGCAGTTTCATGATTTTTTTGCTGAAGCGAAATGGGACAGATTGGCTCGTTAGTATTCCCTAGAGTTTATATTAGAGAATTTGATTTTAGAATCTGCATACAGATAGCTCTGACATTCTCCATTTCAGTTAAAAATGTCATATAAGCTTCATCTCATGGAATCCTACATGTAGAGACAGATTGCTGAGAGCGGATTGTGACAATAACTTTTTAAATGATTTTGTTTAGAAAGTCTCTTTCCATGAGATTTATGTTATATTAAATGTTTATTTTGATGAAAGTTCCCCATAAATTAAATAATTTAATATCCTTACCATTTTCCTGCATGGCAGGCAAGAAAAGAGTCTGGAAACCATTTTCTTAAAAAACTGTGATATCCTGGGATTTTTTCAGAAAGTGACTAGCTCGCCTTCGCACTCTGACTTGACAAAACCAAATGTGGCTGTGCCTGAGTGTGTGTGTTCTACAGCTAAACAGTGACCATTGTGACATCATCACATTGTGATGATGTCATAATGGCTCTGGTGTTTACATTGTGGAATACACTCAGCCTTAGAATGTCGTTACTATGGAAACCTATTGCACACATACCTACAGAGAGTTTCAATGCTCTAAATGGCAGTTAAATGGGAACTGTCATGAAAACAAAGTGTAATACAGGCTTCATTTCATGAAGGTCTCCATGTTGAGACAGATTGCTGAGAGGGGCATAGCGAAGAATCATTTTTAAAATGACTTTGTTTAAAAAGCTCCTTTAGATTACATGTATAAACTATACTTAATAGTTCCCCAGAAATTAAATACTTGTTTAATACTTGTTATTAAATACTTAGTTAAAACTTGTTTTCTAGCAACTAAATACCTCGCTTCCACCCTCTGACTTTAATATAATATCCAATCAATATCAAATGCCAATAACTAACCTTTAAATATTAAATACTCATGAAGTGTAAACTTTGACCCGTGCACAAAAAATAATAAAGAATCCGTTACTGGGTCAGGAGTGAGTTTTATAGTGATCGCTGATGCACAAATATCCAAATACAACATCCAGTATCAGGGCTGCCATCTGGGGGGGGGAGGGGGGCAGTTGTGCTGGGCCTGGTGAGATCTACATATGAATTTGGGCCCAATTGTATCATTTAAGTTATGAAAATTGCACAAGTTCCCTATAAAGTTACACTAAAACTTACACAAGTTGCCTAGAAACTTAATAGGAGCTTACATAACGTGCGTAGCAAGCAGTGGCAATGCTGAGAAGCTTAACAGGGGCAGGCAGGGGCAAACTCCACTGACCATCAATGAATTAAACAACTTAGGCTGATGTCAGACGTGGCGTATTCTCTGCAAGCCGAAAACGCTTGCTTTGAATACGCCCCGCTACTGGAAATGCGTCCTACCTGTGCCTGCACCCAAATGAATAAGATACGTCTGATGTTTTTATGCGTATTTCGGCTCAATGTGCCTGCACCTGAGCGAATCTTATTCATTCGGGTGCAGGCAGAGGTAGGACACATTTACAGAAGCGTGGCGTATTCTCGGCAAGCGTTTCTTGGCTTGCCGAGAATACGCCACGTCTGATATCAACCTTAAGGTAAATTCCACATTCCCCCCAATTAAATGACTGACTAAATATCACGTTAATTGTTTATCTGAACTGCTTGTTACAGAGTATGGCAGTTTATATTTGGATCTAGTTACTGAATTATATAAGCTATTAACTTCATGAACTTTCCAGCAGTTGAAGGACTGGTTATTGGGCCCCACAGCAAGATTATTGGGCCCCTAGACTTACTTCTAGACAATACACGTAAATTATGCAGAAACTTGCAAAGGTTGAAAGAAATGTACTTAAGTTACTTATCAAGCAATGAGAGTACAGAGCAGCGTGACAGGGGCAGGTAGGGGGGTAGGGTCTAACTTAGGCAAGCTCCACTGAGCCCCAAATGAACTGACTGACTTATTAGCAAATTAATCATTTTTACTATATATATGAACTACTACTGACTAGTTATTGGCCCCCTAAATGTACACAGGTGACAGAGGCAGGGAGGTGGGTAGGTTAAACTTAGGGAAAACTCCGCTGACCCAGTGAACTGGCTGTTAATTAGCAATGGAACTATTTAAATGAACTGCTTATTATAGAGTAACATTATTATTATTTATACTATTTACTCAATGATATGAGCATCTTCTACATGAACTTTCCAGCAGTGGAATGATCAGTATTGGCTCTTCACTTCCTCCTGTTCCATATGTTGGCCCCACTTATTGGAACAATAGAAAGGTGCCCATGCATAAGTATGGCCCATCATATGGTATCCGTTTGGTTGGGCTGTGGGCCAATCAGTTAGAGTCTGTTAATTGTTGGACCATGTATGCCTACCTTTAGATGATTCAAAATCTATTGTTGATTGGTTTGATACCTATATTAGTAAGTAAGCCCCCCCGGAGTTATTGTTACCAGCACTTTCAGTATGAAAGGAATTCAGTTGTGGGGATATGAAAAATGGAGATAATTGCATGTGACTGAGTAAGGGAGATAGGTGGGATAATAGCTGTGGCGTTACTGCTCACGTTTAGCCACTTGCCAATTCAACTCATTGTATAAATGCACATATTAGGGCTGATTCACTAAAGTGTGATAAAACGTGTGCTATTTATAGCGTGCGTTAAAAATTTTATCGCGTCTAAATTTTCGCGACTTATCGCACGATTCACTATAAGCATACGTGCGCTAATTTACGCGCGCTATTGCATGCGGTATTTTAACTCGCGAAGACTATTTTCGTTCGGTATTTGATGGTACATGCGCTAATTAACGCCCGCGTATAGTCACCGGAAATAGATAGTAGCCGCATATGAATTGTCGCCACATATATATGGTAGCATATAAATGGTAGCATATAATTAGTAGCTGCTTATAAATAGTAACTGCTAGTGATGAGCGAATCTGTTCCGTTTATCTTTAGCGAAAAATTCCCAATGTCGTGTGGCCGCGACTATTTATATGCGGCTACAATTGATGAAATGTTTTGCCAGGTATGGATCCGCGGCAAATTTTTGGACGTGCGGCGTATTTTTCCGTGGCAAATTTTTTCATGCGTTTTGCCATTGACGGATTGTTTTGCGAAACGCATGAAAAAATTGCCGCAGAAAAATTCGCCGCACGTCCAAAAATTCGCCACGAATCCATGCCTGGCCAAACATTTCATTAATTGTAGCCGCATATAAATAGTCGCGCGAATAAACACACGCCATGTTAGCCATACATGCCAATACTTTCATAAAATTACTGTATTAAAAATGACCATTTCCCTGCAAACTGGCGGCTGCGTCACTCTAGGGCCAACACAGACTTGAATAAATCCCACTGCAAAGTCCATATTTTATTGCCAAAAGCTCATTTACTGTACTTTTCTATAATTATCGCCTGCCTCAAGTAGGTTTTATTTTTTGCACAGACTAATGCGATATTTAGCGCGCCTAAGTGATTGTGAATCATGTGTTAGTATTCTTTTCAGTGCTCTATTTAACGCATGCGGTTGCGCGAAAAATAACGCATGCGATACGTGACTTAACGCAAGCGGTAGTACTGTAGTGAATCGCGCGCTAATTTTTGCGTCTAATTTAACGCAAAAAAAGTGCGATAAAATTTATCGCACTTTACTGAATCAGCCCTATTGTGTCAGTTTTATACTCCCCTGGACTATGGTATGATGAGAAGTGTATATAGTGTATCCTTTAATCTATTCTCTCCATGCCTTTATTATGTCAAGTTTTCCTAACAGTTCTGTCTAACCGTGGCTATTTACCTTTTGTGTTAAGCACATTTTCATGCATAGTTTAGTTACTAAGACAGGTACCGCTATGCTAATGTAGCACACAGATTGCAGGGATATCAAAATCATAAATAAAATCATAATACTGGGAGCCTTGCAAGGGTCATTTACTTACGCAATTTGCCATGTTTTATACTTGAAAAATATTTCCCAAAATTCCAGCTTGAAGGAGTAGGAAAGACTAAATCACTGGGGGGGTGGCAGATATGGATCTGAGCCAATCAGCAGGAATCTTCCTCATAGTCTTACAAACTGAGCATGTACACCCGGTCTGGGTCTCGGTGCAGGAACAAGGCATTATGGGAACTTTCTTTACACAGCTCAGCGTTTTTTCTTCCCGTTTGGCTTCTGATCATCCGAATGGGAGGAATATGGGGAGACTTAGGGGAACTATTGAGACAACTGAAGGTATGCCTACAGCTTGAGATTAACTCTCACAAAAGCAGGCATTTTTGGGCGGACCTCCCCTCCATTTACCTGTTTTCATTGTTTTATTATACTGAAACTCCCCTTCCCCCCCCCCCCCGGTGCAAGCTGTGCCACTACACTATGCTTACTGAGTGCCGGGGCCACAGGCTGAGGATGAGCATTCGCACTACTGAATTTTAGCTGCAGGAAGTGGCGATAAGTAAAGCCAAGTTAGGGGCCACAATGTGTAAGGTATAGGTCATACATGTGAAGGCCATGCCTTTAGTTTAACAATCTGGAAGAAAAAACTGTAGAAGACATTATGATGCAAATCTGTGCACATTTTTACATTTGGGTAACTTTCACCTTTAAGGAAGAATAATGGGTAGTGATGAGCGAATCTGTCCCGTTTTGCTTTTATGAAAAATTTGTGAATCTTTCAAAAGATTCGCAAAACGGCGAAAATGTTGCGCCAAAAAAAATTGTCGCCCGCGATTATTCTTTTGTCGTCCGTTGCTATTCTTCTGTCGCATGGCTATTCTTTTGTCGCCCGTGGCTATTCTTTTGACGCGGGCGACAATTTTTGGACGCACCGCAAAACATTACGCCCATCACTAATAATGGGACAATGATTGATAGAAAGAATCTTAGCTTCGCCCATTTTACAAGTTCAAGTACAAGTATATTAGGGAGCCAAGAAGCTTACCTGTCAAAAATAATCAAAGCAGAACAAGCCAAATGAACGGTAGCAACTGTTTGATAGCCCAGCCAGGCCTGGATTTGTGGAGAGGCCACAAAGGCCCGGGCCTAGGGCGGCAAAAATGTAGGGGCGGCATGCCACCCTGCCGCAACGATATTTTCAAATGTTGCTCCCATACAGAGCAATGGGGCCCTCTCCCCCGCTACTCCCTATGGGACTGTAAATGTATGTGCTATACTGTTAAATATGCTTATGCGCAGGGCAAAAGTTTCGCCTCTGCGACTATTACAGCGCTGCGATACATTGGTAAATGAGTCCCAGTGTGTCAGATTATATTGCTGCTTGTTGCAGCCCCCCCGAACGCGCATTCGCGAACTCGCGAACACCCCCCCTGCACAGCGCTGTAATAGTCGCAGAGGCAAAACTTTTGCCCTGCGCATAAGCATATTTAACAGTATAGCACAAACACGGTCGCTTAAAGTTTCATGCGCTAGTTTTTACGCAAACTGCTGCGCCATACAAACATGCACAAATGATGATGCAAAACTTGTCATAAATGATGTGCATAGATGGCGCAAGCTAATGCTCTAATAAATCCCTACCAACTACATGCTTCCTAACTTAACAACCTAGTCAGTTGGTGTTTAAATGGAAAAAAGATATGAAAGACACATTAACAAGGGAAACTGCCTTTATAGATAAGAACAAAGTTAAAAAAGGGTAAATGCTATTAAAACATTGTAAACAAATTAACAATTATATTTTTATAATAATGGTAACTAACATATCATAAATTTGAGAAACATTAACATGGTTTTATTAATGACATACCTAAATTAGTTTATTGTAGTGCAAATCTGCGAATATACTAGCGCAAATGGTGAAGAACGCGCAGTCAGAACTACGCCACAAATGAACAGGCGTAAAAATTTCAATGCAGTCGTGCCTGCGCAAATCTGCCCATATATACGCGCAAATAGCACATATATAGGTTCAAAGGGCGCACTCATGCAAAAATCGGGCACTTAAAACCCGCCCCTAGCCACACCCCCAAAAAACACGTTGTTGCTTGCGACATTATTGCCCAGTATTTGCGACATGCGCATAAAAAGAACTGATGGAAAAATAAATGAACCAACGCAATGTAACGCATATGCAATTGCGTGTGCGCACAAAATGGTGCATAATCATAATTGCGTCGGTTTGTGTGCTGCGATGTATTGAAAAATGAGCCCCAGTGTGTTGTAATATTCCCCAGCACAGCAGTGTAACATTGATTCAAAAAGCTGACAAGTTCTCTTGTGGCTCACTTACTAGCTCTTGGCAAATTTGCCCCGGGCAGTACATCTTGGCAACCAATCAGCAATTGTCTTTGATCAGTCTACTGTAATCATTAATCATTAAAACCAAATCCTTTATTAGGATGACATGGGTTACTGCAAAGGGCAGATGTTCCCAGTGTTAGGGTTATAGACACCACTGGATTGGCTGAGCAGTTCTGGGCTGTACCAATTACACTTCTCAGTGGGAAACATGTAGTTATGGGGTATCGTGGGTTAACATCAGTAGGACACTTGTGATCACTGAAAGGGGGTTTTCCAAATGATTTTATTGCTAGGATTTCTCAAAAGGGTTAAGATTAGTTTTAAGGCTTTCAATTCAGATAAACGGTTGTACAGTTCAGAGTTGCACAGCAGAAGCTATCAATACAAGGGAATGCACCTTGTAGCCTAATAATGGGACTCGGCACATTTGGGTAATGTGGCATTCATGGCAGCAGAGAAGATGATTAAATTAATGAATTAATAAATTAATTAAATTCACAATTAAGTTGCATGGGTGAAAAAGCACCCTGTCTGCCATTACCCTTATCTTATAACCAATTCAACTCAATGGCACTCTGCAAAGTAAAGTAGCACAACAGTATCAAAAAATGGCATTTATACAGTAATACATAATGATAGGGCTGCTTTTGTAAGTAATTGTTACTGGAAGTCCCTAAACCTGACTGTTTTGCCAATCTGACTGTCCCTTCTCAGCCTGTCAGTTACAGCTTCTAATGCTAACGGCCTCCTGCTGCACCAATATGGCCGCCCCCTCATAGGGGAACATGGAGGGTAATAGGTAATGGGTAATGTAAAAGCACTGGGCAAATATTCTATGGCAAAATGATAAAGCTCATGCAAGGACAATATTATTTATATATTTAAAAAACAGTTTAATTGTGTTGGGTTGAAAAATCTAACCTACTGTTCTTCCACTTCAGCTTATTCTTCCTCTTCTTCTTATTCTTAGCGCCCCCCATTTTCTAAACGCTACTCCTCCTACAGTTTTAGGGATACTGCACCCAAATTCCCCACACTTCTTCACCCTATAGCGGAGCAGGTTGCTTGTGCTTTTCTAAGTGATCCTGCCCCCCGTCTTTTTGTGGTGTCGCTCTGAACACCCAAATTTTCCCATTGACTTTGATTGGCAGCCAAAAGCCAATCACATTTCTTTCATTTTTTTCAGTGGAGAAATTTTAACTGCTGTAATTTTCACATGTTTAATGTCAGGGTCCCCAAACTTTGCACAGTTTGTCTCTGGGTGACTATGTTCCAAGTTTAGAAAAGTTGGTGGGGCCAACAACTGCCAATCAGATTTAACCGATAGACTTCATATGTTTAAATTTAAACTTCTGCCATTCTTTATATATTAATACTAAGGTGCCCAAACTTGGCAGAGCTAGTCACCAGGTAACTGCGGTTCAGAGTTAGAAAAAGTAGGTGGAGCCACCAACCTGCTGCCATTCTCACAGTATTAACAACAGGGTCACTAGGACACTGCATATTTAGGTTTTTAAAAGTGGGCGGAGCCAACAACAGATCAGATTTCATTCAGTGATTTCACGCTTTTCAACCCAACATGAAGTTTGTTCTCAAACTTCCCTTTCTAGTTACACTTTTGATATTTATTCCCATGATGCATCTGAATTACAGCCTATTTCTGATTTCTTTACCTTAGCAATTTACTATGCATAAACATCCCTGGTAACTAAGAGCTGCAGGATGAAAAGATGGAACAGCTACGGATTGTACCTCCAGGGCCAGACAGCTTCCGCTACTTTACCAGGGAATCTCTTAAAGCTATTGAGAAGCGAATTTCAGAGGAAAAAGAAAATAATGCAAAACAGGAGCAAAAAGAGGGGGAGGAAAATGGTCCAAAACCAAACAGAGACTTGGAAGCTGGGCAATCACTACCATTTATATATGGAGACATTCCACCTAGGATGGTATCTGAACCGCTGGAGGATCTGGACCCCTATTATGCCAATCAAAAGGTAATGTTATGCACTATTTATATAAAGCTGTACATTCTCTTCTATTCTGCTAATGGCTGACCCATCTAAGCATTTCTAACACTTGTTTTAAAGTGACTAAATGTAGATTAATTGCATTTTAATATACTTCTTACAGGGATAGGAAGGGGGTTCACATCTTGAACACTGAGATACTGTTGGTCTATGGCCAGTACTGTATCATTTAGATGTATGTTCAACAGCAAAGTTGGCAGTGTCAGCAAACAATCAATGTTAACATGGCTTGCCTTCCCTATCACCCCAAGACATCCCCGAGACATCACTGTAGACATGGCTTGCCTTCCCTATAACCCCAAGACATCACCGAGACATCAATGTAGACATGGCTTGCCTCCTTACCACCCCAAGACATCCCCGAGACATCAATGTAGACATGGCTTGCCTTCCCTATAACCCCAAGACATCACCGAGACATCAATGTAGACATGGCTTGCCTCCTTACCACCCCAAGACATCCTCGAGACATCAATGTAGATATGGCTTACCTCCTTACCACCTCAATAATATGATGTGAATACCTAGGGCATGTCTGGCCCTAGCCTTAAGGTCCCCATACATGCCCGATTCTAGCTGCCGATATCGGTCCCTTAGACCGATTCGGCAGCTAATCGGCCCGTGTATGGCCACTACCGACTGGCCTGCCCGATATCAGCCAGATATTGTTCGGGCAGGTTAAAAAATCTAGTCGGATTGGGGACCGCATCAGCTTGTTGATGTGGTCCCTGAACGGACTTTGCCTATACCCATCGTTATAATTCAGCCTTGGGGTCAAACGATCAAATTAGCCTGGATTCTCCCGATATCGCACACCCGTAGGCCAAGCCAGCGTATCTGAAGGTGTATGGGGACCTTTAGTCTGGGTCAGACAAGACACTGACAGAATCATGTGAAAGTCCTGCAGGGTTCTAGGGCTGTTAATGTGCCCAAACCAGAATGGTATATTGAGCCAAAAACTTCAAGCCACATAGTCCTGTCTGCATCTTCTTTGAGACAAGCCATAAGGTAGAAATGAGGTAAAAATGAATGAACTCTGTAGGAATAAGCTTTATGGTTTCTAACTTCTCTGATTTTGTCTTCCAGACATTTATAGTATTGAATAAAGGGAAGACATTATTCCGTTTCAGTGCCACATCTGCCTTGTACATTTTAACGCCTTTCAATCCTGTGCGCCAAGCAGCTATAAAAATTCTGGTTCATTCATATCCTTTACAATTCCTTCCACTGAGTTGTTATTAATCTTTCATAATGTCAAGAGAAGATTCTAACCTTGTGCTGTAAGATGGTGCTTGGAGTTGTTCTTCCACAACAGATGGCGGTCAACAGGTCTGACAGTTTAACTTTAGAACTATTGTTCTACATACACAAAGAGGGGGGTATAACAAAGCAAATTTATTGCGGAGAATGGCCATTTGCTCTCCTAGGTACACCTGAAAACCCAACTGGGAGGATTATTATTATGGCATTATTACTATGACTGATACAGCAATAATTCCCCATATCTGTACTCATTGCATGAAGCTAGAGGGATTCTAGCCAAATGTTAGCATCTGAGTGGGGCTTTCCGGATAAGGGGTCTTTCCGTAATTTGGATCTCCATACCTTAAGTCTACCAAAGAATCAATAAAACTGCAATTAAATCCAAAAGGATTGTTTTGCATCCAATAAGGATTATTTGTATCTTAGTTGGGATCAATTACAAGGTACTGCTTTATTATTACAGAGAAAAGGGAATCATTTAACCATTAAATAAACCCAATAGGGCTGTTCTGCCCCCAATAAGGGGTAATTATATCTTAGTTGGGATCAAGTACAGGTACTGTTTTATTATTACAGAGAAAAGGGAATCATTTAACCATTAAATAAACCCAATAGGGCTGTTCTGCCCCCAATAAGGGGTAATTATATCTTAGTTGGGATCAAGTACAGGTACTGTTTTATTATTACAGAGAAAAGGGGAATCAGTTTTAAAATTCTGAATTATTTGATTAAAATGGAGTCTATGGGAGACGAGCTTTCCGTAATTCGGAGCTTTCTGGATAACGGGTTTCCGGATAAGGGATCCCAGCCCTGTATTAGGAAAGATATGTCACTTTAATCCTCGATTTAATAAGGGATTTATTTGTCCCTTGAGAAAAATAAATGTACAACATTTACAAGTGTTACAAATTCCCTCTGCATTTCAAACTTTCTTTTTTCTTATTAAAAAGACACGGGACACTGCGGATATTGCCCTTTATTTGAAGGTGACCATAATTATTGCCCTAATGTGAGCCTTTGTGGCATGTGATACAGCCTTATAATGGCAAATAATAACAATAACAGTAATATGATTCTTGTAACAATGCAGAGTCCATGTATTACTTCTGCAGTTGGCATTCCACGACTCCTGCATTGTTTCTGACATGAACAAGCACTTTGCTAGATTGCCTATTACTATTCACCGGGCTTATGAGTCACATTGTGATTTAATGTTTCCCACAAAGGCTGTTCTGTATCTCAATAGGCAGTTGTGCTTAATGAGTACATTTTCTGTTGGAGAAAGAATAACAGGCTTATTTTAAGCTGTGCGTGCTGCACCTTTTATGGCAATCAAGAAATTTAAGTAGTCTCATAAATTTTTATTAGATAGATTAGATAGATGATAACTTGTATAGATATAAAACACAAGAATATGAGAATCCTGTAAATTATATCCTTAGAAACAGTGTTTCCATCAGTTATAGTTGGTGATTAGTGATATAATTTGTGTAACATGGCTCCCCAAAACTTGAAGTCACCTTGGCGTTCCATGACATGTGTAAAAGAACTTGGCCTTCAGCTTTGTGCCTATCTATGGTCATGCAACCCCTCTAAGACTTATAAAGACTCATTTAGGTCCCCAAGTCCAATGAACAAAGTACAATTTTGAACGCAATGGCAATGTTTTTTTCCCAAAAATGTCAGCATTGTTGCGGACACAGTTGGGTGCAGTTTGGCCAAATGTTTTCAAAGTCAGCCTGGCATCATTAAGGATGTTCATCATGTGCAAATGTAAATATACAATATACAGATATAGACAGCATAGATAGATAGAGAGATTCATTACCCTACATTATTTGGTAGTACAGGTATAGGACCCATTATCCAGAATGCTCGGGACCAAGGGCATTCCGGATAAGGGATCTTTCCGTAATTTGGATCTTCACACCTTAAGTCTACTAAAAAATCAATAAAACATTAATTAAACCCAATAGGATTGTTTTTCATCCAATAAGGATTATTTCTATCTTAGTTTGGATCAATTACAAGGTACTGTTTTATTTCTACATAGAAAAAGGAAATCAGTTTTAAAATTCTGAATTATTTGATTAAAATGGAGTCTATGGGAGACGGGCTTTCCGTAATTCGGAGCTTTCTGGATAACGGGTTTCCGGATAAGGGGTCCGATACCTGTAATAACAATTTATATCATTATTCCTTGACAATTACTTACATTATTCAACATGCTTATTATGTGCACTATACTGACCAACTGCGTCTTTATGACCTTGAGTAATCCTCCAGAATGGACCAAGAATGTAGAGTAAGTACTTTGCTTTCTTTCTGTAAAATATTTCCCACATAGAGAGGCTTATTCACAAATATAAGTGCTGAATTGCACAAGGAGAGTTTCCAGTAGCAACCAATCAACAATTACTTTAGATGACTGAATCATAAGTCAGGAAATGGAAGCAAAGATCTGACTGGTTGTTATGGAAAACTTCACGAATGCAATTTGGCACATATGTAGGGGTGGCGGGGGATGCTGGTCTAAGCTTTATGCTGTCATTAAGTTGCAAGACCTGGAAACTACACTTATGCCCCCTAGATCACCCACTATCTCTAGTAATAGTGTTCTCTAGATTGTAATTAATACTGTTTGTTATTTGCCCTCTCTCTCAGGTGATGTTATTAAAGGTATTAGGCTATCTAAACTTGCTCTTATTAGATGCCTTATGGTTTGAGATTTTACAGTCTTCCTTTCTGACCTTTGTACTCAAGACACTCAGGTTGACAACTAGCAGACCAATCCCAGGGCTTGACCCAGCAGGTTCAATCTTATAAGCTGCTTGATTGTTCCATCACTATTAGTCTAGAATGAGGGCCCTAGGCTTCATGTGCTTTAATCTGGCTACAATTTAAAGTGGACATAAAACTTTCATAGCAGTGTTACTCCACCCAACTGCAACTTCTAGAAAGCATGATGGGATCTGTAGTCTAAAAGCACAGTGATAGACCCTTAAAGCAACACTGCACTTTTAAAGGGGGTGAATACCTTCCCTGAAACAGATTCTTTGGTTCTCCCTTGGATTCCAAAATAGATATAATCTATTTTAATAAACAGATATGCCAAACTTCATTACAAAATTTAGAAAAGTTTCCTTGTCCTTGTCAGCTTTACATCAGTCATCTCGCCAACATACTTGGATTGAGCAAGTATCAAACTTCAGAAGGGCAAATGCTGTCCTGTATTTTAACGCCCTTGGTTGTGACCCAAACAAGCAGGCAAGATTATCATTAGAATTGCATTAAATAGTTTGGTGGCTACCTTCATAATGTATTCCTTGATACAATTCTACAAGTTGTAGGTCAGCAACATTTGCATGGAGTAACACTATGGAAGGTTTATGTACCTATTAAAGTTCTTAAAATAAAAGTAACTAGTGATGAGCGAATCTTTCCCGTTTAGTGGAAAAATTCTCGAAATGACCAGAAAATTTGCGGAATGGTGAAAAATCTGCTAAATGCTTTTGTTGCGTGACTTTTTTGTTGCTTGTGTCTTTTTTTTTGTCGCACTTATCTTTTTTTTTTTTTTGCCGCAACCGCACCCATTTTGCCGCAACCGCACCCATTTTGCCATGACCGTGGCTATTTGGTCAACGGTTTTCGTGAAAGTTTCATGAAACATTTCGCCAATGGCAAAATGCGGAAATTTGCTGTGAATCCCTGCCTGGCGAAAGCAATACATCATGCGCAACTGAATTGATGTCCCATTCTTTATTTACCTCTCTGGCTTAGAAACCGTTTTCAGCTTCTCATTCATTAAATGCCAAATTATTTATTTCATTGATTGACAATAATTTAATTAATGATTGTAATGTAATTAATTAATTGAAGTCATTTCTTTTTAGGTACACATTCACTGGGATCTATACATTAGAATCATTGATAAAGATCCTTGCAAGGGGATTCTGTTTAGAGAAATTTACTTTTCTACGTGACCCTTGGAACTGGCTTGATTTCAGCGTGATTGTGTTGGCGTGAGTATGTGACGTAGTTCTCTATGTAATGAGTGCAACGTTTAGGCTCCTTCACTTTACTTATAAAGAAGCTTTTTTTAGTGTATAGCCATGAATATCCTGTAAAATATATTCTCTAAAAAGATGCTCAGTGACTTTATCATAAGTGATGGTTCTTAGGGGCTTATTTATTAATTTTCGAGTTTGTTTTTCTAAAACAAATAAACTTGCATATTGAATATGGAAAACCCACTCACAAATATCAACTCAAATATCTTGATTTTTCGAGTTTGCAAGCTCTAAAAACTCAAAAAACAGAAAAAAAATTGAGTTTGAGAATAAGGTTTGATTTGCCTATGACAACTTCCATTGACTTCTATAGAAAACCGCAAGCTTTTAGATGGCAAATTTTTACATTTTGCACATTCGAGTTTTAAAACCATCATTTTAAAGCTCAAAAAAGCTTCAAAATCAAACTCGACCATTGATAAATGGGGCAGATTAGTAAAATGGGGCAGATTTACTAATCCACGAATGGACCGAAAGCGTCCGAACGCGTTTTTTCGTAGTGATCGGTATTTTTGCGACTTTTTCGTCGCCGTCGTGACTTTTTCGTATGTCCCGCGATTTTTTTGTCGCCGTTACGACTTTATCGTATATTTTCCGTGACTTTTTCGTCGCCGTCGCGAAAAAATCGGATTGGTTTTTCCACCGTCTACAATTGCTCAATACGAAAAAATCACGGCGGCGACAAAAAAGTCACGCAAAATACGATAAAGTCGTGCCGGCGACAAAAAAAATACGAAAAAATGCGACGGCGACAAAAAAGTCGCAAGATTTTTGTTTCCAATTCGATTTTTTCCCATTCGGGATTTGGATTCGTGGATTAGTAAATGTGCCCCTTAGTGTTCACTTGTTTTACACGATCCATTAAAATTTGTGTATTGTATTAAATAATGTTTCCCCTACTTATAATTAAATTGATATTTAGTCACCTATGAGTTCCATGACCCATATAAAACCACTGAAATTGGGACCTTGTCATTTAACATTGCCATAGAATTCCTTGGTGATGTTTATTATCTCAATATTTTACAAAAGGGAGTACATTACTCGCTGAATGATCTACAGAACTGGCATTTTCATGTCCACATACCATGAAGTACATACCTGTAAATAGTATCAGAACATTACATTTTCTATAGCATGCTGTGCCCCCCCATTTTCAGTGCTCAGTGTAATGACCTGCTGTGCTTATAATTCAGATTCTGGCAAATGCCAGAGGGGCTGCTGTAATATACCAAAGACAGTCACTATTTATTGGTCTTCTGTGTACATAAAATATGGAGGTTATTTTGAATCCAGTCCGGACCTGGTTGCTTTAATTATTAAATGCACAATTTATGATCTGGTTGGTTAGTACAGAAACAATGGTAAAGTAAATGTGATAAGGTAAATGTATGAAAAGATTAAGTAATATTTCTAACTATCAATTCTACAGGTATGTAACAGAATTTGTAAACCTAGGCAATGTTTCAGCTCTTCGAACTTTCAGAGTATTGAGAGCTTTGAAAACTATTTCTGTAATTCCAGGTAAGAAGTGATTGGTGTGAGGTGTTAGGTCCCTTGTACATCCAACTGTTTCTTTGTTGTCTGTCATTGTGTTTGTGTGTGAACTCCCCTATTGCAGATATGTGACAGAGTTTGTGGACCTGGGCAATATTTTAGTATTGAGAATATATAGACATTCTCCACTAGAGACCTAAAAATTCTCTTTAGAGCATTCTCTTGCATAGGCAATTAAGTTTGGGTTGCACTGAGGCAGCTTCCCTTAGAGTCCCCCATTGGGGCCTGGAACAATGATTGGTGGGCTCAGACTGATGACTAGCTTTCAGGGACACCACTTTTGTCCTGGTAATGTATTTAAGTCAATGAGACAAATAATGTAAAAAATCAATGTAAAACTTTTGAAACCATAATTTAATATACATAGGGGCACATTTACTTATCCACAAATCCTCCGACCGTTGGTTCCATTGGTCCAATCGTATTTTCGGTGACTTTTCTGTACCTTTGCGCGACTTTTTCGACGCTTTTGCGACTTTTTCGACGCTTTCGCGACTTTTTCGGATTTTAGCACAAAAATTCGGAACAGTTTTGCCGCTGTTTACACCCGTTCGGTAGGAAAATTCCATTACTTTTGTATCGCCAATACGATATTATCGTGACTAATGCGATTTTTTTCGTAGGCATTTTCGTGATATTTGCGATCTTTTCGCATTTTCGTTTTCAATCGGAATTTTTCCCATTCGGGATTCGAACTCGTGTTTTGATAAATCTGCCCCATAGATTTATCAAAACTCCGAGAAACAATTGGAGTATGCAGGGAGATTTAGTCCAGCAACATAGAGAGGCAGATTTAGAAATTTTCTTGTGGACCAAAATCTCTAAAAGCATGAAATATATAGTGATTGTTGCAATTTGCCTAGGACAACTCCCATTGACTAAAATATCATAGAACTTCTTGATAGCTATGTGTTTCTCTTTTATTTGTAAACAGTATTTAAAATAAGCAAATTTGCTGCTATACTCCCCCTTTAACTCAAATACATTATGTCTTTTTCCAAGGTCTAAAAACTATCGTGGGCGCACTGATTCAGTCGGTGAAGAAGCTTTCGGATGTCATGATTCTCACAGTGTTTTGCCTCAGTGTGTTTGCACTAATAGGGCTACAGCTTTTCATGGGGCACCTGAGGAATAAGTGTTTGTTGTGGCCTTACAACTCTTCTGTAGATATCAGTCTATACGAGCATTTCAATGAAAGTAAGCAATGGTTATGTCCTTCTAAAGGCACTGTCTTCTCATCATGTATTGTTTGTTCCCTTTAGGTAGGAGCAAACTTTAGCAGGGCGAGAGGTTGAATTTTTCTGTTTTGTTTTGCCTGTTTTTTGCCATTTCTGAATTTGGCATATGTCAGATGGTAAGCTATCTCATAAAGTACACTCCTGATTTCAGGTAATTGCTGTAGTAGCTACAGTAGTATACATTTCTTCTACACTCCCTAATTAATACATACATACAAGAAGCTGGGCCTTGGCCTTTAGGCTCTCTGCTAGCCAGGATATGGTGGGACAGGATTAGGGCATGATCCATATAGGTTGGGTAATGACTTAGGGACTATGACCTCCTATTGTAAACATAAACAGAAAATAATATCTGTATTGCCAATATGATGGTAACAAAGACATGACTAGTATCTTCATACCAAGTCAGAATCATTTTTGTCTGACATTGGGGGACTGCATTGCACAGCTATTATTTCGAAGGGAAAAGATGTGGTTGTGTATGCTGGAAGCACAAATCAAAATGGCTCCATCAATTGCTCATGTTAACTCTTTATTTGTGTAAATATATGTCATTATGTAATGTTCATATTTTTTCATCACAGGTCTGTTTTATAAATTAGAAAATCAGAAGGACCCTTTGGTTTGTGGTAATAGCTCAGATACTGGGTAAGAACACTTTAAATTCAAAAATTCCGGAATTACCTTATGCTTATTACAGAAACGCAATACCACTTGTGTTTGTCACATATTTAGATTTGGTTGAAATTGCATAATATACTTGTGTCATAGTTGTTTTATGCACTGTGGATCTTGTAATTGCTTGTTATGAAGGAAAGCAGAAGCCTAGCTCTTGGGGTTGCAGTGGATGTGATTTAGTTTGATTTTGTTAAAGCATTTGATGCAGTACTACACAAAAGGTTACTGATTAAATTAGGGAATATTGGCCTTTAATATAATATTTTTACTTGAAGAGAACTGGCTGAAAGATGGATTACAAAGAGTGGTGATAAATATTTTGTATTTTTTTTTGTATATTTTATATTTTGAGTATTTTGTAATTGGACCCTTCTTGTAAGTTATTTGTGGTCCTTTGCTTTACAGTTTGCTAATAAATGATCTTGAGGGTGGCATTGTAAGTACTGTATTTTTGTTTGCTGATGATTCCAACTGGACCATAGAATAAGTGCAGGAATAAATGCAAAATTTTACACATGGGCAAACATAAAATTAAGGCTAGTAATACAAATTGCGTTGGGGGAAAGATTTGGGGCTTATTCTGGATAACAGACTTTGCAAGACAAAGTCAGTCAGTTTCTGCCAAACCAGTACTCTTTTGTATAAGAAAAGTGCATGGACTCAAGGGGTAAAAGCATAATTTTGCTTTATAAATGCCTGGTAAGACTTTACCTTTAGGAGAACCATATCTTCTCACAAGTGTCACTCTATAGTAAGGATATTAATAAGCTGAAAAGAGTGTAGAGATATGAAACTAAACTGGTAAATGGAATAGAACAGTTAATACATTTCAAGGAAAAATGATCAAAGTTGGGCTGTAGGAACTCTGTCACAAAAAGCAAGCCAATAAATTTAAAGAAAAGACCATTAAAAACAAACTCCCAAATTATGAAGAAATGTTTTGCGGGAGCAGGACCTCACAGCTCCGTCCTTTTTTTTAGGATTTTTAGTGCCCTGTTATGGTGAACACTTAAACTACCCGCTCAACCTTTTATAAATATGTTACAAAATACAGAAGGTAGAAGAAGGAACGGAATGCCAATATAATTCCCCCCCACCTTTTCCAAAGAGCGGCATTCTATGAGTGTTGCAAAAGAACTAGGAAGGAATAAATATAGGGCTAGTTATCTGCTAGCTTGTTCCATGGACTTAGCAAAGACCAGCTCACTGCAGACATTGAACTGCTTGCAGAAATTGGTAGAGCTTACTGTAAATGAAAAGTTAGACAGGAGCATAAGATTAAACTTTATGCTCATATATTTCTTTTCATATACTATTTACTGTATATAAGAGCAGCCCCATCTACTTCTGGCTCAGCTAATGTCATTACCAGATATTTATAAATGTAGCTACTTACATTGCTTTATTAGCAGGAATCTTAAAAAGGAAACCAAGTTTCACTCCTGAACTTCAATTTTCTACTTCTGCCCTATAAGTTGAAATTTATAGGGCACAAGATGTGCATTCTATGGTACCCATCATGGTGTTCATCAGAATATTACAGTTTTCCGATTTGTTTCCCATGCACACCACTTTTGGAGTGACAAGACCATATCTCACTGGTATAGAAGTAGCATACTGTACTGTAAAATTGACAACAATAGACAGATTTTGTGGTTTCCTTTTAGGGAGTGCCGTGTGAAAAATTCATAAAACATTTATTGGTATTTAGAAAATAAAAATCCACGTTTGATACTTGATGGGTTTATGGGTTTTTTTCAACCTAATGGAACTTTGTAACATACTTAGGATTAATATTGTTTTTCTGTTGACTTCCTACAAAAGAGAACTAATGAATGTTTTTCTTTCTAAACCAGTAAGTGCCCAGAAGGTTACGTCTGTGTGAAAGCTGGAAGGAATCCCAATTACGGCTATACAAGCTTTGACACATTCAACTGGGCTTTCTTATCACTGTTTCGCCTGATGACTCAAGACTGCTGGGAAAATCTTTATCAGCTGGTGAGAATGTATTTCTGGTGTTTGGGTTTTGTGGATAAGAACAACTGTTATTTTATTTTCCTTCTGATTTATATTGTGTTTGTGCCGTAAAAGAAAAATGCCTACATGTTGAAGCATTTTCTATTCCATAAAGTTCTTTTCTACATTTATGATTTATTTACTAATAAAATAGTCACTTGTGCTTTCCTGGGAATGTGTTTTTCTGGTACTGACATGGGTATCTCTACTTCCTTTCTGGGGGAAAACATTCTGTTGTTAAGGGTAGTGATTCTTGCTGTGCACCCAGGATGAGAGCAAGCGCCTCACAAGGGACATATTTGAATCATTTAATACGTTGCTGAATGGGAGGTTGGTGACTGATTTTGTAATGAGAATGAAAGAGAGTGCATACATTTAAACTGAAGGGTGAAATATAAAATTCAAAATCACATCAGAAAATCATGGTGAAAAAACAATATTTTTTTTTTTAATTTTGAAATTTCTATTCTCAATTTGTATCCATAAAAAAAACTCTACATTTGAATAAAAAAATAAATTTGGAAGCTAAAACCTGCTGTGCTTCTATACTGTACATGGGATTTGTATTTTCAAAATTTTTTGCAGAGTTATTTTGCAGAAGTGTTATGAAACAATTCGCCAATGGCGAAATGTGGAATTTTGCTGCAAATCAATGCCTGGCGGAAAAAAATTCGCTACTAGTGATGGAGAATTGTTTTTTCCAAAAAATCTAGAAAGGGTGTTGCATGTACTACTGTGAATAAAACTCTCTAATTTTGAGATATAAAATCCGGAACTCTGAACATAGTAACATAGTAAGTTAGGTTGAAAAAAGACGTACGTCCATCACGTTCAACCATAATGCCTATATATAACCTGCCTAACTACTAGTTGATCCAGAGGAAGGCAAAAAACCCCATCTGAAGCCCCTCTAATTTGCCGCAGAGGGGAAAAAATTCCTTCCTGACTCCAAGATGGCAATCGGACCATTCCCTGGATCAACTTGTACTAAGAGCTATCTCCCATATTCCCTCACTTGTACTGAGAGCTATCTCCCCTACCCCTGTATTCCCTCACTTGTACTAAGAGCTATCCCCCATACCCCTGTATTCCCTCACTTGTACTGAGAGCTATCTCCCATACCCCTGTATTCCCTCACTTGTACTAAGAGCTATCCCCCATACCCCTGTATTCCCTCACTTGTACTGAGAGCTATCTCCCCTACCCCTGTATTCCCTCACTTGTACTAAGAGCTATCCCCCATACCCCTGTATTCCCTCACTTGTACTGAGAGCTATCTCCCATAACCCTGTATTCCCTCACTTGTACTGAGAGCTATCTCCCCTACCCCTGTATTCCCTCACTTGTACTGAGAGCTATCCCCCCTACCCCTGTATTCCCTCACTTGTACTGAGAGCTATCTCCCCTACCCCTGTATTCCCTCACTTGTACTGAGAGCTATCCCCCCTACCCCTGTATTCCCTCACTTGTACTGAGAGCTATCTCCCATAACCCTGTATTCCCTCACTTGCTAAGAATCCATCCAGCCCCTTCTTAAAGCTATATAATGTATCAGCCAGCATGACTGATTCGGGGAGGGAATTCACAGCTTCACAGCTCTCCCAGTAAAAAAAACCTTTCCAAATATTTAAATGGAACCTCCCTTCTTCTAATCGGAGTGGGTGCCCTCGTGTCCGTTGGAAGGACCTACAGGTAAATAAAGCATTAGAAAGGTTATTATATGATCCCCTTATGTATTTATACATAGTTATCATGTCACCTCTTAGGCGCCTCTTCTCCAGCGTAAACAGACCCAACTTGGCCAGTAGTCTATCTTCATAACTGAGACTTTCCATACCCTTTACCAGCTTAGTTGCCCTTCTCTGGACCCTCTCTAACTCAATAATGTCCCGTTTGAGCATTGGAGACCAAAACTGAACAGCATATTCTAGATGGGGCCTTACCAGCGCTCTGTAAAGGGGAAGAATAACACCCTCCTCCTGTGAATCTATACCCCTTTTAATACAGCTAAAATGACCTTTGGAAGGTGTGTTTGTTCATACAGTCATTTGGATATTAAGTTTTCCTTATACTTACATAATTTCTTATAAAGCAGACCTTGAAAGAAGCATCTGGCATCTGTTTCCCACTGAATGGTCTCCCATGTCTACCAGATACAGTACTTTAATAAGGCCTCCGTGGATGTATGTGGCCACTGAAACAATCCTTTGTTTTTGCATAGACACTACGAGCTGCTGGTAAAACCTACATGATCTTTTTTGTGCTGGTGATTTTCCTGGGTTCTTTCTACTTGGTAAACTTAATCTTGGCTGTGGTGGCCATGGCTTATGAAGAGCAGAACCAGGCTACCATAGAAGAAGCTGTACAGAAAGAGGCAGAATTTCAAAGGTTGAAAAAACAGCAAGAGGAAGCTCAGGTACAACACAATAATACCTAACAAAATCTCCTGTACGGTCACTAATATATATATTTACTGTAACAGCTTCAGACACAGTCACGAAATATTATGCTTTCCGCCAACGTATTTAAGTTGCTCACATAACCACTCTGGAGCATATTTATAAAGGTGTGTAAAATACTGTATTTTACAGCAGGGTGTAAAAGTTGGTGTCAAATAAACACATATTTATAAAACCTTTCTTCCTTAAGTGTGAAGGAATGCCATGCATTGTAATCAAGCAAATAATCCCTTACAAAGGATTGATTTTTATAGGTATTCAGAATTTTTATAGGTATTTTTTTTAAACTAGGCTAACACCTAAAATGATGTCATTATTTTACTTGGTAGAGTGGACAATGGAGAGGTAAATGACCTGGTTAACAATATTTCCTACTCCTATGTGTTGTGATATACAGTAGATGTATTTTACATTATTTTTCCTGGATTTTATGTTTTCCTGGAATTTCATGGGTCAGAATCACTGCATAGACCTTTGTATTTGTTTTTGACCTGACCTCATTATGCCAATATCAGTTATCCGTGTATATATGTTTAGACAGGTATTATATGTAACAAGAATACATGTAAACTCAAGTAAAGCCTATACTCTATTAACTAAAACTTGTTTATGGGAAAAGGTCCTCCTTCATTCATCACTCTGAATGTTCTTCACTATTTTACTTAAATCGTTATACCACCAAGCATCAGTCATTTTCAACAGGTACATTAACCTTCTAGTAAAAACCTTCTCTTTAAACACTGGAAGAGTGGACAGTATTATTTAGGTGTTACGTTTAATTGTTAATGTAAGAAAAACAAATCATTAAGGTTGAGGAGACTGCCTCATACAGATAAAAGCAAACAAAAGGGATTCTGGGAATGAATTCCAAACTACTAAAAAAAAATCCCATTTACATGGGTTTATCCTATGGGCTAAAGCTCACCCACTGGGTTTAAAGCAGAAGCCAGGATAATAGCTGATCAGATTCCCAACTACAGACTGGTTTCACGATGTTGAGTCATCGCCTGTGAGTCCTACCCGAAGGTATGGGCTCCGATGCTCATGTGTCCAAGGTTTTCGCCAATGAACAGCATGTGCGGGCAGATTCACCTTCGTCAAAGCTAGGGTGAAAATCACCAAGTCTTGGCCTAGGGTCAAGCCCAGAGAACTATGACACCCATCCAGGGTGCACAAATCAAACACAAAAAGGGTGCAGAAGTGTACGGGTGCAATGCCATTAATCGCCTTGGTAAGGCTCCAGCTGGCAGCTGGAAGGAATAAAAGAAAAATACCTCCCGCCCACCTAATGGCTGTGGCAAGGAAGTGAAGCATGATTAGGCATAATGAGCATGTGCGAAGCCCCAACAAAAAATAAGTCAGCAGCTCTTCCCTAATGGGAACACAGCCCCTCCGCTTTCATCAAGCTTCAGCTTCATCACAATAAGCAATAATCACGCCTCGGTTTGACCTCATTGGCTATGATACTGCCACTGCGCAAAGCTCAGACTGGTTTCACCTTTCTTGAGGCTCATCAGTGTAGTGCAGGATTTTCTGATCAGCTTAGGTAGAGTCACCATGTGGTTCCACAAACAAATCATAAAGGTTGAGGAGACTGTCTCATACAAATAAAAGCAAACAAAAGGAATTCTGGGAATGAATTCCAAAATCCTAAAAAAAAATCCCATTTACATGGGTTTATCCTATAGGCTACAGCTCACCCACAGGGTTTGAAGCTGAAGCCAGGATAATAGCTGATCAGATTCCCAACTACAGACCGGTTTCACCTTTCTTGAGGCTCATCAGTGTAGTGCAGGGTTTTCTGATCAGCTTAGGTAGAGTCACCATGTGGTTTCACAAACAAATCATTAAGGTTGAGGAGCCTGCCTCATACAGATAAAAGCAAACAAAAGGAATTCTGGGAATGTATCTCATCAGCTATTATCCTGGCTTCAGCTTTAAACCCAGTGGGTGAACTGTAGCCTATAGGATAAACCCATGTAAATGGATTTTTTCTTAGGAGTTTGGAATTCATTCCCAGAATTCCTTTTGTGTGCTAGAAAAATGTAATACTTCCTGTGGCCACTAGTGATGAGCAAAGCTGTTCCATTTCGCTTCGCTGAAAAATTCGCAAATCTTTCAAAAGATTCGCGAAACGGCAAAAAATTTGTGAAACGGTGAAAATGTTGTGCGACAAAAAAAAATTGTCGCCCGCGGCTATTATTTTGTCGTGCGGCTATTGTTTTGTCGCCCGCGGCTATTATTTTGTCGCACGGCTATTGTTTCGGCGCGCGCAGCTATTATTTTGTCGCTCTTGGCTATTATTTCATCGCCCGCGGCTATTATTTTGTCACGCGGCTATTATTTTGTCACACGGCTATTCTTTTGACCCCCGTGACTATTCTTTTTTGACGCCGGCAACAATTTTTGGACGTGCGGCGAAATTTTTCATCCATTCCGCAAAACAATCCGTCAATGGCAAAACACGGAAATTCGCCGCGAATCCATGCCTGGCGAAACATTTCGCCCATCACTAGTGGCCACAAAAAAAAGATAGAGCATGGTGTTCAAAAAGCAGATAGGATTCTCACTGGAAACATATTTAGAACATTTGGTAATTTGCTTACTACTGAAGAGCTTCATGGACCAAATAACACCCAAAGGTCTTTATCATGATATGTTATTGTCTAGGCATTGGCAGCAGCAGTTGCAGATGTGTTTGGAGAGTCACAAGAATTAAGTGAGGAAGTTGGTCTGGAAGACGCGTCTGAGTGCTCCTCAACTGTATCCAAGCTGAGCTCTAAGAGCGCTAAAGAGCGGAGGAACTGGAGGAAGCAAAGAAAACAGGTAGCACATTGTGATGGACAGGAAAAAGGGGATAAGGAAAAATGTTACAAATCTGGATCTGAAGACAGTATAAAAAGGAAAGGGTTGAATTTTACCAGGGAAGGGAGACGGCTAGAGGAATACAGGAAATCCTCAATGCCCCACCAGGTAAGATTTCCCATGAACTGTCCTTGCCAGATATTTTTCCCCACTCATAATAGTTCAGTAGAATTATAATGCTAGAGGAATATATGTTTTCAGTATTAAGCCTTGAAAACTCCCGATATAAAAAATACTAGATTTAATATCTATCTGTTCTGATTTACAATACAGGTGGCTAATAAAGCTTTAAAGATCCAGTAACAAAAAAAACATGTAAAGGGTCATCTTTGGTTGTATGTTTTTATTAGGGATGCACCGAACCCACTTTTTAGGGTTTAGCTGATTGCTAATTAGGATCGGGAAGGGTTAAAAGTTGGCACGCGAATGGCGAACAGCGAAAATAAATTCCGGCAACCAAAACGGAATCCATTAAAAAAAGGCTGGATTCCCTAGTTTTTATATAGTTTTTGTATGTAATTTATATGTATTGATATGAAGATAGTAATCTTATAATGAAGAATGTTTCTTATAATGAAGAGTTTGTGGTTTTATTGTAGTTTGTTTGTTATCAGCTTTTTTGTAGTCCACCATTTTTAACTGTCGTTTAAACCACAACCCCCCACACCACCCCCATATTCTATTACATGGAACTTCAGATAATAGGAATAAAAGAACTGACTTCAAAAGTAACACAAGAAAAAATAGGTATCAGATAAAAATATCAAACTTTCGAATCTGTGCTAAGTTTACAAAAGTGTAGACCAAGGGGCAGATTTATCTAAATTAAAAAAAATTTTTTAGCAGAAATTGAAAATTTGAGTTTCTGAAAAGCAATGTTTTGCCAAAATGTCCAAAATTCTAGTGATAAAAGTTGCTATCTAATAGTTTGCCAGGTCATGTAGAAGTGAATTATACTGGTTTAATGCCAGGGTTCCCAAACTTTGCACAGTTTGTCACTGGGTGACTACATCCCAAATTTAGAAAAGTGGTTGGAGCCAGATTTCATCTATAGACCTTCATTAGTTTAAATTTAAACTGCTGCCATTATTCAACAGGTGGGTGGAGCCACCAATAGCCAATCCGTTTCCACCCATTAAATTTCATTGGTTTATATTTAAACTGATGCCATTATTTAACTCCAGGGTTGTTAAACTTTTCAAAGCTAGTCACTGGTTGTTTGCGGTTCAAAGTTAGACAACAACAGCCAATCACATTTTACCTATTTGCTTTCAATGGTGAAATGCTGGTTAAATACTGTCAGTCCCACAATTTTTATGCTTGAGTCCCCAAACTTTGCAAAGTTGGTCACTGGGGGACTGCAGTTCAAAAATAGGAAAAGTGGGTTGGGCCAGTAACAGCCAACCAGATTTTATCCATTGAATTTCATTGGTTTAAATTTAAAATGTTGTCATTCTCACACTATTTATGCCAGGGTGCCCACTGTTTGTTACTCGGTGACTTCGACTCGAGGTTAGAAAAAGTGGGCACATCCACCAGCCACCAATCACAATTTACCTATTGACTTTTATTGGTTTAAATTTAAACTGCTGCCATTCTTTAACTATTAATCCTAGGGTCCCTAAACTTTGCAAGGTTAGTCACTGGGTAACTGCAGTTCCAGGTTAGAAAAAGTGGGTGGAGCCATAACCCACCAATCAGATGTCACTCATTGACTTTTAGTAGGGAAATTTAAGTTGCTGCCATTCAGACACTATTAAAGCCAGGGTCCCCAAACTTTGCACAGTGGTTTGTACTATATAACTGTGGCTAAAGGTTAGAAAAAGTGGGTGGAGCCAACAACAGATCAGATTTCGTTCAGTGACTTCACCTTTTTCAAACCAACATGAAGTTTGTTCTTAACTTCCCTTTCTAGTTACATTTGCTTATTCTACAGTCACTTCTGAGTATCCAAGGCCCCGTGTTTTCCCCAAGGCGCAACAGCAAAACAAGCATCTTCAGCTTCAAAGATCGGGCAAAGGACGTGGGGTCAGAGAATGATTTTGCTGATGATGAACGCAGCACTTTTGAAGAGGACAGCAGAAGGGACCCTCTCTTTGTGCCTGGAAGACACAGAGCCCGACGTAATAGTAACATTAGTCAAACTAGCAGATCATCTAGGATTTTGCCTTTGCTGTCGATGAATGGGAAAATGCATAGCACAGTGGACTGCAATGGAGTAGTCTCCCTGGTGGGTGGATCAAGTGCTCCTATTGGGCTCTTTCCAGAGGTATTATCAGTTTGGATATTTTTTTTTTGTTTTTAAGTGTGCATATTGTGAGTATGTAAAATATCACCCCCCACACAAATACAGAATAACAACACAATCAAGCCTTGCTGTTGCCCTGCATCATTTTAGCTGAAAAGTAATGATTGACAGTATAGTAGATAGATAGAGAGATACCTGCACTATCCCCCCACAACCACTGCAAAGCAGACCAAAGATCCTGTAATGATAAGTGAAAACAAAAGTACTAGCTGAACAGTCGATTATTGCTATTAGGGTTTTTCATAACTGCTGCTATCCCTTCATAATTATGATTGGGTTTGGGGGAATATTATTCTGTAAGAATGAACAATGCATACAGTATATTGTAAATTTTGTCAGCCACTTCTGTGTTACACTTCCAAATGTTTAAAGTCATTTTTGTAAATGCACATACTTCTTTAATAAAGGATAAATGCAGTTTTGCAGTAAAATGCATGCTAGAATTTTGCCATGCAATTAATTAAAATGTACTAATATGTTTTGTTTTGCTGGAAAAATGCACTTGCTCGCTCTCAGAAAAACTACAGAAAAAAAGTCTATCATCCATAGACCATTTCACAAATTTTGCTACTAGTGATTTGCAAAATTGGAAAATTTCCATGTTTTGCCATTGGTGGATTTTTGACGCAAAATGGGCGCCACACTTAGCCGCGTAACAAATAATTGTTGCCCTCATCCCAAAAAATTGTTGCACGCATTTACAAAAAGGTTAAATATTTTTTGATGCGCAACATTTTCACTGTTTTGCCAATTTTTTGCCATAGATTTGCAAATTTTCCAGCTACATGAAACGCGACAGATTCGTTCGTCACTATTTGCTGCAGTTTTGAAAATATTTTAGCAAAACTATCCAGTTTCACTCATCTGTATTTTTATGTTTAATGTAACTTTCCCATTCTTTTGTGTGCTACATTTTGCACAAATCATTTTTGCATACATTTTGATTAGTGATGAGCAAATTATCTCACCAGGCATGGATTTGCAGCGAATTTTCGCATATCGCTATTGGTGAATTGTTTCTCGAAACTTCCATGAAAATTTGTTGTGAAAAAATCCGTTGCACGTCCAAAAAAGTTGTGTGTCAAAATTGGTGTGATCACGTCAAAATAGGCGCGGTTGCGTCAAAATACTCACAAAATAAGCACATTCCCTTCAAAATGGGATCGGTTGCATCAAAAAAAGTTGTGTGCAGCAAAAAAGTTGCACGACAAAGGAGTTTTCTCTGTTTTGTGAATGTTTCGCTGAAGCACAACAGGACAGATTCGCTCATGACTAATTTTGATGCCTGCATAGTAGTTTAAACTATTTGGAAGTGGAAAAAAATTTATTTCTAATATATCTCAGAAGCATATAGCATGAAATGTAGTTTCAGGGCAGATAAGCCGCCGGCATTACAGAACTACATAATAGATATACGGGAAAAGCTGCATGTGGCCCGTCTAATACTGCTGTCAAAATGAATTAGCCTTTCTCCTTGGTCAATTATTTTACATGTCTTTTGCCTTTGAAAGACAAATAGCTATGTATGGAGAATTTGCTTTTGATGATATGTTTTTTTAAAGAAAATCACTGTGCATATCATACTAAAATGGCTTCAGGTAAAGCATGCTACCCAAAGGTTTCAGAAGAGGAAATTTATTATTTTTAATGTATCTGTAGTAACATTTTCAAATTTTCATTAGATTACAGTTTTTCAAAATGGGTGGCTTCTCCCTTGGAGAGGGGTAGGGGGTAGGACAGTGATCCCCAACCAGTGGCTCCTGGGCAACATGTTGCTCCCCAACCCCTTGGATGTTGCTCTCAGTGCCCCCAAACCAGGTAGTTATTTTTGAATTCCTGACTTGGGGGCAAGTTTTGGCTGAATAAAAACAAGATTTACTCCCAAATAAAGCCCCCTGGTTAAGAAATGCAGCAAAATCAAAAGGGCAGCTTGGTATACAATTAGAGGCAGATTTATCAAAATTCAAATTTTATAAACTTTTTGAATTAAACCAAACTAAAAAAACTTGAAAATTTTGAATGCACACGTATTGTTAAAAATCACAAAACTTGAAAAAACAACTTGAATGCAATAAAATTACAATCCTTTCATTTTTAATTTAGAATTAATCTTGAAAACGTGAATTGAAAAATAGCTTAAATTCTGAAAATACAACTTTTGTCTATGTCTACATGAAGCCGCCAGCTTTTAGATTTTAAATTTTATTAAAGTTTTCGAGCGTCATGCACCAAATCTACTGAACTGAATCTGAAACCTAATTAGCATATGCTTAGGCTGAGCCCCAAACTGAATCCTGGATTCGGTGCATCCCTAGTTTTTGAGTTGTTTGTGCATTATAAATCTCAAATATTAAAGTTTCAAGAAATTCAAAATCAAATTATAATAAGGGGCTGATTTATCAAAATTCATGTTTGCTTTTTTAATGATTTGAGAAAAAATGCAGTGGAAAAAATGCAGAGGTGAATGTAGTTTAGCAAGATTTTTAGCCTTATTGAAAATAAATGGAACAATGTGAGTCTCGCCAGCATGCAATTTTTTTTCAAAAACAAAATGCATGCAGGAATATTCTGTAATTTTTTTTTTTTTTAAATAAGCTAGCATTGCATGTGTTTTGTTCGCAGTAATTTCTTTTACATCTGTGTTTTTTTTTCATGAACTCAAATTTTATTAAATCTGCCCTTTAGGGGCAAATATTGCAGTTTGAGCATTGTAGCACCGGGAGATAATTACAAATTTTTAAGATTATATTTATACATTGCCTGGAAAGAACCAAGATTATTTATTTTTTAATATATTAAAGATACATTTTGGTGTGTGATTTGCTTATACTTGCATTTATATTTGTAATTAATAGTGATGGGCGAAATTATTCTGCAGTAGTGATGAGCAAATCTGTCCCATTTTGCTTTGCAGAAAAAGTAATGAAACTTGCAAAAGAGTCGCAATATTGCGAAAAATGCGGCAAATGGTGTAAATGTTGCATGGCAAAAAAAAAAATTGTCACCCATGTCAATTTTTTTGATGCATGCCTTTTTTTTATGCACGCAGCAATTATTTTTTTAATTTTTTACATTTTTTCCTGCAATTCAAGTCTTATAAGTAAAAAAATCATGAATTTGAATAATGGTTTTAAAAAAAAAAATCACAAATTTTCAATATTTATTTAAGTAGCTTCCTGCTACAGCTCTAGCCTTGGTAGCTCAGATTACACATTCCTAAGGGAGGGGGGAGCAGGAGAGAGGAGAAGGAGAAAACTGTGCAGACTCTAGCCCCGGGACTTCTGAGAGAGGAAGTCAGACACCTGAACAACATGTTTATAAAAAAGGAGACAAGAAATCCTGTGTTTCTTTTGATAGAGGACTCAGTGCAGTGTTTCTGTGAGTGCTTATGGCTGTATTTACATAGACCTTTCTTATAAAGCTTACTTAGTTTTTACCTTTCCTTCTCCATTAACATTTCCATTGCACTTATGTATGCAAACCATGAAATAAATCTTGTTTCCCATTTTTTTGCAAAAATTCTGATTTGCCTGTTGTTTTTATATGTGACTAATGCAATGGTCTTTGATATAATTTTAAGGGCACCACAACAGAGACAGACAGAAAAAGAAGGCCAAGCTCCTACAAGATCTCTATGGATTTAATGGAAGATCCATCATTAAGACAAAGAGCCCAGAGTATAGCTAGTATACTAACAAACACAATGGAAGGTACAGCATTATTTATTTATCAATATCGTTCAACTAAAAAACTCAAATATCCTGAATTTTTTGAGTTTACAAGCTCAAAAAACTTAAAAAATTTGAGTTTTAGAATATGGCTTAACTTTGCCTATGACAACTTCCATTGGCTTTTATAGAAACTCACAAGCTTTTACATGGCAAATTTTTACATTCGAGTTTTTGTTTTCTTTTGCACTTAATAAATATCAGACATTCAAGTTTTCAAACTATAACTCGAATTCAAGTTTTTTAAGCGCAAAAAAACTTGAATAGAAAAAAAAACCATACTTGACCATTGATAAATCGCCCCTTTAGCATCAATCATCTTTTAACTGTTCATTAATATTACTATGGAGAATACCACAAGCTGTAGTCCAGCAACATCTGGATGGTTTAATAACATTGCCATTGAAAGTAATTTCCCCTTTAAAATTAGGATTACATAGTTTTCCTGACCTTTTTTTCTAAAGAGTTTTTGTAAAATTAGTTAAAAGCTGCTGTCAAAAATGCAGTGAAATGTATTTTTAGTAATATGTATTCAGTGACATTTTACCAGGTTGTTTTTGTTGTTTCTCTTTCTAATGTTTTATGAAATAAGCAATTCTGGTGGTACAGGCAATACCACATACAGAGTGTAATACAGACTGACACTCCCCTGTGGACTCACTTCACCTCTGCCACACTCTGTAGTGGTTCACCTCAGGGAATTCTCTATCCTGATTCCCTATTCACTTGGATCCCTATACTACAGGCAATATGGCCTGGGAGAGATACCTCCAAAACTACCTTTCCTATGTAGACGCTCAGAACTGCTCTTTTGGCTCAACCCTTACTGCCTTACATTCCTAGAGTGGTACTATAAATGCCACTATCTAATGCCTTATTCACGGGGCCCTGTTCCCCAACTTTAACTAGTCCCATGCCCCGGGCTCACAGCAACATCTACCCTGTTCCTCAGGTGGAAGCAATGAGCAAGGTGCTACTCCTTTCCAGCACTATACCAAAGTGAGGCAGGAAGTGGTCACCATACCTGCTAGCCAATAGCACACATATGTATATGAACTTACTTAAATACATTCCCTTCAGCCCAGCAACTAAGGGAACTGAACCTGTAGGGATTTAAAGCCATAGGGGTCATTTAACCCTATGGGTCCCTACAGAAATATTAAGTTCTAGTAAGACATTTAACAGTGTTTAGACTGGTATCCAATGAATAAAAAATTAGTTATTATCAAATCTAGATAATTGTCACTCTATAAGGACACTTTACTGATAACTTGCTATTTGGCAGTATAAAAAGATATTAGAGTATCAATTAAGTGCTATTTTAATAAACATCCATTTTATTTCAGAGCTACAAGAATCTAGGCGGAAATGCCCTTCTTGTTGGTACAAGTTTGCTAATTGTTTCTTGATCTGGGACTGCTGCGAAGCTTGGTTGAAAGTTAAACGGATTGTTAAATTGATTGTGATGGATCCCTTCGTTGACCTTGCTATCACAATCTCTATTGTTTTAAA
Organism: Xenopus tropicalis; assembly: GCF_000004195.4. Lineage (NCBI taxonomy): Eukaryota > Metazoa > Chordata > Amphibia > Anura > Pipidae > Xenopus > Xenopus tropicalis. Next base: position 70,305,899 of record NC_030685.2, on the reverse strand, counting down.
CACAATATTCATGGCTGTAGAACACGCCCACATGACTCCATACTTTATTAGTGTGCTCACCACTGGGAATCAGGTAGGTACCATGAATATTGTACTAATGCATTTCTACTGCTCATCTTTAGCTCTCGCCTATTATTTAAGCAATATCAAGCTTTGTGGGATTCTTGTTCTTCTGCCTAATAATTAACTCTACTATAAAAAGTACCATTCAATGTGCAACTTACTGTTGTTCTCTAGCCTGCAGAAATTATGTCATGAATATATTTTGCCAATTTTTGCCATTTTATAAACACCTTTTTCTGTTTCTAATATAACAAACTAAGGGGTTCACTATTGCTCCTCTTTACCTGGTTTTTGTAAATGAGCCTGTGTTTTCATTAAAAAATGACTTGTGCTGTATTTATGAGGGGCAGGTGGGGGGTATGTATGTGTTACCCTTGGCTTATACTCGAGTCGGGTGCCATGGGGTCCCTGTAGACTAGCACCCTCTCTCCTTTGTGTGCAAATTAGGCCCCCCGCAATCAGACCCTCCAGTGCCCTGTCCTAGGCTCCCACTAGCAATACTTATTTCCCCTTACATCTCCTCCGGGACTGGGTCTGCTGCCAGTTTGCCAATGTGCAATGAGCGTGGGGTAGTACTCATATTGTTTTTGTTGACCCTCTTCTTCGCTTACAGAGCTAGTTTACTGTTTTTCTTTGAAATAAATATTGAAAAACATATACCCCACTGATGCCTCAATTAATGTAATTTTATTGGTATTTATTTTGATTATTAAAACTTAGCAGTAGCTGCTGCATTTCCCACCCTAGGCTTATACTCGAGTCAATACGTTTTTCCAGTTTTCTTAGATAATATTAGGTACCTCGGCTTATATCCGGATCGGCTTATACTCGAGTATATACGGTATACAAAAATAATATTACCTACTATTTCATAGTTAATTATTAAAACAGGAACATTAGTTATTAACGATTTTATTCCAAAACAACAAAGCAGATTGTTTTTGTTTTCTTTCAAGGTTTTCACTGGAATATTTACAGCTGAAATGGTTTTAAAGCTCATTGCTCTGGACCCATACTATTATTTTCAAGAGGGTTGGAATATTTTTGATGGTCTCATTGTGAGCCTTAGTTTAATGGAACTTGGACTTTCCAGTACTGGCGGATTTTCGGTTCTTCGCTCTTTTAGACTGGTAATTGCTATTTTGTGTTGTAATTGCTCTGTCTTGTCATGGCAGTGGGGTGGATTTACTGGCCTATTTAACACTGTAGCTGGTTGTAATTTGTCTGACATGACTAAATATCACAGTGGTGGGAAAAATAAATTGGCTTTCTCCATTTCAAACTCGGACAGAGAAGTGATAGGATCTATAGGGAGCTCCAATAAAGGGGCCATTGTTACAGATAGGAAAATTTTTTAGCACAAAGTGAAACCAGCACCGTATATTATTCATAATTGCCTACAAAATTAGGGTTTTTCCCATTTATCCAATATGTCCCCTTTAAATTTCCCAGTTTGTTGTTTATTATAGAAAACACTTCATAAGGATTTTTTTTTTACTACAGAACTGGCTTTCAAAGTTCCATTAAAGTATAAATTAGGGATGCACCGAATCCCGGATTCGGTTTGGGATTGGAGCCGAATCCACCCTTTTTTTTTTAAGGATTTGGTTTCGGCCGAATCCACGGTCCCGGGCGAGCCGAATCAGAATCCTAATTGGCATAAATTAGAATATGCTTATTAGCATTTAGAAGGGTTACATGGTAGGGGGGAAAAATTTGCCAATTTTTAACCCTTCCCAATCCTAATTTCCATATGCTAATTAGGTTTCGGATTTGGTTAGGGATTTGGCAGAATCCATCAGGGTGAGTTTGGGGGTTCAGCCGAACCCCAAAAAATGCTAATTAGCACTTGGAAGGGTTACATGGTAGGGGGAAAAAAATTTCACCAAATTTTAACCATTCCCAATCCTAATTTCCATATGTTAATTAGGTTTCTGATTTGGTTAGGGATTTGGCAGAATCCATCAGGGTGGGTTCGGGGGTTTGCCCGAACCCAAAAATGTGGGTTCGGTGCATCCCTAGTAGAAATATCAATACAGTTTTCATTGGTGATCTTAAACCACAATTCTCCTATAATATATATATATATATATATATAAACATAATGATACTTTAACAGAGCTATTTCTCTGTGTTTAAAGTGGACCTGTCACCCAGACATAAAAAGTTGTATAATAAAAGTCCTTTTCAAATTAAACATGAAACCCAAATTCATTTTTATATTAACACATCCAAACCCATTATAAAGGCATTTAAAAATCCCAGCTGTCAATCATATATTGCTTGCCCCGCCTCTATGCCTTAGGCATAGAGGCGGGGCAGACAATGACTTTCACTTTCCATTCAGCACTACCTAGATGTCACTGCACATCTCACTTTTCCCCTCCCTCCTCCTCATCTAATTGTATAGCCAGTGCATGGGCATGGGCATCTGGTCCCCCATTCTGGCACATAAACAAGATTTTGGCATATACAAAGCTTCCCTTCATAACAGTGTCCACAAAATGGCAGCTGCCTGCTTGCTGGGATTGAGTAATTCCACGACGGAATGAAACAAGATTTATATTATTTTTATTTATTTTAAGTAAAGTTTATTTTGCTCAACTAACAACATAGAAAATAATTTTGAGTTATTTCTTAGGGTGACAAGTCCCCTTTAAAGTTTCATCCTTCCCTTAGGGCCAGATTATTCACTCAATACAACTATTTATAATGCAAAAAATGTTTTGTAAGTTTAATAAGCAATACAATTATGAATGGGCAGCTAAATATTGATGACTTGTCTCTTTTTCCTCAAAAAGTTCTTTATTCTCTTGTGGGATATAGTGGACTTTACCGGGTCTGCCTACTCAACAAATGTACTATATTTTAGTCTGTATTAAGGGTGTATATTCTAAACACCATCGGATCAACTTGTGAATGAATTTTGCACATTCCAGCGACATAAGAAATTCAAACCAAAGGGCAATATCTGTTCCTAAATTAACTTCTGTTATTTTTTGTTTTGTTTCTAGAAAAGTCGAGCAGCAATCCAGAATGAAGGATGTAAAAAGTTCTACATGCAAAATAGTAAAAATCATAGTATAAGATGCAAAATATTCTACAAAGATAATAAATGATATTTTGCCTTTAGAACTTTGCTAGTTAACAATTACAGCTATCCTGCATCAGTCCCTGATGTATTGAAGTTAATGGCAACTGCTCTTCAATAGTAGCAAAAGATGCACATTTGAATGTAAATTATAGAAACCTTCTAAATATATCTTTGTAAGATATCCAATCTACTGTGAAGCTGGTCCCGCCAGCAGTAAACTACTCAAGTGGAGGCTCTTCATAATCACACCACAGAAAGAGTTATTTTGATTAAAGTGACAAAAAGCTCTCATTACCAGACTGAAGTATCTCTCTGTTGTTGATAACCTTTTTTCTTCATGACTTTTAGCTATATTAGATTGCATGTTTATTAATAGAATCCCACAGTATTTTTATATATGCTGGCAGATCTTTCTTTAATTGTATTTGAAACTTTGGAGATATGTATTGGTTGCATGGTCTTTTCTCTTTTAATGGTTTAATTTCAAGATTAAGTTGAATGACCCGCATACACCCTTGTGAAACATAACTTCAATAATTATGACTTGTGTGGAGGATAGTCTTTGCTCATTGTTTATTACGATAGATCTATGTTTTTTGGGGGTTTTTTTGTGCCAAACAAGGCAATTAAAATTTGTTTTATTTTAACAACAAAAATGAAAATAACACAACAAACTTTGGCTCCATATAATTTCTAAAAAAGGTAAGAGAGAAAGAGTGAATGGAGAATTTGTAAAATGAAAAAGTTAGAAACTGGGATGAAAAGATGAAACAGGAATGTATCTGCCCAGTGATATGATAAAATACAGTGATACATCTTATAACATTAAGAGCTAGCCTAAAATATATGAAATGAGGATAAAGTAGACGCTACAAGTCCCACATAAATTATAAGTAGTGATGAGCGAATCTGTCCCGTTTCGCTTCGCCGAAAAATTTGCGAATCTTTCAAAAGATTCACGAAATGGCGGAAAATTCACGAAACGGCAAAAATGTTGCACGTCAAAAAAAAAATGTCGCCCACAGCTATTCTTTCGTTGCGCGGCTATTATTTTGTCGCCCGCGGCTATTATTTTGACGCGGGCGACAATTCTTAGACGTGCTGCGAATTTTTCTGCAGCAAATTTTTTCATCCGTTTCGCGAAACAAACCGGTGAAACGCGGAAATTCGCTAGTTCGCTAGTTCGCGGAAATGGCTAGTTCGTGGAGTTGAGAGAGCTAATAAAACATCTCATAGGTTTAAAACACAATTAAAGAAAGGCCTGCCAGCATATCTAAAAATACTGTGGGATTCTATTACTAAACATGCAATATAATATAGCCAAGGCTGATGCCAGACGAGGCGTAGGGCGGATTTTTTCGGCAAGCGGAAAAGCGATTGCTGAAAATTCCGCCCTACGCCTCCTACATGTGCCTGCACTGGAATGAATGGAATACGCTCGGGTGCAGGCACATGTAGCCGATATACGCATGAAAACGCGAGAGAATACAAAGTCTTGCATTTTCATGCATATATCAGCTACATGTGCCTGCACCTGAGTGTATTCCATTCATTCCGGTGCAGGCACATGTAGGAGGCATAGGGCGGAATTTTCAGCAAGTGCTTTTCTGCTTGCCGAAAAAATCCTCCCTACGCCTCGTCTGGCATCAGCCTAAAAGTCATGAAGAAAAAAGGTTATCGACAACAGAAATTTTTTTTAGATCACCATATGTTTTATCAAAGTAAAATTCATATTGCATGTTATATAAATCCATAATATAAACCATCGGAGTAACATATTCTTCATCATAACATCGGATGAAGATATGTGTGCAGCTTCAAAGTACATACATCGTAACATATTGCAGATATATCAGTAATTGGCATTTATTGCTTTGTTCCAGCTCCGTGTTTTCAAGTTGGCAAAATCCTGGCCTACACTGAATAAGCTGATAAAGATAATTGGCAATTCTGTAGGCGCTTTGGGAAACCTGACTCTGGTGTTGGCTATCATCGTCTTTATTTTTGCCGTGGTTGGGATGCAGCTGTTTGGTAAAAGTTACAAGGAATGTGTCTGCAAAATTGCAGAAAACTGTGAGCTTCCTCGCTGGCATATGAACGACTTCTTCCACTCCTTCCTTATTGTGTTCCGAGTTTTGTGTGGGGAATGGATTGAAACCATGTGGGACTGTATGGAGGTTGCAGGACAATCTATGTGCCTTCTTGTATTTATGCTGGTGATGGTGATTGGAAATTTAGTGGTAAGTTTTTTTTCTCTACTACAGAGAGGGTGATTTATCAAGTTTAAAGTTTAAGGAAAAATATTGTGATCATAGAAAAAATATTGGGGCAAAACTTATGTGAACACTTTTTTTTATATTCTCAAGCATTCTTTTTTTTTTTTAAAGAAACTGAAATAGAGCAACTGCAATTGCATTTTGTTGTGGACAAAAGTCACAAACTAAATTAACATTGTTCTATTTATTTTCAAGGAGGCTATAAAATCTCATCTGCTTTACAAACACAAAGGAAAATTGAACATAAACTTGATTGACATCAACAGAAACACTTCTGATTTATTTCAGAAGAAACTGTTGACTTTTAGTTTAACATAACTAAAGACTTAGCTGAATCCTGAACCAAATCCAAACATTTAAAAAAAAAAATGCATTAATTGTTAGCAAAAAAGTAAATTTAGTGGTTTTTAAAGTTTAATTTTATAGGATTTAGATTTGGTTTACTAAACCTTTACTAGTTGGCCGAACCTGACTTCTGCAAAAAGTGCTGGGATATGGCCAATTCCTGAACCAAATAATAGATTTGTTGGATCCGTAGTACAGGTATCGGACCCATTATCTGGAAACCCATTATCCAGAAAGTTCTGAATTACGGAAAGGCCATCTCCCATAGACTCCATTATAAGCAAATAATTAAAATTTTTCAATATGATTTCCTTTTTCTCTGTAATAATAAAACAGTACCTTGTACTTGATCCCAACTAAGATATAATTACCCCTTATTGGGGGCAGAACAGCCCTATTGGGTTTATTTAATGGTTAAATGATTCCCTTTTCTCTGTAATAATAAAACAGTACCTGTACTTGATCCCAACTAAGATATAATTAATCCTTATTGGGGCAGAACAGCCCTATTGGGTTTATTTAATGGTTAAATGATTCCCTTTTCTCTGTAATAATAAAACAGTACCTGTACTTGATCCCAACTAAGATATAATTACCCCTTATTGGGGGCAGAACAGCCCTATTGGGTTTATTTAATGGTTAAATGAGTCCTTTTTCTCTGTAATAAAACAGTATCTGTACTTGATCCCAACTAAGATATAATTACCCCTTATTGGGGCAATACAGTCCTATTGGGTTTATTTAATGGTTAAATGATTCCCTTTTCTCTGTAATAATAAAACAGTACCTGTACTTGATCCCAACTAAGATATAATTACCCCTTATTGGGGGCAGAACAGCCCTATTGGGTTTATTTAATGGTTAAATGATTCCCTTTTCTCTGTAATAATAAAACAGTACCTGTACTTGATCCCAACTAAGATATAATTACCCCTTATTGGGGGCAAAACAACCCTATTTGGTTTAATTAACGTTTAAATATTTTTTTTAGTAGACTTTAGGTAGGAGATCCGAATTACGGAAAGACCCTTTATCCGGAAAACCCCAGGTCCCAAGCATTCTGGATAACAGGTCCCATACCTGTATATGTATATATTTGGTCTTTAATTTATTTAATTTAATTATTGTATCTTAAATATATTTTAGCCCAAGTTATTTCTACAAGGATTTAGATAATTTTGCTGATTTTTTTTTAACTGTTAATAAGGAGTTTCTTGTTTCATTTTTAGGTGCTGAATCTGTTCTTGGCCTTGCTCCTCAGCTCTTTTAGCTCAGACAATTTATCTGCTACTGATGAAGACAGTGAAATAAACAATATTCAGATTGCAGTGGGCAGGATACAGAGGGGGGTAGCCAGTGGTAAAATAATTTTGCGTGAATTTTTTGAAAAACTATTCCTCCAAAAACAAAAAGATATAAATGAAACAAAACAGCTAGAAGAAACCCCTGGAAAGAATGACACTTGTGTGCTTGGCAATGCGGTGGTGGAGATATTAAAGGAAAAGAATGATGTTAGAGACAGTGATGGAATGACAAGCGAGATTGGAAGCAGTGTGGAGAAAAGTGCAGAAAATGAGAAGGAATACATGACAGTTATCAACAAAACCTCCCTCACTGTAGCTGTGCCTATTGCTCCTGGGGAATCAGATTTTGAAAATCCAAACACTGAAGAATTCAGCAGTGAATCTGATCCTGAAGAAACAAAAGAGGTCTGTAACAAACGTGAATCTGAACCTATAGATTAGCTTCAGCCAAAAACTGTTGAAGACTTGTTAATTACAATATTTTATTGAATTTACAAAGTACCTCTCCTAATATTTTGCCATTACAGTAAGGAAATACCAATTCATATTGCATTTTTATTTATAGATATATGGAAAAATGTATCTTTGATAACATAGATAACCGAGGAAAGAGATTATTCATGATGTGTGTGTTCACACCAGGTTTAATCAAATAGAGAAAGTCCAAAGAAAAGCGACCAAGCTGGTAAAGCTCTCAGTTATGAGTTGGGGTTGTTTACAACAGAGAAGAGGCGTTTAATGGGGATACGATTAATTTGTATAAATATGGCAGGGGGCCATACAATAAACTCTTGGATGCTTTAATCACTAGTAGGTCCTTCCAATAAGGGAATCCATTCAGATTAAAGGAATGGAGTGTTCTTTTTAAGATGCATGAAGGTTTTTGTTTTTTACAGTGAGGACAGTGAAGTTGTGAACTTGTCTCCCTGAGGCTGTTGGATTAGCAGATACATTAGATAGTTTTAAGACAGCATTTGATGCTTTTTTAGAAAGTGAGGAATTGCCAAGTTACTGAAATTAACTCCTGTACAAAATTGATTTAGGGACTGGTCTAATTGCTTTCTTGAGAGAAAGAACGGAATGTTTTCCCCCTCTTGGGCAAATTGCAGAGGGTTTTTTCACCTTCCTCTGAATCAGCACTAATTCTATAATGCATTCTTTTTGAACCTTTTGCCATTTGATCCCAATAAACTGAATATAAAATAGAGTCACAAGTCTTCCCTGATAACAGTATCTTTATAGGGAGTAAAAGTCAACAAATAGGTATTCAACCGCACAGCCCTTAGATCAGGCTTGATGCATCAATCCTCGCAAGGCACACCGCTGAGCCATTCAATCCAATCCAAATATAGAGGAGAGCACCATAAAGCAGAATTCTGCTAAAATGCTATTTATTTCAGACCAAAATACACAACATGTTTCGGGCAATGTGACGCCCTTTATCAAGTGATAAAGGGCGTCACATTGCCCGAAACATGTTGTGTATTTTGGTCTGAAATAAATAGCATTTTAGCAGAATTCTGCTTTATGGTGCTCTCCTCTATCTTTATAGGGAGCACTGACATAATAAATACCTGTTACCTTTGCGTTGGTACTCTCATTATACTTTATTTCAGGTCATATATATATATTTATAGACCAAGGTTAGAGTGATAGGGAGAAAATCCAATATACATTTGAACTTTTTCCTCAATAGATATTTGACTTCCATGTTACTGTCAGTTAGTATTTGCAGGTTGAGATCTTGAGAAGTAACTTATTAGGACCTGGAGGACGTATATGGTATCCAAAATTGTTATCATGTACATTAACTTTAATTCCACTTTGAATGTTTTCTTATGTGCAGCTTTACTGTACATTTCCTGCAAGAAATTAGATTGTGTTGAGAACCGACTATATAAAACCTCCAAAATAAATTTAAATCTGAGACTGCTTAGAGGCAGAATAAGGAGGAGAGTTACTATGATATCGTTTTTTAATTAAATGCATGAAAAGTGATATGATAATATGTTAATATTTATGTACTTTGCTAGATTACACTTGCATAGAAGATGCCATATTTTGACTTTTACTGCTTCCCCTTCTTACTTCTCACAGGAGTAAAAAAACAAGTTGAAGGCGTCAAGAATGCAGCAACGTGTCCACTCAAGTAATATATGGTTACTTTACCAACTGTCAGACTGCATGCCACTCAGCTATGCCCCTCTCCATCCATTGCAACAAAATAATACGAATATGCAAAGCTGCTGACAATGCAAAATTCTTTAATGTCACCATAGCATGATCGGGCAAGATTGACAAGCCTTCTCTGTATTGTGAATTAGCCAAATGCCTGATTGGATCACATTATAGGGTTGGCTATTGTCACTCTTCATGGAGCTGAATGGAATAGAGCAGCATGATGCTTTCAACAATCATAACTCCCATCAACAATACTGTTGATGTTGCTGTGTATATTGGCTGTATCTCGTTAGGGTATTTTGACTGCCAATCTAACTGATGTTGAGTGCATGCTCTGCAGAAAACCAGTGCAGATGACAACATTGCAAGAACTGCAAGGAAATATGCAAAGGAACCAGGCATCATTTTCCAAGAAACTCCTGAATTCGTTTTAATGGTAGTTCAAAATGTAAGGGATAACAATATGAGTGAGAAATAAAAAGATATACAAGAACATGATATGTTTGATATCTATATATACCAATGTAATTATTACAGAAGCATTTGGAAAATGATGAACGGACCCTTCCTGCATATGTCATAATTCCATTAATTTAAGAGCAATTCTAGAGTTTGCCTGCATTCCACTGAGGTTCTGTTTAACCTTGCTTGTCTTTATAGTTCAATCTACTGCAATCGAACCTGATTTTGTAAAAAAGATGTATTATTTGGTTGAATTTATGAACTCTTCCAGATGGACAAACTTTCTAGAAATGTTACCCAGCTACCTGCTTTATAAGGCAAAGAAGAAATGATAAAACTTTGCACATTACAGCTAAGCTACACGGTGTTGCAGATACACTTATTTCATGATGTGGCAGTGAGACTTCGTTGCCATACCCATGAGGAATGTTTCAGGAGGGAAAGGGGTTTATGAGATTCAACTAAGGTCTTAGGGGTACCCCATAAGAACTTTTGTCTTGGTAGCCCTCTATGGCTCCATTGATCACTTGGTAACCTGCTGTAGAGGAGAATCTAGCAATTGTTGAATTAACGTAATAGAAAGTAGGTATATATAACTGGTTATGCTTAAAAATATCCCTTCCCCAGTGTTAAAATGGTTTGTGTAGCTTGCACCATACAATACTATGTACTACATCCAGTAGGTGACCAGTACCAGTCACCTGTGTAGCTTGGCTTTGAATAAATCATTACACACCTGTTTATTCTATAATAAAGCAAAGCCAAAATTTTGTTTTTACAGGAGAAATCTCACTTTACCAGCGGAGGATAATTATTATGTACATGGCTAATTTACATTTGCTTCTGTACAGTCTTTAGTCATAAGAAATAGAATGATATAAAATAAAAGTGGTAACAAAAATCTGACATGACATCTGGTGGCTAGAGAGCATTTACCGTATATATGACTCAAGTATAAGCCTAGGGTGGGAAATGCAGCAGCTACTGCTAAGTTTCAATAATCAAAATAAATACCAATAAAATTACATTAATTGAGGCATCAGTGGGGTATATGTTTTTCAATATTTATTTCAAAGAAAAACAGTAAACTAGCTCTGTAAGCGGAGAAGACGGTCAACAAAAACAATATGAGTACTACCCCACGCTCATTGCACATTGGCAAACTGGCAGCAGACCCGGTCCCAGAGGAGATGTAAGGGGAAATAAGTATTGCTAGTGGGAGCCTAGGCCAGGGCACAGGAGGGTCTGGTTGCGGGTGGCCTAATTTGCACACAAAGGAGAGAGGGTGCTAGTCTAGAGGGACCCATGGCACCCGACTCGAGTATAAGCCGAGGGTGACTTTTTTCAGCACATTTTGGGTGCTGAAAAACTAGGCTTATACTCGAGTATATATAGTATATAAATGTAAAGAATAATACATATTAATCTTGTAACAAACAAAGTCTATGGTTACAGAAAGATAATGTTTCAAGGACTCCATGCACATTCCCAAAGACTGCAGGGAGTCCCCAGCTAAAGGTAGTAAAGTAAAGTAGAGTGCGCAGTCATTTGAACTCCAATATTGGCCTCCCCTTCCACAAATGCTTTAATTCATAAGACCATCTCTGTACAACTTGCCACCAGCTTTCCACTTAAGCTGGCCATACCCCGAAATATATGCTTGTTTGTTTGTGAGGTGTGCGATATCAGATTGATCTGATCATTTGACCCTCAGGCCATACAGTTGAATCACATTGATGGTATGGAGGCTGTCTGGACAAGGACAAATCAACAAGTCAATTTTTGCCCACATGTGGGGGATTTGGTCAAGTAGGCCCATATAAGGGCCCCATACATGGACCGATAATTTACCGACTCGATCCGTCATTAGAGTTTATCGGTCTGTGTATGGCCACGTTTACATAAGCAAAAGTAAAGCAAAAAGTAAGCAAAAACTGAATTTTACATTTGCAAAAAAACTGACCAGTGAAAATGTTGTTTGCCAGCTCTAGATTAGTCTTATTGTACATACAGTGATTATTGTGTCATTTTGGCTTTGTGTAATCAAACATCAGGAGGGAGGGCATACTGCTGTTTAGTTGTTCTCTGAACTGTGCTTAAAGCGCCCAACTTCAGTTGTGGAACAAAAAAAACACGAAGACTGATTTTCATAGATCAGGATTGATTTTCATTGGTGGATTCTCTTTAATTTTTATTGTGTCACTCAACCTGGAGAACTTTTATCAAGCACTGTTGCTTAAGAATATAACCCTGATTTTGTTAGGCTGCAGCTCTCAGTATGCTTTAATTATTGATAATATGTTGCTGGGTTTTGTAGTTTAGTGACAAGTGAGTAATGTGTGGTTGAGAAAACAGTATTTAGATCTCATTTAAAGTTATCATCTGGCTCACTACTTGAAAGTAAGGACTATACGGTTCTTCTTATAAATCTGAAAAGGGAGGCAGAATGATTGTTAGCAATGTGTCCTTTTCACTGCTTTCTTCTAGGATCACTGGCCTTCTGTTTCAGGCTATGAAAACAGTTTAGAACTTTCCCTGGCCTTCCAATTCTCAATAGAGTTCTCCTTTATAGAGCATTGCATCTCAAACTGTGGCATTATCCCATCTAGGAAACCCAAGGTCAGAAATTGAGGGGTCAAGGTCTAAGGGAGCTAAATTAAATTAGGAAATAAAGGAGGTCTGAACCTTATGCAGGACACAAGTTTGGCAGCTTCCTATCATAGTATAGAGTATCAAGTAGAATTAAGTATAAAACAACTGGACTTTTCTGAGTTTATCTTGAAAACATTTCACCTCTTATCTGAGTGGCTTCTTCAGTTCAAATGACTGGTAGGGGATTCCCTGGTATTTAACTCTTGAGGGTAGTACAGTCACAGACATCCAATCACAATGGTTCCATTGAATGTATTCAGTTAGGTGTTAGCTGAAACTGACAGGTGTAAGAAGGTATGATCCAGTCACAATGGTACTAAGATTCTCATTGATAAAGGTGTTAATCCTTCAAAGTACATGACTGGAAGTGTGAACTGTACATTAGTGTAAAAAAGAGACAGACATTATTATATGTTTAGGAGAGTAAATGTTGAGTTGATCCTGGTGAGTTTCATGAGTCCCAACCTGCAAAGACAAAAGAATGAAACTGGACTAATGTGTCTTAAAATATAACATTTCTGGCTTCAGGTGTTGTGTATTCAGGAATGAGAGAAGCGACAATTAGAAAGATATTATTGTCTCATGGGAAATGTGCTAAAAGATTCATAGCAGAAAGCTATAAAGTGAAATCATACTCTATTTAATGAATAAAATACTATTAACAAGGCCACTATAATGGCTTATTGTATCATTTATAACATTTAACGTCTATATCTTATTTTCTTTATCTCCAGATTTCTTTTTGAAATTAAATTGGTATTATTTTGCAGAAGATAAAGGTTTCTAGCTCCTCCGAAGGGAGTACAATCGATATTAGAGCCCCAGGAGTGGAAAGAATAGAAGAGTTCTTGGACTATGAGTACGAGGAGACATTTGATCCAGAGCCATGTTTTACAGATGGTAGGAATGATTCCCTTTGCCAGCCATTGTTTTGTATTTGTTTCATTTTATGCAAAGACAATAACCAGACCAATAACACAGTGGGTAGAAATCTGTTTTTTAAAACATTTTGGAGCGCAAACAAACAAATGTAGAACACTGATGTTTTAATATATATTGCATGAAAGAACATGTTGTAACAATAAAACAAACATAAATGAAGCATAAACATTTGACTCCTCATTTTGTATTTTGCCTTCTCATGTCAACTTTTTAGCAAGAGCAAATGCTAATAAATCACTCACATATATGGGTTGTATTGGATACAAAAATGGGCAGTAAAACATTACAGGCTTAATCTAATTGCATCACTTAGGGGCACATTTACATTTACATTCATTTTTTTCTGGCCTTGAAAGTCGTATAAACTCGACATGGTATAAATGCGATCATTGCTGTATTTGTAAAATGTCACAATAATGCTTAAATCATTTGTACGAAAATTCGTAAGAACTTTCAAGTTGAAAGTATTGTTAAAACCCGAAAAATTCAAGTTCAAACAGACTTTCGTTTCCGTGAATCCTCTTTATTTTTCCCAAACAGGAAGTGCTCCAGCAGCATTGGCTCTATTGGAAAACAATAATGTGTTTAAGTTTCACTTGAAACAGGGTGAAACTGAAAACAATCATGGGATTAACTTCCCCTTGAAAGTGTGAAATAGAAAACAATGAGGGGATTAAATTCCCCTTGAAGATGGGTGAAACTAAAAACAATGAGGGGATTAAATTCCCCTTGAAGATGGGTGAAACAGAAAACAATAAGAGATTAACTTGTCCTTGAAAATGTGTCAAGGACAGGCTGTCACTGACTATTCTATTCTTCTACTATTCTAAGCCACCATAGCACTCAATGGTACTTGACAGATCAAACCTGTCAAATTTTTTTTTACTAAAAAAGTTAATGAAACATTAATAAATCACAAATTATGGGAACAATAATGAAAAAATTGAGTTCTGGCGAAAACCCATTAATGAATCTCGAAATTATCTAGAAGTAAGAAAAAATCAGACTTTATCTCAAAATTGCTTAGTAAATGTGCCCCTTAATAATGAAGCATCTAAATTACATTTTCTAATTTATCTACTAAATATTTACCATTTTATTTCATCACACACATTACAAATTTAAGCTATAGCGTATATGATTGATAGACAAACTAGTAAACACCATTTACTTTGACCAATGTTGACCCTCCAGAGTTTCACATTTGCAGTAAGCAGTTGGGCAAGAATGGACCAGTTTGTTGCGATATCCATTATGGGAGACAGGGAGGTTATTTTTTAATGGTTTAACTTTTTAACTTGAGATGACGCTACACTGGGGTATAATAGGTTAGAAAGGAATAGGAAGATTAAAGGAATATCTGGTGTTTATTATACAGTTTTAATAGAACAAGTTAAAAATTGCTTTCATCATTCTACAAGTGTAAATGTATGGCTGTATTATACGGAAGGTTTTGGACCCGGTATTTTTTGACTAATATTTTTCCATAATGTAAAGCACCATCATCAACTACTAAAGCTCAGTTACAAATGCAGAGCTTGGCGTTGAGTGTAATTTTGTCTATGACAAATTGCCATGTTTTTTCCCCACAATGCAGAGTTTTTCCCAGAATTCCAGTATCATTGCATATCATTGTTGTGTCCAGTGCACCTGCCCACAATGCACCAAAACTCACGCCAATTACTTTGTACATTTCTTTGAATTGAGTTCAAGTTGCAGCTAGCATAAGCAGAGTAGGGATAGGGTCATTTCTAGCATGCCAATGGGTGTTACTAACGGCATAATTTGCGATTTGCTTAGTGCCAGTAAAAAACGCTATTGACTCAACATGCTATGAACACCCCCACAATACCATCACATCCAAACACGTGGCATTTCTATAGTTTTTTTTTTAGTCAATAAGTGCACTTGTCCATAATTCATCAGAACGGGCTTAGTGGTTGCACTGACACTCCCCGCAATGCACAAAGCAAGGTTCATGTACCTTTTATAAATGGTGTTAATGTGAGGGCTATCTTGTGGCTATTTTAGCACACTGCACTTTTGGTTGTGTTCTGCGAGATTTTTCAGCACTTCTCAAACCCCTAACCTGTTTTGTTCTGTTTTATAGATTGTGTTGCGAGCTTCACATGTTGCCAGATTAACATAGAGAATGGAACTGGAAGAGATTGGTGGAATCTCAGAAAAACCTGTTACACCATTGTTGAGCACAGTTGGTTTGAATCATTTATTATTTTTATGATTCTTCTCAGCAGTGGGGCACTGGTAAGTAAGATACTAAAGTCCTTAGTAAATAACAAATGTTAACGTTTCTTATACTCTTCCCACCTTTTATTCTGTCTTCTCCACTAGAAAAAACACTAAAAAAAATCCATCCACCATGATGGAAAGGCAACTAGTCAGAATTGGTAAAGCAGGGTATATATTTAGAGCAGGGGACCCCAACCTTTCTTACTCATGAGTCAGAGTCACATGTAAAAAGACTTGGAGAGCAACACAAGCATCATAAAAGTTCATGGAGGTGCCAAATAAGGGCTGTGATTGGCTATTAGGCAGCCTCTATGCACCCTATCAGCTTACAGGGGCTTTATTTGGCAGTAAATCTTGTTTTTATTTAACCAAAACTTGCCCCCAAGTCAGGAATTCAAAAATAACTACCTGGTTTGGGGGCACTGAGAGCAACATCCAAGGGGTTGGGGAGCAACATGCTGCTCACGGCCACTGGTTGGGGATCACTGTATTAGATAGTATTGTTTTCTAAAACCTTCCCCTGACCCCAAGTGGGCTTTTGAGGAAGCTCTGAATTAATTAAAAAAAAAGAACTTTTTAGAAAATATGGAGTCAATGATGAAATTTAGGGTTTTTATTCACTTTATGACTAAGATGACATTCTTGTCTAGAAATATCAGGTATGTACAGTATAGTGTGGATCCTCAAGATTTTTTAATTGCAGTTATATACACATTTCAAATACCTTTACCTCTAGTACCACTTATAAATCATGTACAACAATATGTTAATTGCAATACCATTAATGTGATTTATTTACCAATTTTTAAAAATTACACTATATGCAGACCGAAGAAATAGCAATGAGGGCATATAGCATATTTCCAGAATACATAATATTAACATGAAAACAATTTTAAGGCACTTCTCAGACTGTTCTGAGAGACACCTAAGAATCGAGAAGATTACTAGTGATGAGCGAATTTTTTCGCCAGGCATGGATTCGCAGTGAATTTCCGCATTTCGCCATGCGAAAAAATTTGTTGGGCAGCATTCTTTTTTGTCGTGTGTCAAATTGGGAGTGCAGGCGACAAAAAGACACGGGCGACAAAAAAAATTGCACGGCAAATGCGTTTAGCGAATAATTACTTGCCGTTTCGCGAATTTTATGGCGAAGTGAAACAGGACAGATTCGCTCATCACTAAAGACAATGGACTTTTAGTTTTCAGTTAGACAACGGATAGGTCTGGATTGCAAGTGTAACATCTCTAGTAGCTACAGAAGTGCCTTCACCGAGTATAACTACATTCATGGGTAAAATATCACATTTAATAATGTCATCTTATTCACTACTATATGTAATTGTTCTTTTGATAAACTTACACTTTACACCTTTCAAAATGTTATTTCTTGCATTTTGGTTGGTTATTGTAAAATGTAAATTCATTAGTTACTTTGTTCTTAAATACCTTTGATTTTTTTTATACATTTATTTACATAGGCGCAGTGTGCAAAGTGCAATATTGAGCCCAATAGGCATCTTTTTCTCATAATGCACCATTTTTTCCTCAAGATTCTGGCATCTATGCATATGCAAACAGTATATTCTCTTGATGCAATTGCACTACACCTACCACAACACCGAAAACAATTAACACAACTGCAGTTGTACGTCATCGCAAATCGGAAAATTGAAAATTGCCCCTGCACTTGCAGACCTAAATGAGCCCCCCAGTCTATTAGGTCTATCAAGTGGCAGTTGTATTCATATATCCATTGTTATTGGACTCCACTATGGGCCATTCCAATATTTACTTCTTCTGAAGGGGCAGGAGCCCCATTTAAATGCAAAAGAATAATCCAATGATAATCCCACCTGATCTATGTAAATCTGACTCCATGTTGTGATTTTCTGTCACAGAACAACTAAACAGCAGTAAGTCACGCCTTCGGATGTTTCATTACAGAGTTATACCAAAGATGACGATCATGGTGTTAAGTGGCAGTTTTAGGACCAAAGGGCGTAACTGACAATGAATTTAGGCAACACCTACTTTATTTGTTATTGCTCACCCAATATATTTTTTTAAATATTTATTTTTGTGTTCACCATTAATCTATAATAATTGGCCAAATCTGTTTTGTAAGACTCCATTTTCCATCCTTCACATAAAATGCTGTTAACATTTTATGGTTTCTCTGTGTTCTTTATTCCGTATACTTATATTCGCTACTTTGTATTGAAAACGTTATATTTCGTATGCAGCAACACACTCTGCCTGCAAAATGTTTCATGCCCAGTGCTACTGCATAACATTTTTATTATTATCAACTGGAAGAAAGCCAATGACAAAGGGAATTTGCAGTTTAGTTGGATAGACTTGTACTATAAGGAAATATGATTCAGGAAACATGAACGTTTCTAATGTAGAAATGTTAAAGGGCATGTAAGCCTTCCATAGAGCTCTCCAATTTCTTAACTCCTGCACGATTCTGACTATCCTGATTGTTGCCAGCCCCAACTGTTCCTTAATACTGACCACGACTTTTCTTATCAAAGGGACACTAAACCCTGCTGCACATCGCTACTCATTCCAGCTGATCTGTGTAAATCTGGCTCCATGTTCTCTGTTCCAGCAATTGGAGTTGGGAGCATTAAGCACAGTTTCCCAGCACTGAACAAGTCTGTCCCTTTATGTCTCATTCCTGTGTCATATAATCAAGGGAATAAAATGACATAATTATCTCTATATGTAAGACAACAGTAAGATGCCTGGCACAGTGCTGGGAATCAGCATTCACATTGGTCAATTCTCTTGCATCTTTAATTTAACTAGGGAGCGCAGTGGGGCAGCTTACGGTTGGGTTTAGTGTCCCTTTAGGATACCATGCCTCTAATTTGATCCCTGTTCCTGTCTGTGCTCTTCTGTCAGTTTACTCCTCCTTCTGTCTTATAACCACAAAAGACCAAGTGCCTCTGGCAATTAAGGGCATTTTTATTACTTACCGAGCACCAAGCTAGGGAGACTTCCTTATCCCACTTCTGTCTTCAAGCATTGTTTGTTTTATTTTCTCTCTTCTTTTTTATCCAATTGCATTGTATTAAATTGGAAAAAATCCATTTGTGTGATGCCAGAAAACACCAGTGAGACAAGGAAATAACTATTGTTCTGACATTGATTCTCTTGAGCCTAATGCTCATTAAATAATTAATATGCCCCTTAGCAATATTTGTCAAAATCATTTCCTCCATCTATGGGGATTCCTGGGTTTGTAGAAAAAAATCACCAGCACTCAACAGCACCCCCTTTGTAATCAAGGAAATTTGAGAAAACAGCCGGCACTACGGGTCTTAAAGCAGTGGGATTGTCCCTGCATCTTTATTTCAAATTTGTGATGTTTCGGGGGCGGTGACAAAGCTTTTGTCACTGGCACCAGTTCTGGATTTCAGCAACCAATTGAATGGCTGGTTTAATAACACAATCCCGTTAATGGCTAAATGTTTATATTTAAAATCTATTTTGTTAAACTAAATGATTTATACAGTTTTGCCAAAACAAAGCATTCCATATGAACTGGTACTTCATATTATTTTTGCAGCAGTGTCAGGCCAACAGTTAGAACACATTGTTTAGGGATAAAGCCCAGTCTGAAAAAGCCAGAATGGTCATCTGTATATTAGAACAAACTGAGCTGAAATGCTCATATATGTATTGTATTTCATATCAATAAATGGCCCTTTTTGTGAGGAACTGTATGTCCTACAACAACAACGCATTCTAAAACGCCCGGGTAAATATAAATGTAATTTTACTTGCAGGCGTTTGAAGACATTTATGTTGAACAACGGAGAAATGTGAAAGCGATACTGGAATACGCAGACAAGGTTTTCGCCTACATCTTTATAATGGAAATGCTTCTGAAATGGGTGGCGTACGGCTTCATAAAGTATTTCACCAATGCCTGGTGCTGGCTTGATTTCATAATCGTAGATGTAGGTATTATTTTTATTTATTATAACCTAATAATAACCTATAATAATATAATAACCTTTACCTACTCATACTGTGTGACTGGGAACATTGCTCATTCTATGCCGTGAAGTGCACATTTTCCTGCAACATGGAGCGTGGCTCAAAGAGACCAATCTTATCTTCAAGGGGGCAAATTGGAAATTCTAAGTTGTGACCACATGGTGAGCTAAGGTTGGGCAGACCATGAACAGAAAAGAGATTAACCCATATTCTGAATATATGCTTCTAATTTGATCTCTCATGACTTCTTTCTGTGTAATAAGCTGCCTCTTCCCCCTTTCCTTCTGTATAGTTGTATAGTATATTGAGGCAGACAAACCCTGGAGCTACTTCCACTTCCAGACCTAATGGTAGCTCCAGGGTTTTCTGCTGAGCACCCTGTGTTAATGGATGCAGCAAACTGGAACCTAAAGAATAGTGAGCATTCATGCTGAGCACTTTTACTGGTGTCATCAGGACTCCATAGCAATTGATGATTTTCAACAAAGTCAAGCCACAATTGAGTTCATTTTAAAGCATCAGCTGCAACTTCATCAGACACAACACCCCCCTGGTGAGCACAACAATTCTGGAAATCTGGGAAAAAAATAGACATTATGGGAAAAAAAACATGGCAATTGCACTTAAATTGCACTTTGTTCACTGCATTTGTAGACATAGACATTTCACAATGGATGGCTGGAAATATGTCTCTATATGACATACTAAGGGGCACATAAAGGTGAGAAAGAGACTAGGGCAGTGTAATACTGGGGGAACACTCACCTCTCCCAATACGCAGCCTGCCTCCTCCATGCTTCTAAATTTGGAGCAAGTCTACGTCAGGGCCGGAACTAGGAGTAGGCAGAAGAGGCAGCTGCCTAGGGCGCAATGATTGGGGGGCGCCAGGTAGGAGTCTCTCCTGCCTACCCCTAGTCCTCCTCCTCTGTCATTGCCCCCGCCGCTTGTCATTAGCGGTGGAGTCAATGACCATTCGGATCGTGCCCCCCCTGCACCTCTCTCCCCACCCCCAACGGCGCATGCGCGCCAAAGCAAAAGCGAGGGGGGGTGGAGAGGTGCAGGGGGGGGGGGCCCAATCCGAATGGGCAGTGGCCGACAGGGTTGCCTAGGGTGCCCGGTCGGCTTGGCCCACCCCTGGTCTACGTGTTGATATTCTGATGCCTCCTAAATTCACTCTTTATTTGAAAGTTTAAAACATAGAAAAAACTTATTCCTGGTTCACTAGTTTTCCAGTTAAAATGGTGTTTCCAGGGCAAAATGCCCTTCTTAAAAATTGGAGCAGAGGCTTAATTTAAAGGAGAAGGAAAGGCTAGTAAATAGTTAATCTCAAGCTGCAGGCATACCTTCAGTTCTCTCATTAGTGCCCTTAGGTTTCCCCATATTTCTCCTGTTCAGGTGATCAGAAGCTTCATAGGAAATAGAAATGCTGAGCTGTGTAAAGAAAGTTCCCATAATGCCTCGCTCCTGCACAGACACCCAGACCAAGTGAACATGCTCAGTTAGTAAGACTATGAGTCAGCTTCCTGCTGATTGGCTCAGATCCACATTCCTAAGGGGGGGTGAGTTCTTAGCATTCTTGAGGGAGGGGGGAGCAGGGGAGAGGAGAGAGCAGAGAGCTGCGTGTCTCTTGCACAGGAATTACAGACACAACTAATCTTTTTTCAGAGAAGTCAATGCAGTGTTTCAGTGAGTGCTTATGGCTGTATTTACATAGACCATTCTGATAAAGCTTACTTAGTTTTTACCTTTCTTTTTCCTTTAAATACATGGAAGCAGAAGACATCAGGGCTCATTTACATCGCAAAGTGCAGCTAGGAAAGTGCAACCATGTTTTTCCCCACAATGCAATGTTTTCTCCATGTGCTTGGAGCAACTGCACTGTGCCTACAACAATGGCATCCAATTCACGAAAATTAACACAATTTGGTGCTCATTTTATCACAAATAGAACGCAATTGCACAGAAGTCTGTTTGCTGTAATTTCCAGTGTTCATTCAAGTAACATCTACTCCTATTGGGTGTTGGGCGGAAAGGGAACCCTGGAGCTACACTTGGTCAGGAGGTGGCAGTAGCTTCAGTGTTCCCCTGCGTCAATAGGTGCAGCAGCGCACAATTCTGAACAGAAGGCAGAAAGGACTGAACAGCAAAACTATACAGAAGTGCAAGAAGTGCATTTTGATGCAAGTACTGTACCTTTAATGAATGGGGTTTAACACACACCTAACTACAGCAAAAATCAAAGGTGCTTAACTGCACTTGCAAATATAATTGAGCCCTATTACGTATACACACATACAGACTGACATTATATCTGTATTATACTGTGCTTACATATTTAAATAGGACTAAATGCACACCCTCCTTAAGGTAAAATAACACTTATTTAAGTGTTTCCTTTTGAACCGACAACTCAAACAAGGTTTCACTATTTTGATGACATATTTTCCATATACAGTAAATGATTGCGTGCTTGTATATACAGTATCACAAGATACAGTTATCAAAAAGAGATATCCCTTAATTTATGTATAACTATTTTGTCTCACCCCACTTGAGGAACTGTGGTGCCACCAGGAAGAAAATAAGATATTTTACTTGAATCCCCTTGGATCTCAAATAATGTCCATTGTCCAACCTGTAGGTTGATCTAATTTCATTATTCTAATATGTACTTCCAGGTCTGGGGTATATTTAGTTTTTGATAAAACAAGGTGACAAAATACCCATAAACCCGATGAATTTTGAACAAGAAAATTTGAGAGTGGAAAAATGCCCATAGACTCCAATGTATTCTACACAGAAAAAGTCGATGCAAATAAACACCCTTAGACTATAATGCATTTTGTGAATTTTTTAGGGGAAAGATTTAGTCATCACTATATATATATATATATATATATATATATATGTGATAAAAAGAATTTATATTATAGTGCCATTTTGCAATGTACCAAATTCATGCATTTATTAAGCTGCTGAATGAGCCCATCAATGTTTTTTTTCAAAATACATTGGAGTCTGTTTTACATTTTCACAGCCAAACATATAAATTTGCATTATATACATAGAATGTGTGTTGGCTATACAATTGCAAGCTACAGTTTAGATCAGAAACAAAGGGAAAGGAGAGGAAGAGAGAGACAGTGAAAAAGAAAGAAAGCTCCAGCTTAGTAGACACTTTCTTTTTACTATACACAAAGTACAGGTATCGGACCCCTTATCCGGAAACCCGTTATCCAGAAAGCTCCGAATTACGGAAAGCCCGTCTCCCATAGACTCCATTATAAGCAAATAATTCAGAATTTTAAAACTGATTTTCTTTTTTTATGTAGAAATAAAACAGAACCTTGTAATTGATCCCAACTAAGATATAAATAATCCTTATTGGATGCAAAAAATCCTATTGGGTTTAATTAATGTTTTATTAATTTTTTAGTAGACTTAAGGTGTGGAGATCCAAATTATGGAAAGACCCCTTATCCGGAATACCCTTGGTCCCGAGCATTCTGGATAATGGGTCCTATACCTGTATTTGTCTTCTAGAGCAATCTGCTGTTTAGGATTTATTCCTGTCTAGAGCTAAAACAAAAGTACAGCCAGTAGTGGAGCCATTAATGCCTGCATTTGTTTAGGCATTTATCACATAAACTCATATTTTATTACTCCATACACAATATGCACAAGCTGTATTACTGCAGTAATTGAGACATTAAGGGGCTGATTTACTAACCCACGAATCCGACCCGAATTGGAAAAGTTCCGACTTGAAAACGAACATTTTGCGTTAAAACTTAACGCTACGAAAAATGCGCAACTTTTCGCGTAAGTTTTAACGCTACGCAAAATGCGCAACTTTTTACGCAACTTTCGTAATGGATAGGAAAACTCGCGTTTTTTACGCAAAAATCCAAAAAATTCGTAAAGAATCCGAAAAAATCGCAAAACATACGAAAAAATCGCAAAGTACCGATCATTACGAAAAAAACGCAATCGGACTCCATTCGACCCGTTCGTGGGTAAGTAAATCAGCCCCTAAGGGTAATGTTGGATTTTGGCAAAACTGACCTATGATTTTTTTTTAGGTACCAACCAAACCATTGATAGGGCTTTACCGTAAACATCACTGCATTTCCATTAGTTGGTTTTGTTGCTGTCTTAACCCCTTTCAATATTGTATGTAGAATTGGAGCTGACTCCATCCATCCATGTGCTTTTTCTTTAAAAGGAGTTTGCCAGGTTTTTCTCAAATCCACTTCACGTGGGCTGGAAATATGTTTTTAATAAATGCATTAATCAATTTTGAGTAGCAGGACAACGTCACATTTCTATAAATATTGCTCACTGGCTCTCATGGCTATTTCCTGCCCTCAGTAGCTCTTTGACAGAGCCTTTTCAACTTCCCGATGTAAGAAATTATTGGATTAAAGCTGCAACCACCCCTACAACTTTACAACAGGCTCAGGTAATCATACACGGGCCAACTTAGTATGGTACCCAACCATTTAGCCTGTATGCTTCAGTTATACATATTGTAGGAGGGGCAATACACATCATAGCTGCCTCTTCTTTGTTCCACTAATTCAGGTGACAGGGCAGAATGGACAGATACCTTGGGAGGGGCCATATACAGCATAGCTGCCTTTTTATTGTTCCACTCGCTCTGCCCGACAGGCCCCGAATTATTGGAACAGCTGGTTTAGGTGGTCAAAGGAGTGTGGCAAGTTTTCCTACTGGGATTTACACCTTTAAAGATGCAGTTATACATATAAATAAATACACCCTTGAATCCAGCCCCTACTGCTCTGTGTTGGCTGCACTGTAACACAGCAGAATGGGAGGGTTTCAATGTGACACTTCACATTCTGTTAGTATGCAATTTGGACCATCCAAACTAGTCCATCTTTGACCAACTCATTATTTTCTAACATTTTGAAGTTTTGGTGCATTTTTTTTAGGGCAACACAAGCTGACACATTCATATCTTGGGATGGAGCAGCACTGGATTTAGCTACATTATTAAAACTGTGAATTTAAAAGAACTATGATAGACATATTGGGCAAGCTTTATTTAAAAGCATCTGGGCATAGAGAGAGCAGGCCCAGTAGCCTTATATCTGAGTAGATCAGCTCAGTTTTGACATATTCTTTGTGCATTGTTATACTTTATTGATATTTTGTATTCATTTATAAGTCAATTAAGAGCATACATTTTTCTTTTATATAGATTTCCTTGGTTAGCCTTATAGCCAATGCCTTGGGCTACTCAGAGTTAGGTGCCATTAAGTCACTTAGGACACTAAGAGCCTTGAGACCCCTGAGGGCCCTCTCACGGTTTGAAGGGATGAGGGTAAGGAGGCATGAATATCATTTCCAAGCTGCATGCCATGGTAGCGCTTACGGCTTTTCTTGCATGAGCTGTTTTGTTATCACTTTTTATTTATATGTTTTTGCTGTTGGCAATACATAAATGGTTGTTTGTCTGCTCTCATGTGTAAAATGATGCTGAAAATGATAATTAGAGAAGCATAAGATATATCGTCAACCTTCTTTAATGGGTTTATTACTTAATATGATAAATTATGTTGATTTCAGTAAATATCCCTTCTTGTATGGATTGAGATTTGCAATGCAAGAAACAAAATGTGAATTCCACCAACTCTATGGGGCAGATTTACTAATCCACGAATCCGAATCCCAAAGGGAAAAAATCGTATTGGAAACGAAAATTTTGCGACTTTTTTTGGCGCCGTTGGGATTTTTCGTATTTGTCACGACTTTATCGTATTTTGCGCAACTATTTCGTCGCCGTCACGATTTTTCCGTATTGAGCGATAGTAAACGGCGGAAAAACCAATCCGATTTTTTCGTGACGGCGACGAAAAAGTCGCGGAAAATATACAAAAAAAGTTGCGATGGCCACGAAAAAGTCGCAAAAATACCAATCAATACGAAAAAACGCATTCAGACGCCTTCGGACTGTTTGTGGATTAGTAAATCTCCCCCTTAGATTTACTTATTGGGAACATTATTTAATCAAATTTTGCTGTGTCTGCCCCCCCCCCCCAATAATTTAACTATGACTGCCCATACAATTCAATAAGCTGTTTAATTCCATTGACTAATAACCAATAACTAATAATTCACTAATTCAACTAATTTAGGAATTGTTTGTAGACAGATGACTGTGACACATATTTAACTCCGTCATGTGGATATTGACCCCCAATGCATCCTTATTATGGCATTTTTGCTGGCAAAATTAGGGTTGTTTAGGGCATTCTCAGGATAATGTTTAATCTGAACTACCTGCCTGCAAAGAAAAAGCAGATTGTATAGCCTTTCAGATATTTATCAAAGATGAATTAGGATGGAAACTTCACTGTTGGAAGTCAACTGAAATGAAATTGTGTTCTAGACGTATACTGGCCTTGATCAGTGATGAGTGAATCTGTCCCGTTTCGCTTCGCCGAAAAATGGGCAAATCTTTCAAAAGATTCACGAAACAGCGGAAAATTCACGAAACGGCAAAAATGTTGAGCGCCAAAAAAAATTGTCACCCGCGGCTATTATTTCGTCGCACGGCTATTATATTGTCGCCCGCGGCTATTGTTTCGTCGCGCGGCTATTATTTTGTCGCCCACGGCTATTATTTCATCGTGCGGCTATTATTTTGTTGCGTGGCTATTATTTTGACGCCCGCGACAATTTTTGGATGCACGCCAAATTTTTCCGCAGCAAATTTTTTCATCTGTTTCGTGAAACAATCCGCCAATGGCGAAACGCGGTAATTCGCCGCAAATCCATGCCTGGCAAAACATTTCGCCCATCACTAGCCATGATGAAAGATGTTGTTTAAGAATGCGTTATATACTAAAAAGGTACATTTTTGTAGAAAGATGAAAAGAGTAAAAAAATAATATCAATGATTAAATGAATTGTATTATAAAGAAGAAACCAACCTATCAACCCCTCAGGGAAGAATAGAAAAAATATTCAATTTAAAAAATAATTTTAAAACCTCTGACCAAGGCATTGCAATTTAATGAATGATTTTTAAATGTCAGTCTATAGGCTTTGCATATACATGTGCGTGATTGTGCTGCGCTCTGTGCTCGTATTCTGCATGTTAAGCGTTTGTCTCAGCTTTCAATATATGTGTTTTGTGTGGTTGTTTTATACATTTTATATAAACTGCTAACAAAGACTTTTGTATTTGCATTCTTTTTAATTGAAATATGATTTCAGTTGAATGTGATGTGTGAAATATAAAATAATATTATTATATATAATTATGTGATTATTGTATTGCTGCACTCAATATTAATAATCAAGGATCCTAATATACTCCTTGGGGCACATTTACTAATCCACGAACGGACCGAAAGCGTCCGAACGCGGTTTTTCGTAATGATCGGAATTTTTGCGACTTTTTCGTCGCCGTTACGACTTTATCGTATATTTTCCACGACTTTTCTGTCGCCGTCGCGGAAAAATCGGATTGGTTTTTCCGCCGTTTACAATTGCTCAATACGAAAAAATTGCGACGGCAACTAAAAGGTCGCACAAAATACGATAAAGTTGTGACGGCGACTAAAAAATCGCGAAAAATGCGAAAAAAACGCGATGGCGACGAAAAAGTCGAAAAATTTTCGTTTCCAATCTGATTTTTTCCCATTTGGGATTTGGATTTGTGGATTAGTAAATGTGCCCCCTTGTATTCTACTTGTTGCAACTGTGCTATTTACTGACTATCCTCAACTGATCCCATATTCATCATATTTTTTAATAAATATGCCCTTTATTATGTATGTAATAACTTATTAGTAGTAATGAGCGAATTTTTTAGGCAGGCATGGATTCGCAGTGAATTTATACATTTCGCCACAAAACATCTGTGAAAATTCCCAGCTGAAAAAAATTGCGGGTGCAGCAAAATAGGCGTGGTCGTGTCAAATTGGGCACAGTCACGTCAAAATAAGCACGGTCGCACAAAAACGTTTTGCGAATTTCTTGCCATTTTTGCAAATCTGTCTCGCTTTCCTTCACCAGAAAATAACAAAAAATTTGCGAAACGGCAAAAAATTAGTGAAACGTGGGTGTCACAAGATTTTTTTTTTTATGTGACTGCTCCTATTTTGATGTGACCACAATCATTTTGCTTTGGTAGCGACTCTTTTTGACGATCTCCAATTTTTTTCCATGCTGCATTTTCGCAGAAGTTTCGCAAATGCTGAAATTCGGGAATTCGCTGTGAATCCATGCCTGCCAAAAAAATTTGCTCATCACTAAAACCCAGAAAATATATATTCATCTCAAATCTCACATTAAATGACATTGAAGCTGAGCTACAGTAGGTTACAGTATTAGTGATGAGCAGATCTGTTCAGTTTCCCTTCTCGGAAATATTTGTGAAACACATTGAAAATTTTTAGATTAGTTACAGTATACTGGTCAATTTTAGTGATGAGCGAATCTGTCCCATTTTGCTTTGCCGAAAAATTTGCGAAACGCAGAACGGTGAAAAATCCACGAAATGCATTTGTGACTTTTTTTTGCCATGCTATTTTTGACGTGACTGCTACTTTTTTTGATGCGCAATGAATTTTTTCATGGTGGATTTTTGCTGAAATTTCACTAAACAATTCGACAAGGCGAAATGCGTGAATTCACTACGAATCCATGCCTGGCAAAAAAAATGTGCTCATCGCTAGCCAATTTATTAAAATGTAGCTTTTTGCAAAGCTTTTATAATTTAGGGGGCCAATTTATTAACATTCAAATTCGATTTTTTCTTTTAAATTGGAGTTTTTTCAGTGTCTGAACACACCAGCATTTAGGGCAAACATCCTGTAATAAATACAGAATTTTTGCTTTGAATAGAACATTTTTACAGGTACACAAAGAAGCCAGGGCAGCGCATATCAACCTTTTGTGTAATTACAATATTCCATTTAGTGCAACTGACCCCCTGACATTGGACACTGGCAAGGGAAAATATATCAATATGTATCTACCCCTTTATTTTTACTGGCACAGTTTGAATTTTCCCACATTAATTTTTGAGTGATTTTTTCCCCAAAAAACTTTTCAGCAGATGGTAAAAATAACTTAAATTGTTGAATATGAAAAAAATACCAACTCGTATAGAGATTCCCAATGGAAAATTTGTACTTGCACAATTAAAAATACAATATTAATAAATAACTAGTGATGAGCGAAGTTTTTCACCAGGCATGGATTTGCAGCGAATTTCTGCATTTCGCCACTGGCAAATTGTTTTGAGAAACTTTAGCAAAAATTTGCCACAAAAAATTTGTTGTGCGTCAAAAAATGTCGCAGTCACATCAAAATAGGCACGGTGACGTCAACTTGAGCACGGTCGCGTCAAAATAGGTGCAGTCGCGACAAAAAAAGTCACGCACGACAACCCCATTTAGCTCATTTTTCGCCGTTTCGCGAATTTTCCAGTCATTTTGCAAATTTCCCGGCAAAGTGAAAAAGGACAAATCTGCTCATCAATATAAATAACCAAAAATAAAAATGTTGGCTAAAAAACACAGGGCTTTGATTAATTAGTCCTTGGGCATGATCTCATGATCACACTCAGGAGCAAAGTCTTTTTTATGCCACTCCCCCCAAAAAAATGGCTGACTTGCTTTATTTAGCAAAGTCATCATTTCACATGCTTGGAAATATTTAATATATTTTAGTAAATAATTGTTTGCACCTTAGAAACAATTGACCTCCATCTTTATGGCCATTGTCGATTTATTTCAAACAAAATCTAACATTATTTTTACTTCCACTGTGCTATTTCTTTCATGATACATAGGTAGTTGTGAACGCCCTGATTGGAGCTATTCCATCTATTATGAATGTGCTTCTCGTTTGCCTTATATTCTGGCTCATCTTCAGCATCATGGGAGTAAATTTGTTTGCCGGCAAGTTCTACTACTGTGTTAATACTACAAGTGGTGTACCGTTCCCTGCTACAGATGTTAACAATTACTCTGATTGCCGCATGTATATTAATACCACTGGTGCTGCCAGATGGAAAAATGTAAAAGTGAACTTCGACAATGTGGGTGCTGGGTATCTTGCCTTGCTTCAAGTGGTAAGTAACTTTTTTACACTTTTCTATAGTAAAACTCAACCCAAAAATGGTATTGGATAGTAAAAGAAAAGTAATTCTTAACAACTCTCCAATATGCATTACATTTGTTTCAATACTTTGTAAATGGCTATCGAAACCAGTATCAGAAAAATGTACTAAATGGGAAAAATTTGCTGAAATTTACAAAAAATTTCACCTAAGGCATTGGAGTCAATGGACATTTTTTCTCACGTCAAATGCATTAAAGTCAATGGTTGTTTTTTTTCTCATGTCTATTACATTGGAGTCATTGGTTGGTTTTTTTGTCATACCAAATGCAATTAAGTCAATGTTAGTTTTTTCTTGTGTCAATTCATTGCGGTCAATTAGTGTTTTTTTGTGTATTGGAAAGTCTTTCAATATACAAAGAAAAAAAGTTGTGGGGTAAACATAATAATGATATTATTTGAATCCCAGCTAGTGATGAGCAAATCTGTCCCGTTTCGCATCGCCATAAAATTCACGAAACGACAAGAAAATTAGCGAAACGGCGAAAAATCTGCAAAACGCATTTGCCGCACAGTTTTTTATTTGTCGCTCTCGTCTTTTTTGTCGCCCGGGTCTATTTTCTGTCACCCGCATCAATTTTTTTGTCGCCTGCACTTTTTTGATGCGCCCGTGCCCAATTTTGACGCAACCGCACCTTTTTTCTGACGCGACTGCGCCCAAATTGCAGTGACTGTGCCCAATTTGACACGCAGCAAAAAAATTCCACGCAACAACAAAAAATTACACACGACTAATTTTTCCACGGGGAGTTTCGCGAAACAATTCACAAGGGCGAAATGCGGAAATTTGCTGCGAATCCATGCCTGGCGAAAATTTTCGCTCATTACTAATCCCAGCAACACAAGTGTCATCTGGTTGAAAATCCAGTCATGTAATATACAATATGCAATCAATATTTTCAGTTCTCTGTAGAATGACTAAAAATCCATTTAGTACTTTTACCTACAGTGGTGTTTAGGCAAAGATTAATAGAAAAATCTATCAATTTATATATAATTATAAATAGCTGTTAAGCAGCATTTTTATTGGTGACTATTTTTGCATCTGTGATTGAATTTGGGGACTACTTTAGAGAGCTAGAGGGCGCAGTGGGATAGTTTATAATAATACTGCAATCTGTACATGTACATGAGTTTGTGTAATATACGCACACACTGTTCTCTCTTGTAGGCTACCTTTAAAGGATGGATGCCTATTATGTATGCAGCAGTGGATTCCAGAGAGGTAATAATATTATATTAAGATGTATTATTATTATTTATTTATTTTCATTATCCTGTTTTCTGGATAAGGGATCCATCTGTTATTTGGATCTCCATATCTTACGTCTTCTAAAAAATCATTTAACCATTAAATAAACCCAATAGGGCTGTTCTGCCCCCAATAAGGGGTAATTATATCTTAGTTGGGATCAAGTACAGGTACTGTTTTATTATTACAGAGAAAAGGGAATCATTTAACCATTAAATAAACCCAATAGGGCTGTTCTGCCCCCAATAAGGATTAATTATATCTTAGTTGGGATCAAGTACAGGTACTGTTTTATTATTACAGAGAAAAGGGAATCATTTAACCATAAAATAAACCCAATAGGGCTGTTCTGCCCCCAATAAGGGGTAATTATATCTTAGTTGGGATCAAGTACAGGTACTGTTTTATTATTACAGAGAAAAGGGAATCATTTAACCATGAAATAAACCCAATAGGACTGTTCTGCCCCCAATATGGGGTAATTATATCTTAGTTGGGATCAAGTACAGGTACTGTTTTATTATTACAGAGAAAAGGGAATCATTTAACCATTAAATAAACCCAATAGGACTGTTCTGCCCCCAATAAGGGGTAATTATATCTTAGTTGGGATCAAGTACAGGTACTGTTTTATTATTACAGAGAAAAGGGAATCATTTAACCATTAAATAAACCCAATAGAGCTGTTCTGCCCCCAATAAGGGGTAATTATATCTTAGTTGGGATCAAGTACAGGTACTGTTTTATTATTACAGAGAAAAGGGAATCATTTAACCATTAAATAAACCCAACAGGACTGTTTTATTGTAAGCAGTATAAGGATATTTCTGAATTCTGCTAGATACTGACCTGAGTAAACTTTATTCAAAGTTTGTCTCTACATAACATCAGTCAAAGGGGCCGATTTACTAATCCACGAATGGATCGAAAGCGTCCGAATGCGTTTTTTTCGTAATGATCGGTATTTTGCGATTTTTTCGTAAATTGTCCCGACTCTTTCGTAGCCATTACAACTTGCTCGTAAATTGTCGTGACTTTTTTGTAGCCATTACGACTTGCGCGAATTGTCGCAACTTTTTCGTAGCCGTTGCGCCGAGTACGAAAGTTTCAGATTCATTCAAGCTTCAGTATCGTGACTTTCCTTGGGCCAGGTTGTGCAGAGTGCCATTGAGTCCTATGGGAGGCTTCCAAAATCATGCAAAGTCTGAAAGGTTTGCCCGCCGTTTCCGAGCGCTCAGTACGAAAAAGTCGCGACAATATATGAGCAAGTTGTAACGGCTACGAAAAAGTTGCGACAATTCGCGCAAGTTGTAACGCCTACAAAAAAGTCGCGACAATTTGTGCAAGTCGTAACGGCTACGAAAAAGTCGTGACGGCGACAAAAAAATCGCAGAAAATACGAAAAAATTGCAAAATGTTTGTTTCCAATCCGATTTTTTCCCATTCGGATTCGTGGATTAGTAAATCTCCCCCAAAGTGTGGCTGGGTTTCCCACACAGAAATTGTATGAACCAGCAAAGTTAGATTCAGCATTCAATCCAGAATTCATTGTTGATATTGCTAATTAATTATGCTTTCATTTCACAGATAAATGAACAGCCCAAATACGAAAACAATACAACCATGTACCTGTATTTTGTAGCCTTTATCATTTTTGGGTCATTCTTCACCTTGAATCTCTTCATTGGTGTAATCATTGATAACTTCAACCAACAGAAGAAGAAGATAAGTCTTTTATTTTATTATTCATCATACTCAAACCTCAATTTCCATGAAGAATTTATAGAATGTTCCAAGTTTTCTTGCTTTAAAGAAATGTGTGGGATAAAATTAATATCACTGCTTTGTAAAAGCCCAGGTGTAACCTAGCTTTACAGTATTTATTAATATTATTAGCATGTATTTATGAAGCACCAACATATTCCTTAGTGCTGTACAATAAATACATTAATGGCTTATTTATCAATTTTTGAGTTTATGAATTCGAGTTTGTTTTTCTAAATCGAATAAATGTGCTTATTGAATACCCGCTTATTTATTCATATGGTAAACTCGTTCAAATAAAGCACTTGAATACCTAGAATTTTCAAGTTTAAAAACCTGAATTAAACTTAAAAACTCAAATATCTCAAATTGAAAATATGGCTTGACTTTGCCATTGATTTCTATAACTTTTAGATGGCGAAGTTTTTCAGTTTTTCAAACTGTGAAAAAAAAACCAAAATGGAACATTGTTAAATCACCCCTAAATGTACAGATTTAATTACAAAGCAGCCAGTAACAAATACAAAAGTAAAAGAGGGCCCTTTATAGCTTAACATTTATAAGTAGAAGGGGTTGAGACACAAGGTGTGAAAATGGGCAAGATCAGAAGTAAGCAAGGTGAGAGATGTGGCATAAGGTACTGGTATGGGATCTGTTATCCAGAATGCTTGGGACCTGGGGTTTTCTGGATAAGGGATCTTTCCGTTATTTGGATCTCCATAACTTAAGTCTGCTAAAAATCATTAAAATATTGAATAACCCCAATAGGACTGTTTTGCCTCCAATAAGGATTAAGTATATCTTAGTTGGTATCAAGTACAGGTACTGTTTTATTATTACAGAGAAAAGGGAATCATTTAACCATTAAATAAACCCAATAGGGCTGTTCTGCCCCCAATAAGGGGTAATTATATCTTAGCTGGGATCAAGTACAAGGTACTGTTTTATTATTACAGAGAAAAGGGAATCATTTAACCATTAAATAAACCCAATAGGGCTGTTCTGCCCCCAATAAGGGGTAATTATATCTTAGTTGGGATCAAGTACAAGGTACTGTTTTATTATTACAGAGAAAAGGGAATCATTTAACCATTAAATAAACCCAATAGGGCTGTTCTGCCCCCAATAAGGGGTAATTATATCTTAGTTGGGATCAAGTACAGGTACTGTTTTATTATTACAGAGAAAAGGGAATCATTTAACCATTAAATAAACCCAATAGGGCTGTTCTGCCTCCAATAAGGGGTAATTATATCTTAGTTGGGATCAAGTACAGGTACTGTTTTATTATTACAGAGAAAAAGGAATCATTTAACCATTAAATAAACCCAATAGGACTGTTCTGCCCCCAATAAGGGGTAATTATATCTTAGTTGGGATCAAGTACAGGTACTGTTTTATTATTACAGAGAAAAGGGAATCATTTAACCATTAAATAAACCCAATAGGGCTGTTCTGCCTCCAATAAGGGGTAATTATATCTTAGTTGGGATCAAGTACAGGTACTGTTTTATTATTACAGAGAAAAGGGAATCATTTAACCATGAAATAAACCCAATAGGACTGTTCTGCCCCCAATAAGGGGTAATTATATCTTAGTTGGGATCAAGTACAAGGTACTGTTTTATTATTACAGAGAAAAGGGAATCATTTAACCATTAAATAAACCCAATAGGGCTGTTCTGCCCCCAATATGGGGTAATTATATCTTAGTTGGGATCAAGTGCAGGTACTGTTTTATTATTACAGAGAAAAGGGAATCATTTAACCATTAAATAAACCCAATAGGGCTGTTCTGCCCCCAATAAGGGGTAATTATATCTTAGTTGGGATCAAATACAGGTACTGTTTTATTATTACAGAGAGCAAAGAAATAATTTTTAAAAATTAGAAGTATTTGCTTATAATGGAGTCTATGGGAGATGGCCTTTCTGTAATTCGGAACTTTCTGGATAATGGGTTTCCGGATAATGGATCCCGTACCTGTATTGCATTTATCAGTTATGCTAATCTAAATTATGGCAAGTTTCTCTGAAAAATGTGTTTTAAGAGATCAGTGAGTTATAGTAGTCAATAAATTATATGATGAACTTAAATCAGAATTTTGTTTGCAAGTGACATCAATCAAAGTTTGGATTCAAGTTTTTTTGTGCTTAAAACCCAAAAATTTGAATTAAGGTTTCTGAAGCTCAAAAGTCTGAGATTTATTAAGTGCAAAAAATTTGAAAAACTTTGCCATCTAAAAGCTGGTGATTTCATGTGTCCATGGGGGTTGTTCTAGCTAAATACAAGTATAAGTTATTATTAAATATAAGTCATTTTTTTCAATTCAAGTTTTAATTATCCTAAAAAGTAGGTAGACATATTGAAAAGTCAAGTTTTGTAATAAATAAGGGAACATTTGAGTTTAGTGAGTTTTCACATTTTTTAAGTATTAAACTAATTTTAATTTTGATTAGTGAATCTGTCCCATTTCGCTTCTCAGAAAAATTCGCAAATCTTTGAAAGTATTGTGCGGCTAAATAAATTGTAGCACATGGCAAAAAAATTGTGCAACAACTTTTGGACACGGACAACAATTTTTGACCACGCTGCAAATTTTTCCACAGCAATTTTTTGCTAAAAAATCTGCCAATGGCAAAAAGCAGGAATTTGCCGTGAATCCGTGCCTGCCAAAAAAATTTGCCCATCACTAATTTTAATAAATAGGCCTCCTTTTGACTAGATATGAGGAGTGAAAGACAGGGCAGAATCAAGTATAACCCCAAGGCACTGGGCCTGGGAAGATGGGATGATAATAAAAGTAGGACAGATGGATTCCCTGCAAAAGTTTTGGCAAATTGACCCCTTCAGAGTTAGTCAGAATGGTATTGCTCAGAAGCATTAAAAGCACATTGATGAATTTTGGTTTGACTAACAAGAACCTTTTCTTCATCTGACATGCAAAATATCCCATTGCTTAAAGGAGAAGGAAAGGCAAAGTCACTTGGGGGTGCCAAAATGTTAGGCACCCCCAAGTGACTTTAATCGCTTACCTTGTACCCCGGGCTGGTGCCCCTGTTAGGAGAAAACAGCACCAGCCCGGGGTAGCTGTAGCGATTCCTTCCTCCTACTCGCGCTGCAGCCAATTGTCCCCGACAAACGCATGCGCAGTAGAGCGAAAAGCCAACTTCTCTGTTAAAGTTCCGCTATTCACTCTACTGCGCATCGCGAGCAATACAGGAAGGAGGAAGCACTCGCTACAGGTACCCCGGGCTGGTACTGTTTTCTCCTAACAGGGGCACCAGCCCGGGGTACAAGGTAAGCAATTTAAGGCACTTGGGGGTGCCTAACATTTTGGCACCCCCAAGTGACTTTGCCTTTCCTTCTCCTTTAAGGGTTTTTTGAAACCATAGTTTGCTCCCACGAATGCCACAATTTAATCCTTAATATAAAAACAATTTGTACTTTCACATGAAGAAATCTAATCATTTTGTTTTCTAATATTTTACCTAGGGGGCCAAGATATCTTCATGACAGAGGAACAAAAAAAGTATTATAACGCTATGAAAAAACTGGGCTCCAAAAAGCCTCAGAAACCCATTCCAAGGCCTGCGGTAAGATTTTAGATATTGTTCAGTAAAAACTATTAATGCAATAGAATCTTCTATTGAGAATCCTACTTGTTCTGTGTGCTCCCAGCTCTTCATTCTCTCGCTGAAGGGATTGGACACATTTTTTCCTTTTGATGTTTGTCACTGTTCTCCACTAGTGATGAGCGAATCTGTCCCGTTTCGCTTTGGCAAAAAATTCTCGAATCTACATAAAAATTTGTGAAATGAAGTGAAAAATTTGCAAAGCATGGGTGTTCGTGTTTCTTTTTTGACACGCATGACTTTTTGTTTTTTTCACGCCCATGTTGATTTTTTTACACGGTGAAAAAATCCGCCAATGGTGAAATGTGGAAATTCACCACAAATCCATGCCTGGCAACAAATTTGAGAATAAAGTTACATTAAAAAAAGCATGTTTTGTGTCACAGTTGTTGTCTTCCTTTTTTTGCTGTTGAGCTGCGCTGTGTGCAAATTCCACATAGGAAATTACTGCATTTCACTGCTCCTAGTGGTCTAACACATTCTAACTACCGTATTTTTCGCCGTATAAGACGCACTATTTCTTCCCCAAAACTGGGGGGGAAAAGTTAGTGCATCTTATACGGCGAACTGCGTCTTCCTCTATGTGCCGCGGCTCTCTGCCGCATCCTCGCTTTTATAAGGTTGCGCCCGTGCGTACTGACATCACACTCACAGGGCGCAACCTTATAAAAGCACAGAAGCAGCTGGGAGCCGTGGCATAGAGAGGAAGACATCACGGGAGGCGGAGGCCACTGGGGGGAGGTTAGGGGGGAAATGGAAGGTGCTTGGGGGCCCGGGGGGGAAGCTGAAGAATGCTGGGGGTGCCGTGGGGGAGCTGGAGGATGCTTGGAGGCCCTGGGGGACGCTGAAGGATACTTGGGGGGTCATTGGGGAAGCTGAAGGATACTTGGTGGGGGCCCTGGGGGAAGCTGAAGGATACTTGGGGGGGCCTGGGGGAAGCTGAAGGATACTTGGGGGGGCCTGGGGGAAGCTGAAGGATACTTGGGGGGGGCCTGGGGGAAGCTGAAGGATACTTGGGGGGGCCCTGGGGGAAGCTGAAGGATACTTGGGGGGGGGGCCGTGGGGGAAGCTGAAGGATACTTGGGGGGGGCCTGGGGGAAGCTGAAGGATACTTGGGGGGGCCCTGGGGGAGGCTGAAGGATGCTTGGGGGGGGCCCTGGGGGAAGCTGAAGGATACTTGGGGGGGCCCTGGGGGAAGCTGAAGGATGCTTGGGGGGGGCCCTGGGGGAAGCCTCATTATGTGCGAGCCCAGAGACAATTAACTTTATACAGTTGATATAAAATATTTTACTACAGTATTTGGTTCAGAACCTTTTTTTTTCTAGATTTTCCTCCTTTAAAATTGGGTGCATCTTATATTCCGGAGCGTCTTATAGGGCGAGAAATACGCACGTCAAAAAAATTATGAAAAACCATTTTTTTTTTTTAAACACAATATTTTCGCTGTTTCGCAAATTTTTCACTGTTTAGCAAATCTTTTCAAAGATTCGAGAATTTTTCTACGAAGCGGATCGGGACAGTTTCACTCATCACTAATTCTAAATAATTGCCAACTTTATCGGCTTTGATAAATGGGTCAATTTGTTAAAACAGAACTATGAAGAAAATGGCTGTAAAGATCAGGAAAGCTTCGATAAATCCAGTAGGATTCCCCGGTTTGATCTCTTATAAATCAGCCCCAGGGTGTTTGTGTTAATAATGTTGCTAACAATAATTATAACTTTATTAATATTGTCATTATTTCAAGAATATGACTCCATTTCAAAAACCTGCAATTTTTTTCAGCCTACTAAATATATTAGGGCTGATTCACGTGTTCATTTTTATCGCACTCTTTTTTGCGTTAAAATTGACGCGAAAATTAACACGTGATTCGCTACAGTATTACCGCATGCGTTAAGTCGCATATCGCATGCGTTAAATTCCGTGCTACCGCATGCGTTAATTTGCGCGCCGAAATTACACTAACGCATGATTCACAAACACTCTAAATATCGCATTTGTCTGTGCGAAAATTAACCCCTACTTGGAGCAGGCGGTAATTATAGAAAAGTACAGTTCATGAGCTTTTGGCAACACAATATGGACTTTACAGTGGGATTTATTCAAGTCTGTGTTGGCCCCAGAGTGATGCAGCCGCCAGTTTGCAGGGAAATGGGCATTTTCAGTACAGTAATTTTCCGAAAGTAATGGTGTGTATGGCTAACATGGCGGGCGTTTTTTTACACGCGGCAAATATTTGTACGCGCTGCATTGATTAGCACGCGTTCCATCAAATACCGCATGAAAATAGTCTTTGCGACTAAAATAACGCAAGCAGCATTGCGCGTAAATTAACGCAAGTATCCTTTTACTGAATCGTGCGTTAAGACACGAAAAATTAGACGCGATAAAAATTTAAACGCATGCTATAAATAACGCACATTGGGCCCGATTCACTTATGTCCGAAATAAGGAGTGCTATTTATAGCATGCGTTAAAAATCTTATCACTTCTTATTTTTCGCTCGATTCACTAAAAGGACACTTGTCATAATTAAGAAGCGATGTTCTTGGTGTTATTTATCTTGCGACGACATATTTTCAAGCAATGTGCTGCGTAATATGTTGTGCGCTGCGTAAAAATAAGAAGTGATAAGATTTTTAACACATGCTATAAGTAGCACTCCTTATTTCGGACTTTAGTGAATCGGGCCCAATTTCTCGACCTTTAGTGAATCAACCCTATTGTGTGTCCTTCAGTAATTTTTTTTTTTTTTTTGCCTTCTCAGAATTGTTGCCAGGGATTGATCTTTGATTTTGTAACAAAACAAGCGTTTGACATCATCATCATGATCCTTATCTTTCTCAACATGGTAACAATGATGATTGAAACAGATGACCAGAGTCAAGAGATGGAAATGTACTTATACAGGATCAATGCTGTCTTCATCATCCTTTTCACGGGAGAGTTTCTCCTTAAACTAATTTCTTTGCGACAGTATTACTTTACTATTGGCTGGAACATTTTTGACCTGGTTGTCGTCATCCTTTCTATAGTTGGTAGGTTTTTTTCAATGAGATTGCAAAAATGTTTAAAGGGCACGTTGATTTTTACTCCTTTTAATCTTATTAAAATTACATATATTTTTGTATATATTATATATTATATTATATATTATATATATTTTTTAAACTAACATAACATTTGAAATATCTGTCTGAGGGTCAGCAACAACCCACAACCAGAAAGCAAACTTATTTTTCGAGAACAGATTGTTGTCATTATTGCTATTATAATTAGTGATGAGCTAATTTTTTTTGGCAGGCATTGAAAATTTGCAGCGGAAAAGTTTGTTGTGCAACAAAAAATGTTGCATTCGCATCAAAATATGCATGGTCGCTTCAAATTGGGCTCAGTTGCATCAAAATGGGCGCGGTTGCATCAAAATAGGCAAATTTTTCGCCTTTACCCGAATATTTTGCCAAAGTGAAATGGGACAGATTCGCTCATCACTAATAATAATATATCACTTATATTTCCGTTCAAACTCTTACACAATTATTTTCCAGTCTGTCATTCAAAATGACTACCCGGTCACTAGGCGCAAAAATAGAGACCTTAAACCAAACAACGATTTCAAATTGGTGACTGTCCCTTTTAGTTAACAATGGGATTGCCATGAGATTTCAAGGAATTATAAAAACAGTTGATATGTGTAGATCTGTTTTGGGTTCAATGTTCCCTTAAGTAATTTATATATATATATATATAGAGAGAGAGAGAGAGAGAGAGGGAGAGAGAGATAGAGAGAGAGATGATAGAGATAGAGAGAGAGAGATAGACCCCATATCCCCACCCCTTAAACCCCCCCATTCCCATATAATGACCCCCTCACCCCACCCATTACACCCTCTACCTGCTTTGGCAATGCTAAATGTATTTGGTCCTGCCAATAAAGCTCATTTGATTTGATTTGATAGAGAGAGAGAATAAACAAATATATAAAGACAGGACAACAAATAGGCTTTTTTCCAAATGGCCATCAAGTTGGGTTTCCCATAAAAATCATCTCTAGGAGAGCAATTAAACATTTATTTAATATCTCATAATAAGCAGGATTGAGTCTTGGATGTCTTGTCTGTTCAATACTTTGGGACCTTAGGGGGTTATATTTTTTTTTAAGTTGGGAACCTGTAATGTAAAAATGTTTGCCCTTAGCCTTCATCATTGAAAGTAACAATTTTCAAATGTTTAAATAGGACATCAAACAACTGCTAATGTATATATTTATTTTGCAGGTATGTTTC
Organism: Xenopus tropicalis; assembly: GCF_000004195.4. NCBI lineage: Eukaryota > Metazoa > Chordata > Amphibia > Anura > Pipidae > Xenopus > Xenopus tropicalis. The sequence continues at coordinate 70,265,215 of NC_030685.2, read as the reverse complement.
TGGCAGACATTATTGAAAGGTATTTTTTTTCCCCAACATTATTCAGAGTCATACGGCTTGCCAGGATTGGAAGGATCTTACGCCTCATTAAAGCGGCAAAGGGGATACGTACTCTGCTGTTTGCATTAATGATGTCACTTCCTGCTTTATTTAATATTGGCCTCCTGCTTTTCCTTGTTATGTTTATATATGCCATCTTTGGAATGTCCAATTTTGCCTATGTGAAAAAGCAGTCGGGCATTGATGATATGTTCAACTTTGAAACCTTCGGCAACAGTATGATCTGTTTGTTTCAAATCACAACATCTGCTGGTTGGGATCTTTTGTTAGAACCAATTCTCAATAGTGGGGAGCCAGACTGTGACCCAAACGCTGAACACCCAGGAAGCCTTTTTAAAGGCGATTGTGGAAACCCATCTGTTGGGATATTCTTCTTTGTTAGTTACATCATTATATCATTTCTTATTGTGGTAAACATGTACATTGCTGTTATTCTTGAAAACTTTAGCGTTGCTACTGAAGAGAGTGCAGAGCCATTGGGAGAGGATGATTTTGAAATGTTTTATGAGGTTTGGGAAAAATTTGACCCATCTGCTTCACAGTTTATTGAGTACAGTAAGTTGTCTGACTTTGCAGATGCACTAGACCCACCTCTCCGCGTACCAAAGCCAAATAATATACAACTTATTGCTATGGATCTTCCCATGGTAAGTGGAGACAGAATACACTGTCTTGACATACTCTTTGCCTTTACAAAGCGTGTCTTGGGTGAAGGCGGAGAAATGGATTCTCTTCGTCAACCAATGGAAGAACGCTTTATGACATCAAATCCATCAAAGGTCCCCTATGAACCAATCACAACCACCTTGCGACGTAAGCAAGAGGAGCAATCTGCTGTAGTAATCCAACGTTGTTACCGTCGTTTCAGGTTGAAAAAGAGGCAAGCATCTCAGACTTACAAGGGAAACAGAAATAAACAAATTGAAGAAATTGAAAGAAATGTTAATAAAAGCCAACAGCGTTACACAACAGAAATATCAGATACATCCACCTCAACAATGTCCCCGCCGTCCTATGACAGTGTAGAGAAGACGCAACAAGAAAAATATGAAAAAGACAGGCAGAAAAAGAAGATATCACTAAAGACCCAAAATGATGTACATTGACAATATTTGTGTAATACATAGTTTACGGCCTGTAAAGGGGACCTATAATGCATTCATTCTCGACACTGAGAACTATGCCAAACTCACTATGTATGTTTAGTGCCTAAGACACCATCTAAAAAGTATTCTCTGTAAGAGAGGAACAGATATGTGAGCTTGTTAAAGGCTAAAGTTGCCATATCTCATATTATAAAAGTGTAAAAGGGATCTAAAATATTTACTCCGCATGAGCACTTATGGGTACGTGCTTATGCATTATATCAGTCGCTTCATTTTCAGACCATAGCTCATGTACAAATACAGGTCAATGTATTTAAACTATAACGACTAGCTTTTAAATAGGGATGGCTGTTAAAAAAAAAAAGTAAAATATATATTACGTTTTTGAGCAGTTTTGGATTCAAAATGGAATTCTGATATTTCTTGGTAGAAGATAAAGAAGCAGAGAGGTATATATAATAAGGATTGTTGCCCATTTCATCAATGAAACACCAAATGTATTCAATTATAATTTTTATGGTGGTAACCAGGGTTCATTTTTTAAAAGTATTCTATCCATCGTAGCGCCATTGCCTGTCGTATTGAATATACCAGACAAGGGTGGCATAGTGCTCTGATTGCTAAATGATATGATGGTTGGCACTAGGAAGCAGGTAGAGGTATTGCTCATGATCCGTGCCTCTCCATTCAGCATCCAGAGTACCCAGCACGGGGCAGATGGTATTTAGAGAGACAGTAACTCTAATTGCTAAAAATTGTGCCCAGGTGGCCCACTAGTTTAGCAACTATCACATCAGAGGCAAACAGTGAGTAGATGTGCATCCAACTGAACCCTACTATTTCTACAGTAATTTTATAATCTTATTTTTGGTGCCTTGGATATAAGGATACGTCCGGTGTGGGCCATTTCTAACAACACAGTTTCAAGTGTTTAGAATTAACAATTTCACACAATATTTGTACTGAGAAACTGTGGGACATATGCAAACTGTTATAACCTTTATTAGAAGAGAAAGTATCAGTAGCTGGTTTGGTCTAGGCACAAGCCCAGAATATGTTACAGTTTTATAGCTCAGTGGAACAGAAAGCCTTTAAATAACTCTAATAAACTGGGCAGTGAACGAGACTGTTTTGATGGTGCAAGTGGAATATTGTTCCTCCATAATTAATATTGAGCCATGATACCGCTGCAAAAGGGCGGCAAGTAATTGTTGCTATATCTGTATATATTTCACTTTTTTCAGAAAGAAAAAAAAAACTAAGTGGTGGATAATATCACAAGACAAAAGGTGCCTCTCAGAATAGTTTTTTTTAATGGGCAACTAAAGCCTGACAATGGAATAGGCTAGAAATCCTGTACATTATACATAAGGTTTACATTACAGACAAAGAAGTCATCTAACAGTTCCAAACTGTGCCTTTAAATTGGTCTCTTGTAGCTTCATATCTTTCTCCATATCTCTCACTGGTATCTGTACCAAGGCACATGTTCAGAGTATTCTGCTTTTGATGAGAAATATACTATGTGCCTCCCCAGATATGTCAGAAAACAAAGGCAAGACCCCCTGTGTCTTTAGAGACTGGGGACATCTTTGGAGGCATGAGATTCATCATTATCAATAACATTCATATGTATAATATGTACAATTTCTAGCCTAATTATTTGAAGGGACTTTTTCACCCCTTAAACAACACCACATATTTTTTCTCTGTAAAGTGCTCTTCTGTATAAAATATACATTATATATATATATAAAGATTCATGTATATCTACAAAAGCTATTTAAAGAATCTGATTCACTGATGCAATTCATCAAGGCATTATCTTGCTGTGTTTGTCATCATTAATCAAAATATATGTATTGTAAATAATGTATTATTAGTTAAAAACCCAACTTGGGTGTTTTAGAACAACGCCTGAATTTAGGCCTTTAGAACATGGTTAAGAGTTACTATTAAAATAAAACAATGGTTTACTTTGAAAAGATATGTAATGAAATTCACAAATATATATACACATATATACAAGTGGGGCTAACAACAGCCATTTTATTAAGGAACATATATAATATTGCATGAACTAGAAGTTTGGGTGCAGAATAAAATGGTGGAAGAGAGTGTTTTAGATTGAATGTTCCAGATCACCTAGAGTCCCACTACTCAAGGGCTTTATAGACATCTTTGTACTTAATATTTTATTATAATCTGTCTCACACAACATGGTATATGGACAAATGAGATCACTCTTTAGAGAATATTAACAACACTGCCTAGGCAGAAGCCTAATACTTTAATTAGCCTTAGCAGGGACGGGCGCCCTAGGCAACCCGGTCGGCCAACTCGGCCCACCTCCCCGATTAGATCAGTCATTGCCTCTGCCGCTAATGACAAGCGGTGGAGGCAATGACAAAGTAGCACTAGGGGTAGGCAGGAGAGGCTCCTGCCTGACACCACTCAATCGTTGCGCCCTAGGCAGCTGCCTCTTCTGCCTACCCCTAGTTCCGGCCCTGAGCCTTAGAATAATCCATTCCCCCCTAAAATTTCACTATGGATCAGAAAGGTCCCTCATAGTCTGTTCAATGGAAGTGTAGTATAATTTTAGCTTCAACTTGGATCATAGAAATGTAACCATAAATATATATACACATGTCCAGGATATGTGAATATTATTTCATAGCTATATATATGGCTGTTATGTGTAATTAGTTTACAGTGTTCCAACTCTGGAAAGGGGGTTATTATATTATAAACAGTATACCTTATAATAAGCCATATTGCAATACACCAGTACCAAGAGCAGTGGAAATCCGAAGTCTTACTTTTACTTCATTGCCAGACAGCCATAACAGTACATTTACTACATTGTAACATTATTGTTGTAAAACATTATAAAATACTGTATTCAAGTTTTTCCCTTTCAATGGCTAAATTCATGGAGGCAGCTTTTCTGATCATAGTAGTTTTTTCAGTATCCAATCCTGTATGAGGCATGACACAGAAGGACTCCATGGAAAACAGGTCTACATTCTTGATTGTCCAGGTTGTGTCTTTACCTTCTGTTGAACACAATGGGTTCCTACCAAGTGACTGGTAAATGACTTGAGAAATGACATTGGCTTGTGATGTCCTCATTCTAGAAATATTAAACAGTTACAGACAAGATTTAGTGTATTGCCCGTTATGTGATGAGAATTTATAACTGGCCAAGTAGGGTCAAAGTCTTAGCTTTTAACTACTTCTTACTGTTTAAAGGAGAAGGAAAGGTAGAAACTAAGTAAGTTTTGTCAGAAAGGTCTATGTAAATACAACCATAAGCCACAGAGAGTCCTCTATCAAAAGAAACACAGGATTTCTTGTCTCCTTTTTTGTAAACATGTTGTTCAGGTGTCTGACTTCCTATCTCAGAAAAATCCTTAATTCCCTGGGCCAGAGTCTGTGCAGTTCTCTCCGCTCTCCCTCTCCTGCTCTCCCCTCCCACATGAATGCTAAGAACTCCCTCCCCCCTCCATTAGGAATGTGTGATCTGAGCTATAGGCTACAGCTGCAAGCAGGAAGCTACTTAAAATGGCAGCTGCTGTCTTAGGCAAACAGAAAAAGCTTCTAGAGCTGTTTCCTCAGGTATGGTAATGCTTATTGCAGAATAAATATATTGTTCTAGGTGGCACTAATGTGGTGAATCTACTGGCATTAAAATGCCTAAATGACTTTCCTTCTCCATTAAATAACTCTCTTTCTATGGAATTGCTGCTTACATTTTTCATTTCACTGCATATTAATAAAGTGTTTCAACACTGTTTAAAAAACAAAAAATTATAAAAAATAATTGTTCTCCAGCTCAAACATAATCCATATTATTTCCTATGGGAGAAATAAGAAGAAAAACTCATTGAATAGATTATATTCGTCAATATTGTCAAATGTGTTGCTCAAACAATGGGATTTTGATGTTATTTTGCTACTTCAAAGAACATGTTCATTTCTAGGACACTTTGAAACCCATGAAATTGGTGAAATATCAGATTGAAAATATAGCATAAACACCTTTACGGGACTTTTTATGGGTTAACAAAAGCAAGTGATGGGATACAGTTATTATAATTACCCAAATGTCTTAGGACTGTACCATTTAACATTGACACCCAAGTTAAACTGGTACCTTCCAATTTCCTGTTCTGTGGCCCTCCTCTTCCTCCAGTTCCATGACATGCTTTGATTTGAAGGGTATTTGACAAGTATAAGGACCAGTACCATGAACTATAAGGTGGAGCACTGCATTGGAACGTCAGCCCAAAATGGAACCCAATAGTAAGTTAAACTACTGTATCTCCTAATTGGCAGAGAGATTTTAGCCATGTGAAGCAGCTCTATGCAATAAGAGCTATAATCTAACCCAAGTTCTTTTAGGCTTTATTGATATCCAGAGCTATAGCAAAAGTTTTCAGTATGTAGAAATACATTTTACATTTTCATTATTTTCCACTGCTCTTTCACGAGAGTGTTCTGGTACAGCTAGAATTCACAGGCTTCCTGAAAGCAATTACATTGTTAGCCACAGGTACTAATGTATCAAACATTAAATATTCATACTATTATCCACATTATCATGGCATTCACAGAGGTCCCAGTAGGATATTTCATGGCGGCATAAGAGGAAAATAATGACGGCTGTTGGTTTCTCCATATCTCCTCCTGACATATTAAATAGATTGGTATTCGTATAGTATTAAAAGCTCCCAGAAAATGGCTTTAATAAAAGGTAAACAAGTCCAAAAGGGATGCTTTGAAGTACAATACAAAATGCAATCTATTGTCAAACAGGAAAAAAAATGCTCAGGGGTGCTGCTCAGAAGAAAACAGAGATCTCACAGTGGACCTTATTCTAACTATTGTATAGCTGGGGTTGAAACAAAACCAATTCTTTGCCCAGTCAACAGCTTCTAAGGGTAGGGAGGGACAACATTTAAGACTGACAGAATATGGTGAAAGCAATGTACTGTACCTGCAAAAGAAGATAAGAATTAACTCTGTGGTTCCATATGATAACATAACAATCAATGGTAATTAATTCAACTAGTACATTGCTTTCAGTATTGTCTATGTTCATTTTACTGGTAGGCCAAATGTGGCTGTTGATAAGGTGGTGCACATGTCCTTTAGCCTTACACAGATTAATACATAGTAACATAGGGTTGAAAAAAGACCAGAGCCATCAAGTTCAACCCTTCCAAGTAAACCCAGCACACACAACCTATACTTACCAATCTATACCAATATATACATAACTATATACAATACTATGCTATACTATATATACTGTACTATATATACAAACATTAATACTAACTAAAGGCAGAGTGTACAAAATATTTGGTAAAGCTTAAACTTCTAAAGCTGCTCAGTTATACAGTGCTTATTTGAATAAATTAACCCTTTGCTCTATAAAAATTGCTGCTCTGCATTTTAAGCCTTCAGTGCACCTAATTAATAGGGACTTTCCTGGCTTTTTTAAACTCTTATGGATAATACAGTCACCAATGTCCAATCAAAAAAGGGTCAATTAAGCTTATTAGCTGAAAGTGTGATCCATTCACAGTGGTATATACTGTAGGGAGCTGCACACACACTATACTATGTAGTTGGGGAGCTTAATCTATTTATTGTGACCACCTGTGCATCAACATTTCAGGGGGGGGGCATTCCCCTGTTCGTCAGTTTGCACCCCCGAAACATTGATGCCAAACTGGTATTGAGTATGCATGAAGTTCATGTATGTGTAGGGTTACCGGTAGTGAATAATAGCAGTTCAGCTGAAAGCCTGGTATTTGCAGTCTAATATCTCAAAAACCACTTAAAACAGAAAACAAATGTAAAATGCAAAATTGCTTAGAGAAGCACTCTGGATAAGCTTAATGTCTGGGCTTAAAATACCCTTAAAGGGACAGTACACACCAAAAAACACATTTGCAAAAAATTACAATTTAATAAGTTGAATGCTGGAATAACATTCTGCCTATTGCTTTAATCTAAAGAAAAAAACATCTGTTCCTATGTTTTTGTCATTATAAAGCACTAATAACGTTGGGTTATTTTCACTGAACTTTTTACCCTCTTCCTTCTGTGAGAGATGTAATGGAAAAGATCATTATTTGGTGTGTTTTCCACCAGTGTTAAAGGTGGGATACAAGTAGCACCAGGTAAAATTTCTCGTTTTGCAGCAGGCAATGCTGTGTTTTTTGTTGCTGGCTTAGGGAAAGCCAAATGAATAGGTCCCTGGAGTGAATGCAGGGAGAGCAGGAAAGACCCTCCATTCCATACTCCAGTTGAGTATTTTCATTTGGCCAGATGTAAGTAGCTGCCTGATTAGGCTGAAGGTGAGCAGCAAATAAAAGGGCTGTGGGATCACATAGAAGGGGGTTGAGTTGGAAGTTGATTGTTGGCTCAGAAGGTCACTCTCAGAGCGGGGCACAGGGCAGGAAGGCTGCCTGCCTGTGTAAGGAACTCCCAGAGGAGCAGATGGAGCGGGTGAGTGCTGAAAGGAGAAGCCTGAGTGTTCACGAGTGTAAGTCACTGTGGACGTGTGAAAGTCACTGGGGACAGTGAGAAACCCCGTAGAGCAGGGGTAGGGAACCTATGGCTCGGGAGCCAGATGTGGCTCTTTTGATGGCTGCATCTGGCTCACTGCCAAATCTTTAATAAAAAAAATAACGGGGAGCGTGGCTTGCGCTCGGCAGATGTTCTAAGCCTTAGAACACGTCTTCTATTCGCTGAGTGCAGGCCACGCCCTCCTCCGCATTGCATCCACATCCGGCATCCTTGGCACCCACCCTACCTTGCCCCTGTGCTCGGCGTATAGAAGACGTGTTCTAAGCCTTAGAACACGTCTTCTATCCGCCGAGCGCAGGCCACGCCCTCCTCCGCATCGCATCCGGCATCCTTGGGACCCACCCTACCTTGCCCCGCAGCATCCGCGGCCAAACATATTGTATGGCTCTCACGAAATTACATTTTAAAATATGTGGTGTTTATGGCTCTCTCATCCAAAAAGGTTCCAGACCCCTGCCGTAGAGGTTCCAGAGTATGGAAGTAACCTTGGAAGGTGAGAGCCCTGAAGAAGGGACAAATCATAACCCTGAACTGTTTATGAACTGTCTTATGTTGATGTTGGCGAAGAATTGGCCCTAAATAAACCTGTGTTTTGCCTGAAGAAGTTGTGTCCCTGTCTCTTATGCTCCAGATCCTCTGCATGCCTGCCTACCATAGCTAATTCTCCCAAAAATTACATGTACATGCAGTCAGTATGTCACACTTTCTAAACAGGGCAATTTGTTCAAAGCACCCAAACAACCCCCTACCCTTTCTAAGCAGCTGCCTTTGAGCAGCTCATTATCAGGGGCTTCTTAGTGGACTGTTAACTAAATTTATCAGCTCCTCTAAACTTCTTTGGGATAAGGAAGTGTTTACGTGAAGCTTGCTTCATATTCTTATTTAGTGCCAGCACTAACAGAAACCATAGATATTTCTTAATTATAAGAATAGGCAAAAATTATTTACGGTACATGCCCTATTCACTGAGCTCATATTGAAAAAGGGAGTATACTGTCTCTTTAAATACATCTTTTTAACACTTAGCACTTCAGGAGAGTATTGTGTCCAAGCTTCTGTAGGGAGGTAGTGCTGGGTCCCTGCACTTACCCCCCTCCTGCTGCTGTTCCCTGTAGGGGAGCTGGCACTGAGACTTTGTGCTGTGAGCTGCTGCCTAGCAACAAGGTGAACAGCAAGCTCAGGGCTGCCGGAAGTTGCAAAGCAGCCTGGGAGAGGAAGCCAGAGGGAGGAGACAGAAAGCCCCAGAACTCCAGAAGCTGCACGTGGGCTCAGAGAGAGGAGCAGCACAAGGAGAAGCTGGCCTTTGGCACAGGCTGGTACAGGGAAGGCAGATCCTGTACCTGGAGAGACAGAGATCCTGTGAGGAGTCCTGACTGGAGGAACAAACACCTGCAGGGGAATCCCATCTGAGTAGCTAAAGGGGCTAGTAGTCGCACTGCATGGCTGTGAGTGCTGGACTCGCCTGAAGATTCTGTGTGAATCACCCAAAGAGATCCCTGGAGTGAGTATCATTAAAGTGAAACTAATAAAGGAGCGCTTGAAGATTTAAAGTATATAAACTTTCCTTTGGACTGAGCTAAAGGACTGTACATAGTTAGTGAGACAGCTTGCGCTGGCAAAGCTAGTTAGTAAGGCCCTTATTGCCACTTTGATAGGAGTGTTATATGTATTAGTTTCCCCTTTAGTTCAGATAAAAGTTATTTCGTTTATCAAGTACTGTGTGTGCATTATTATTGTTCCTAGTGGGGCCACCCGTAGGTGCACTCCCGGATCCCACTAGGTGGAGGCACTGCGCTAATAAGTACCAGGTACCCAGTCTCTCCCCATACCACTGCGGAGTGATTCAGGTTTGTCCCGTGCCATCAGGTAAGCGCCACACGTGGAGTGTAACACTGTCAAAAGTGCCAGAAGCGGTGAGGATAGGGTTACATTTTGGAGGCACTGCTGAGATTCGGCTGGGACCTGGTTGCACAGAAAGTGAAGCAAGATGGCGTCATCTACTGAGAGTCCCCAGAGTGTTCTGGACTGGTGCAAGAGTTTGGGCCTAAACCCGAAAAAGACTGCTGTAGTGGGCCCTATGATACCAAAAACAAAAGAGGAATTTATTTACAAGATCCTAGATGCAGATGGATCTATTTATAGACCTAGAGTGGTAGCTTCGCGACGAGACCCAGATGGCATCCTCTTAAATGTGCTTGTGGATAGTCCTGGTGAGATTAATAGAGAAACATGTGCACGTGGTGTACAGGCGGAAGACCATGATTACTGGCAAATTGTCTTACCGGATGTCCCTGAGGAGAAGGAACTTAGTGACAGTGAGGATGAAGTGGGAGGCGATCTGGAGAATCCAAATCCCTTGTGCAGTGGCACCCCACAGATACCTGCTGCTGGTCACAGCCCAGTGACTAAAAGACTGTTTGATGTGATACCTGAGACAAAGTTGAAATACACTGCATCATGTGAAAGTTTGAACTCTGCTGGGAGGAGCCGACCTCTAAGTGATGTTGTTGAGGCAGCTCAGCTGGTGGAAGTCTTGGCCCAAGTCGGTGAGAATTTGAGACAGCTGGCATACAATGGAAATTATAAGAGACTAAAAATATTCTCAGGTATGGAACCTACTCCTCCAGGTGAAGAGACCTTTGAGGCCTGGAGAGATGCTGCTTTGGTTGCTATTACCGATTGGCCTGGCTCTGGTCCTGCTTTATGTCGCAAGATCCAAGAGAGTTTGCGAGGGCCTGCATTGGACCTAATTAAGCTCCACCGAGAGGTGTGCCCACAAGATGGTCCTGAGAAGTTGATAGAAGTACTGGAAGATACATATGGACCGGTGGAAGATGAAATTGAAATGTTGTACAAATTTCAGTCTTGCATGCAGAAAGAAAAAGAGAATCTGTCTGAGTACTTGAAGCGACTGCAGCAAATGCTAAAATTGCTTGTTTGCCGAAGAATCATTGCTACAGATCGTGTTGATTCTATGAGGCTACAACAGTTATTCAGAGGGGCTTTATCTATGGATCCCACAGCTGTGATGTTGAGATCTTTCTACAGAGGAAAGAAAGAACCAACTTATCAGGAGCTGATCCGGGAGATCCGAAAGGAGGAAGTTAATGTTCTGCGACGAGAGAAGAAAAGTCGTGGTTCTGAAAGGACATCCAGTGATTCGCAGAAAGCGGAAGAGATTGCTGAGTTAAAAAAACAGGTTGCTCAGCTCAAGGCTCGTGTGTCCGAAAAGGAAGAGGGGTCAACTATGTCTAGACCCTCTTCATTTCCTAAAGCAGGTGGTGCTCGCGGTGACCCACCAAAGTGCTTCCGTTGTGGCCGGTTGGGCCATATATCCCCACACTGTCCGACGCAACGGGAAAATGCTGCAGCTACAGAAGTTATTTCATATGGCTGTGCTGTGAGGAAGCCACCCCAAAAGAGGTATCGGAAGAGACGTAATCAGGTGAGGTGTTACACCTGTGGTTGGTACGGTCATACTTCCCACACCTGTGACTGGGGACGGAATGAAGACTTCACTGATGTATATGTGACATCTTTCCCATGTGAAGTGGATATTTGTGAAGAGAAATCCTGTGGCACGAGGATGGTCTCTGAGCACTCTGGCACCCCCAATAAAAGTAAGAGACTGGGCCTGGGAATGCGTAGACCTTCAGGCAGGGGAAGTGTCAGGGCAGTTAGTGAGGAAGCTTTCCCCTGTGTATCTCCCCCAAAGGTTAGGGAGAATAAGAATGGTGAGAAAGGGCAAGCGAGGACGTTGCCCATTCAAGCAGGGGGAGAATGTAGGGAGGTAGTGCTGGGTCCCTGCACTTACCCCCCTCCTGCTGCTGTTCCCTGTAGGGGAGCTGGCACTGAGACTTTGTGCTGTGAGCTGCTGCCTAGCAACAAGGTGAACAGCAAGCTCAGGGCTGCCGGAAGTTGCAAAGCAGCCTGGGAGAGGAAGCCAGAGGGAGGAGACAGAAAGCCCCAGAACTCCAGAAGCTGCACGTGGGCTCAGAGAGAGGAGCAGCACAAGGAGAAGCTGGCCTTTGGCACAGGCTGGTACAGGGAAGGCAGATCCTGTACCTGGAGAGACAGAGATCCTGTGAGGAGTCCTGACTGGAGGAACAAACACCTGCAGGGGAATCCCATCTGAGTAGCTAAAGGGGCTAGTAGTCGCACTGCATGGCTGTGAGTGCTGGACTCGCCTGAAGATTCTGTGTGAATCACCCAAAGAGATCCCTGGAGTGAGTATCATTAAAGTGAAACTAATAAAGGAGCGCTTGAAGATTTAAAGTATATAAACTTTCCTTTGGACTGAGCTAAAGGACTGTACATAGTTAGTGAGACAGCTTGCGCTGGCAAAGCTAGTTAGTAAGGCCCTTATTGCCACTTTGATAGGAGTGTTATATGTATTAGTTTCCCCTTTAGTTCAGATAAAAGTTATTTCGTTTATCAAGTACTGTGTGTGCATTATTATTGTTCCTAGTGGGGCCACCCGTAGGTGCACTCCCGGATCCCACTAGGTGGAGGCACTGCGCTAATAAGTACCAGGTACCCAGTCTCTCCCCATACCACTGCGGAGTGATTCAGGTTTGTCCCGTGCCATCAGGTAAGCGCCACACGTGGAGTGTAACACTGTCAAAAGTGCCAGAAGCGGTGAGGATAGGGTTACACTTCTTATATTTGATTATATTTGGTTTTAGAAAAACAAATCTGTATGGTAATCTCTGTATGAGAAGAAAAGAGAGAAAAAGCCAAATGACTGATTTAGTGTTTGTAAGATTAATTCTTACTGTTCCATTCTCTAGCATCCATAAATAGGTCCGGAGCACTTATTTTCAAAACTAATGGGCACAGCAGTACAGTTTTATAGAGAGTTCTCATCTCCTTTCAACAAACTATACAGATACTGCAAAGTGTTATTCTTATTCACTCTTGAGTTAAGTGCAAAGTACATAGATTTGCAGCATCTTCATTCATTGTTTGTGTTTTCAGAAGAAAACCAAGCTAAATTTAGTTTAATATCATACAAAAAAGATGGGGCCCACACCAAAGAGATAATTGGAATTATAACCAACTCCATCATTATCTACAAATTAATAAATCCAAACAGTGGAATAGACCCCTAACTACTTGGGAACAATTACTAACCGAACCAAAAATATTGGATAAACCTCTATCAAAATTATACAGACTTCTTTTAAACTCCATATCTCCACCGCCCAGACCATTCTGTCAATCCTGGGAAAAAGAACTCAATATTAACCTATCTGACAAAGCTTGGTCTAGAATTTTTAGCACCATAAACAAATCCTCTAGGGCATCTAGAACAAATGAAGCCATATACAAACTTATTACAAGATGGCTTTACACACCAGCAAAACTAAAGAGAATGCACCCTAATACCTCAGATACCTGCTGGAGATGTAACAGCCACATTGGCACGCACACACATATTTGGTTAAAATGTCCGGTGATACAACAGTTTTGGTCAGACATATTACACTCTATAAATCAAGTTACAGATTTCAACTTCACCATAGAAGAACCGGCCCCAATACTACTGAATATATATCCAGGCAAAAACGTTGTAGTATCAGATCCACTTACCCTCCATCTATTACAATCAGCTAAATCCCTAATCCCAAGAAAGTGGAAATCCACAGAGGCACCCACCTTTACCGAATGGCTAAATAACACAAATGACATTAGACAAATGGAGGAAATAACATGTATGATACATAATAAAGGCGCACACTACTGGAATATTTGGAGACCGTGGTTAAACTATTTAAATTCTCTATAATGGTTACTTAATCTCGGCCATTCAGATCAGATCAGCTCTTGATTTCACAGAAAACTGCATATAGATTTTTTACTGTATAAGTGAATGTGTAGATATGACTTGTTGAATGCTATTGCTAGAAACTTAATTGTTAGAAACGAAAAAGTTGTACAATAACAATGTTCCCCTCCCCATACCCTCCCCTTTTCTTTCTGTACCCTTTCCCATATACAAAAATTGGAAAATAAAGAATTGAAAAAACAAAATTTAGTTTAATATCTGCACGAAAATTCAGTGTAACAAGGAAACAAGTACAAAATGTTAACAATAATAACCTCCAGGGGGAGCAGAAGCAACTTACAACTGTGAACATGTCAGTATGGGAGAACAGAGATATGAATTTGGCCAAAAGAAGAAATGAAAAATCTTCAGTAAGAAAGTAAATATGCATTGAAAACTGTAAAAAAAAAAATCCTAGAACACATATAAATTGGACTTAAGCAAATGTTGCAAAAACAGAATCCTGTCTGTAGGATTGTAAACCCTACCTAACACTGCCCCACTGCGCCCCCTAGTTTTTCTATAGAAGTTGCCAAAAAATGTAATTATAGATGTAAGAAAATTGACCATTGAGAATTTTACTGATCAAAAACTTCATTATAAATGCAAAATAATTGACCAGTTAGAATTCTGATTTCCAGCACTGTGCCAGGCATCTTGCTGGTATCTTACATATAGAGATAATTATGTCATTTTTTACCTTCATTATATGACACAGGAATCAGACATGGGGATAAAGGGCAGACTTGTTCAGTGCTGGGAAACTGTGCTTAATGCTCCCAACTCCAATTGCTGGAACAGAGAACATGGAGCCAGATTTACACAGATCAGCTGGGATTCTCATTGGAGGATTTCTTGCATTTCTATGCAGCCGCTGGCCCTGGAGATTTTGGGGTAAAGATTTGGAAAAGTTTTATTGTGCAATATTGCTTTAAGAATACAACCCTGATGTTGCTGGACTACAGCTCCCAGAATGCCTCTACCTTCATTATATGTTAAATTGTTCTGGGATTTGTAGTCCAGCAACAGCTGAGTAAAGTTTGGTTGAGCAGTGCAGCACAGCAGGGCTTAGTACCCATTTAATTTAAAGGTCACCCAAAGCATTACAGCATTTTTTAATCTTTTAAATCTGAGCACCTAAACAGCCTTGTATCTGTCCCTTGTCCGATTCCAGAAAAGTACGGTATATAAAAATGATTGACACAGTGAAACAGCAGAAAAGCAGATGGGGAGCTACTAGAGCATCTCTGGGGGCACAGTAAGTTACTACTAAATGATGGTTGCCTTTGGCCAGTAATGATCCCCAAAACATAATATGCAGCATTTATATGCTACTTTTTTGTTAAGTGTTAGTTTTTCTTTGATAATAGATGTAGAAATATGCTGCAATGAGAAATGAACTGCTACTTTTTTGCCGTGATGATTCATTTTACAGTACAGGTATAGGACCTGTTATCCAGAATGCTCGGGACCCGGGGCTTTCCAGATAAGGGATCTTTCCATAATTTGGATCCCCATGCCTTATGTCTACTAAATAATCATTTAAACATCATTTAAACCCAATAGGATTGTTTTGCCTCCAATAAGGATTAATTATATTTTAGTTGGGATCAAGTACAGGTACTGTTTTATTATTACAGAGAAAAAGGAATCATTTAACCATTAAATAAACCCAATAGGGCTGTTCTGCCCCCAATAAGGGGTCATTATATCTTAGTTGGGATCAAGTACAGGTACTGTTTTATTATTACAGAGAAAAGGGAATCATTTAACCATTAAATAAACCCAATAGGGCTGTTCTGCCCCCAATAAGGGGTAATTATATCTTAGTTGGGATCAAGTACAGGTACTGTTTTATTATTACAGAGAAAAGGGAATCATTTAACCATTAAATAAACCCAATAGGGCTGTTCTGCCCCCAATAAGGGGTAATTATATCTTAGTTGGGATCAAGTACAGGTACTGTTTTATTATTACAGAGAAAAGGGAATCATTTAACCATTAAATAAACCCAATAGGGCTGTTCTGCCCCAATAAGGGGTAATTATATCTTAGTTGGGATCAAGTACAGGTACTGTTTTATTATTACAGAGAAAAGGGAATCATTTAACCATTAAATAAACCCAATAGGGCTGTTCTGCCCCAATAAGGGGTAATTATATCTTAGTTGGGATCAAGTACAGGTACTGTTTTATTATTACAGAGAAAAGGGAATCATTTAACCATGAAATAAACCCAATAGGGCTGTTCTGCCCCAATAAGGGGTAATTATATCTTAGTTGGGATCAAGTACAGGTACTGTTTTATTATTACAGAGAAAAGGGAATCATTTAACCATTTAATAAACCCAATAGGGCTGTTCTGCCCCCAATAAGGGGTAATTATATCTTAGTTGGGATCAAGTACAGGTACTGTTTTATTACTACAGAGAAAAAGGAAATCATTTTTAAAAATTAGAATTATTTGCTTAAAATGGAGTCTATGGGAGATGGCCTTTACGCAATTCGAAACTTTCTGGATAACGGGGTTTCCGGATAAGGGATCCCATACTTGTAATTTGTAAACTCTTTAATGATTCCATTACTGATTATTTGCTAATTTGATTAAGGAGCACATCTAAGATGATTGATGAGCAAGAACAAACAGAGCAGTTAGTGTAAAGGACTGACTTTGTGAGGAAAGCATAGTTTACAATAAAGCTAAACCTCAGGAGGGGGTTCAGGCTAGTGCTCCAGCTCTAATGGCAAGGAGATAGAATGATTAGGGAGTAGGATTTTCATTGGAGACTTCTCATGCTTTCATGGGGCCTAAATCCAAATCTGAAGATTTGGATAAGGGATTTATTGACAAGTGTTACTCTAAATACCCAGCCCAACATATCTTAAACTTTTCTAACATGTTGGACCATACTAGGGTCCGTAACAAAAAGGTGTGTAGACGGAGCACCGGGACCGTTTATTAGTTTAAAATATCAATTTTATTAGCAAAGTTAAAAACATCACAAATCTATGTAGCTCGCTTAAGCGAGCTACATAGATTTGTGATGTTTTTAACTTTGCTAATAAAATTGATATTTTAAACTAATAAACGGTCCCGGTGCTCCGTCTACACACCTTTTTGTTACGGATGCTGGAATGCGCCTGGACCGGGGGCGCCAAAGACGTTGCAGCACGGGAACCGTTTACAGCTGGAAGCTCCGGTGAGTGCTCCCCTTACTATTTGTTGGACCATACTAGGGGGCTGATTTACTAAGACACGATTTCGAATCCGAATTGGAAAAATTCCGATTGGAAACGAACATTTTGCGACTTTTTCGTATTTTGTGCGATTTTTTCGGCATCTTTACGTTTTTTGCGTAAAAACGCGAGTTTTTCGGCGTCTTTACGATTTTTGCGTAAAAACTCGAGTTTTTTCGTAGCCATTACGAAAGTTGCGCAAAGTCGCGATTTTTTCGTAGCGTTTAAACTTAAAAGGCGCGACGTTTCGCGCAAGTTTTAACGCTACGAAAAAATCGCGACTTTGCACAACTTTCGTAATGGCTACGAAAAACTTGCGTTTTTACGCAAAAATCGTAAAGACGCCGAAAAAATCGTGTTTTTACCCAAAAATCGTAAAGACGCCGAAAAACTCGCGTTTTTACGCAAAAATCGTAAAGGCGCCGAAAAAAATCGCAAAATTACCGATCATTACGAAAAAAACGCAATCGGACGCATTCGGCCCGTTCGTGGGTTAGTAAATGTGCCCCTAGGAGTTGAAGTGGGGCGCAGGAGCACTATTATGGAAGGTTTACGTCCCCTTTAACCTAAGATTCGTTCACACTGTTTCAGACATCTACTGTGTTGCTAACAAGGTGTTCATCCACTTGCACAGCACAAACAGAATGAAAATGAGGCATATGCCATGACATTTCCAGAAAATCAAAGTCATCTAATGACAACTCAAACACCTATTAGACCGAAGAAAGAAATGTCCACTGGCTGTTATGGTGTAATGAACGTCTCCCTGGAAACTTACTGATCTATATTTTACTATGAGACCAGACTTCCTACCTCGCACCTTCAAACAGCTATTGAGCTGGCCTGGGTCTTTCTGACAGCAAGAGGCAGCTTCGGATGTGCACTAAGTAAATCAGAGTGAATGCGGCACACTGTGCATGATTAGCACCCCCCCCCCCCCCCCCCGCTGGGATTTGTACTGCACTGTGCATTAGCACTTTCCATTCAGGGGGCCCCGCCAGACTTTAAACCACAATCCATGGAGGGCTCAGTCGTTCTGCATCACCCTTTACTAGGTGTTATTATTGTAGATTGATTTCAAATTAAGTTAAATTGTGTTAGCCATTTTATTTTTGGATATCCATCGCAAATATTTTCATCTAAACTGAAGCTGGAAATGAGCCTTCATAAGCAGCAGCTGTTTGAATTATTTGAAGTTCTTTTGAAAAGAGGACATTATGTAAGAGACAATGGAAATGTTTAGCTGCGGTTGTGCATAAAGGGAATGTAAACAATGTAAAGCCCGATCCAAAGGTTCCTGCGGCTCCCAGTGTACCCCAACCTATTATTAAGGGTTAAAGGGGTTGTAAACCCTGCTGCACTGCTCAACCAAACTTTACTCAGCTGTTGCTGGACTACATATCCCAGAATAATGTAACATATAATGAAGGGCGAGGCATGCTGGGAGATGTAGTTCAGCAACATCAGGGTTGTATTCTTAAAGCAATATTGCACAATAAAACTTTTCAAAAACTTTTCCCTGAATCTCCCCAGCCAGCAACTGCTTTAATATGCAAAAAATCCTCCAATGAGAATCCCAGCTGATCTGTGTAAATCTGGCTCCCTGTTCTCTGTTCCAGCAATTGGAGTTGGGAGCATTAAGCACAGTTTCCCAGCACTGAACAAGTCTGCCCTTTATCCCCATGTCTCATTCCTGTGTCATATAATGAAGGGAAAAATGACATAATTATCTCTATATGTAAGAGAACAGCAAGATGCCTGACACAGTGCCGGGAATCAGCATTCTCATTGGCGGATTCTTTTGCATTTGTCATGATGTTTTTTTGATCAGTAGAATTCTCATTGGTGAATTTTTTTGCAATAAAAAGCAATATTGCACGTTTTTCCAAAACTTTCCCCAAAATCTCCAGGGCCAGCGGCTGCATTAAAATGCAAGAAATCCTCCAATGAGAATCCCAGCTATAGCAAAACTAGGGGGTGCAGTGGGACAGTGTTATGGTAGGGTTTATAACCCCTTTAAAGAAACGCTTATTACCTCTTCAAGACAGGTGGTAATTTTGTGATTCCCTTGAGTGTGTTGCACCCTGTACTCTGTAAAAATTATAGTAACAAATGAAATATCAGTGGCCCCTCTTAAAACTGGTGATTAGCATTGCTGCTAAATACTCCCTAGATCAGGGGTGGCCAGACCTTTTACCTCCGCGATCGACCTGGGGAGGTGGACCACGATGAAGCCGGGGATACGGAAGTGCGGTGTGAATGTGTACATATGCAACGCAGCGTACTTACGTATTCACGCCGCACTTCCGAATCCCCGGCTTATTGTGGTCCACCAGAAATCCATGGGGGATCGATTGGTGGACCGCAATCGACGTATTGGCCACCCCTACCCTAGATGTAAGGCCAATGTCCCAAAGTACAATAATGCAGTACATAAAGTAGGAACAGCACCCCCATCCTGTGCAATCAATGTTTCTGTGTGGTGGAAACAGGGTCAGACTGGGGGTGCAGGGCCCTGCAGGTGCCCCCGCCGGCCGCATCCACCGCACCCCTAACCCCCCCCCCCGCTGAGCCTCCCTTACCCCCCCCAGGGGCCCCCACTGAGCCTCACTATTTCCCCCCGCAGGGTCCCCATCCAACGTCCTCCTCTGAGCGCCCATAAGTTTAACGCATCAGGGGAGGAATGGTCAGCACTGGCAAGGGTCGGGTCTTGGCCCCTGGGGCCCACTGGGTTTTTTCCCGGCGGCCCAATCCGACCCTTGGTGGACACCCCAAACAGAACCTCAAGGAATCAATCATTTACATAATAGATGCCGTACCTGTATTTCTTATCTTTTTAATTTTTACTTGTTCTGGAATAAGTGTTCTATCAAATGGACATTTATATATACATCATTTACAACTTGTATCTCTTTATACACCATCCTGCTTCCATTTCTCACATATTTACTGCTCTGTCTTTCCCATTAGATTTTACAGGCACCCCTATTGAAATAGCCGGCTTTCTCAAAGAGGCATCCCATGTGATCAAACAGACAGCATTAGCAAGCCAGAAGCTGTGCAGCCGAATGCAGAAGAAGCCGAGCCTTTGTGTAGAATGGAGGTCTAACGCAGCATCAGCGAGAGAGAGAGAGAGACTGGCACGCTGCATAGAAAATAATGAGGCATTAAAAAATTCCCGCCTCTCCATCTCCAAATAAACTGCAATTTGCATCAGAGCAATCAGCAGAAATACACATTTTATAGATATCAAGGTATTATCTGCCAAAGAGCAGCTCAATCAGGTGAGTTATTCACATTTTTACATTCAGTATATACTGTATATACTTAATTAAACCAAGGCTAATTATAGGGGTTTCACTGGCAATTTAATTTGGATAGATTACATTTCCCTTAATGGGTCATCAGATTACAAAATACAAGCTCTAAATGTTATTTTATTCATATATTTATTGCTCTAATTGAAGACAATCAATGAATTTACTATGACAGAATACTATGTTAGATTAAACCGATGGGAATTTTCTGTCTGTGATCCAATCAGAATTCACATTTTTTTTGTTCAACATTTCTAGGACACATTGGTCTTTACCCTCATTAAATAACAGTGCTGATTTATAATTAATAATTCTATTAGTTTACAAGATGCTTGTTTCTTGCCTATGGAACTGTGCAGTCATTTCCTTGCAAGTCGGGTCTAAATGTGCATGCAAATTGTCAATGTACTCTGATACGGAAAGTGAAGTTGAAAGAATAAATGTTTTTAAACACAGAAACAATGGGCAGATTAATTAGATCAACTCATGTGAAGAGTAAAAGCCTGAGAAAGCCCAAGGGCTCACTCGCTCTATATCTATCTATCTATCTATCTATCTATCTATCTGTCTATCGTCTGTCTATCGTCTGTCTATCTATCTATCTATCTATCTATCTATCTATCTGTCTGTCTATCTATCGTCTGTCTATCTATCTATCTATCTGTCTGTCTATCTATCTATCTATCTATCTAGCTATCTATCTGTCTGTCTATCTATCGTCTATCTATCTATCTATCTATCTATCTAGCTATCTATCTGTCTGTCTATCTATCGTCTATCTATCTATCTGTCTGTCTGTCTTTCTGTCTATCTATCTATCTATCTATCTGTCTGTCTGTCTGTCTATCTATCGTCTGTCTATCTATCTATCTATCTGTCTGTCTATCTATCGTCTATCTATCTATCTATCTATCTAGCTATCTATCTGTCTGTCTATCTATCGTCTGTCTATCTATCTGTCTGTCTGTCTGTCTGTCTATCTATCTATCTATCTGTCTGTCTATCTATCGTCTGTCTATCTATCTATCTGTCTGTCTATCTATCGTCTGTCTATCTATCATAAAATGTGAGAGCATTAAAAAAAAAACAGGTTCCATATCTGTATATCTAAGAACTGAGTATTTTCTTCTATTCATGTACTGAGAATGTTGTTTCTTATGATAGGGCTTTCACTAAATAGCATGGTTTATGCTAAATTTATCTTGCAATTAGTATTAGCCTGCATTTTACTGTTTAATCAAAGTGTAAAACACAAAGGCTGTGGAAGACCTGTAAGATCTATCCTTATAAATGGTGCTTAGTGATGTTATCAGTCATATACCTGTGGTGTCGGGATATTGAGTTATATCACTCACCGAACTTGTATATTAGAGGAAATAAGATACTAATCAGTGTTTGCTGACAACACAAAACCATGCAGGACAATGCAATTCTAAGTAATAAGGATCAATATAAGGACCAATGTTGATAAATGTAAGATTATGCAAAGATAATATAAAATATACTTAAAGAGACAGGCAGATTTTAGCTGCCAATTCGCCCTTGTCAGACCAAGTCAGCAGCTTATCTATCCAAGAATGGGGCCTCCCTGATGGACTCCCCAATAGATATCTGGACGGTTTTTGACCAGATATCTATCAGGCAGGTTTAAAAATCCTGTTATGCAAGAATCACATTAGCTCCTGTATTTACCTTCATTATGATGCAATCAGTGGCTGGAGGGTAAAATGATAGGATCATAACAATATCATCCAGCACAAGGTGGAAGACCTACTTACTTGGTAACCTCACCAAAGGAACAGAACTTCAAGTGCATAGGAAATAAGTAAGGACCTGGGAGTACTGTTGAGCAAATTTTTTCGGCAGGTATGGATTCGCTGCGAATTTCCATGTCTTGCCATTGGTGGATTGTTTCGTAAAATGGGTGCAAAGAATCGGCATGGAAAAATTCGCAACACAACAAGTTGTGTGTGTCATTTTTTTTGATGCACATGACAATTTGTTGATGCACACAACAATTATTTTGATGCACATCATTTTCGCTCATCACTACCGGGGAGTACTTGTTAAAAATGAACTTAGCTTTCCATTTACAAAGTACTTGTAAGGCCCCCTCTGGAATATTCACGGCTGCACTGTACTACTTAACTGATCTTTACTCAGCTGTTCCTGGACTACATATCCCAGATAGATGTAACTTAATATGAAGGATAAGGCATGCTGGGAGCTGTAGTCCAGCAACATCAGGGTTAAAGTCTTAAGGCAATATTGCACAATAAAACTTCATAAAAAAATTAAAAACCAAACAAATCCTCTAATCAGAGGATGGAGAGAATGTGGACCCCAGCTGATCTGTGTAAACCTGACTCCATGTTCTTTCTTTCTACAACTCGAGTTGGAAGCTTTAGGAAGATATTTAAAGCTAATTCAGAGGCCCATGACCTGTATAAAAGTCTTTAACACAAAAAACCTATTTGCTGCCAATCACATTCATACTCGCAATGTGTAAACCCTCGCCAGTCCTCTTTAGTTTTATATATGCACCATTAATGATGAAATACTATTAATTAATTGGTAGGTGCCCCCCAGTAGAGAAGAGAAACTACAGGCACATAGTAACATAGTACATAGTAAGTTAGGCTGAAAAAAGACGTACGTCCATCACGTTCAACCATAATGCCTATATATAACCTGCCTAACTGCTAGTTGATCCAGAGGAAGGCAAAAAGACCCATCTGAAGCCTCTCTAATTTGCCGCAGAGGGGAAAGAATTCCTTCATGTCTGCCAGCTATTGTGCTTTGCAAAGCAATAGAAATAATTATTGTATGTAACTCACAAAAGCAACACATATCTCCTGAATAAGAAGGGCCATTCACAGTTGTTAGGGTAATGGCCCACACATGCCAAGATTGTATCATACACTCTGGTTGTGCGCCAAGGGGTGGGATTTGAATTTAGTTTTGAAACAATGGAGTAACGCAAAGAGAAATTCAGGGATAAAATCTCAAAGCTAAGGAGCAACAAGACCAAAGGCAGGAGATGGCAGTGGATGCCGGTGTTGTGAATGGGCAGAAAGGTGACCATTCAAGCACAAGGGAAGAGATGTAATGAGGCACAGAGTAGTGAAGGGATTTGAAAGCTATGACAGCTATTTTGTAGTTATTGACTCCTTTAATGAAGAGTCAAGATTTCAGCAATAGAGACATTAGGAGATAAAAGATTCCAGCAGCAGATTTTCATCTGGATGTAATCATATTTGCATTTCAGTTTGGAGGTGCGGATATAAATATCTAGCTCAAGATGGAAGCCAAACTGAATTTGTGTTACTAAAACCAAACAAAGAGTTAAAAAAAACAAAGGACAATCTCACTTTAGATGATCTGGCCCAAAATGTACCAGTAACTGCAAGATTATAAATATATTACAAGTCACTGTAGAGTTTAGTAACCATATAAATCCATTTACTGCTAATCATGGAATGGGCACATTTAATTATGTACAGGTATGGGACCCATTATCCAGAATGTTCGGGACCTGGGGGGTTTTCAGATATGGGGTCTTTCCGTAATTTGGATCTCCTACCTTAAGTCTACCAAAAAAATTATTTAAACAGTAATTAAACCCAATAGGATTCTTTTGGCTCCAATAAGGATTAATTATATCTTAGTTGGGATCAAGTACAGGTACTGTTTTATTATTACAGAGAAAAGGGAATCATTTAACCATTAAATAAACCCAATAGGGCTGTTCTGCCCCAATAAGGGGTAATTATATCTTAGTTGGGATCAAGTACAGGTACTGTTTTATTATTACAGAGAAAAGGGAATCATTTAACCATTAAATAAACCCAATAGGGCTGTTCTGCCCCCAATAAGGGGTAATTATATCTTAGTTGGGATCAAGTACAGGTACTGTTTTATTATTACAGAGAAAAGGAAACCATTTTTAAAAATGTGAATTATTTGATTCAAATGGAGTCTATGGGAGATGGCCTTTCTGTAATTTGGAACTATCTGGATTCTGGGTTTCTGGATAAGGGGTCCGATACCTGTACCTTCATACACGCACAAAATTAACTTTTCTGTTGACATGTAACTGTATCGATTAAGTTTAATGTAGCATAATAAGATGATAATGGGCTCTTGTTATTTGGGTTTTATATAGAACCAGGTAGAAGAGCTAACGACAATACTGAAGAGAACTGCTTTGCATTTGAAACCACAGTGGCTTTTAATTCAGCCCAGTTCAACACAGTTAAGGTTTAGTGTATACTGTTATATTGACCACATAGTGTGACACTGCTTGTGGTAAAGGTCACCAATTGTGTTACCTCAGGTAGAATCAGCTTTGATCTATGGCAAATCAACAACTGTCACTCGTTTTGATATGACAGATTCAACCTGGGACTTGCCAGCTATTGCCCTATGCACTGCAATAGAATTAAATATTGCATATAACTCACATATATCTCCTAAATAAGAATGGCTATGAGTTTCTTGAACAAATGTGTTAAGTACTAAAGAGTAGTGATATGGGAATCTGTCCCGTTTCACTTTGCTGAAAACTTGTGAAAAATAGAGCATTTTGATCCTCTCTGACAGCTTGAACATTTACAAACATTAGGGAATACGTATATAACTGCCTATAGAAAAGCCACTATTTCCTATAAAATCATTTATTTATATATTTTCAGCATCAGGATCCCACTACTTTGTAAAACAACGTATCACTTCTTTTTTGCTGTTTATTTAAAGTCATTTTTTTGACGTGCGCGCCAATTTTTCTTGATGCGTTTCATTTTCGTGTTTCACGAATTTTATGCTGTTTCGCAAATTTTGTTTTTTAAAAACGTAAATGTTCAAGCTGTCAGAGAGGATCAAAATGCTCTATTTTTAAAAGTAAAGAGCCGTACTGGGCTTTAAGTGCTCTGTATATATGAATTAGGCAGGGTGAATGCTCAGGCTACTAGAAAGGAAAGGTCTTGTATTCAAAACAATAGGGAATATCTGAATAGAAGAGGTGAGTGCTTTTGAGGCATCCATAGGGGGCTAAATGAGTATTAATGCAAGGCTGAATGGACTCAGCACAGAGACCATGCATTTCTAAATGCCGCCTGGGTTGGTTGGCACTAATGGCTGCATATGCCAATCTTGCAAAGATGTGGTTTGATTTTTGTATCTCCTTCCAAATATTCAGTTGTCAATGACAATTAAGTTTAGAAATGATTCTGAGCATATAATGATTGCTAAACAAAGTTCTCAATAAGTTGTGCATATGCGCCATGATTTATACTCCCATACATAATTTAGTGCCCCTAGAGCGATTTATATATTTGTCACTATTATAAAATAAATTTGTGTGCAGCCAAATTGCCCATGATCAGTTTGTTATAGGCAGATATATGGCATTGAATAATAAAAATTTTCCAAAACTTTCCCCAAAATCTCCAGGGCCAGAGGCTGCATTAAAATGCAAGAAATCCTCCAATGAGAATCCCAGCTGATGTGTGTAAATCTGGCTCCATGTTCTCTGTTCCAGCAATTGGAGTTGGGAGCATTAAGCACAGTTTCCCAGCACTGAACAAGTCTGTCCTTTATCCCCATGTCTGATTCCTGTGTCATATAATGAAGGGAAAAATGACATAATTATCTGTATATGTAAGATAACAGCAAGATGCCTGACACAGTGCTGGGAATCAGCATTCTCATTGGTCAGTTGTTTTGCATCTATAATGAAGTTTTTAATCAGTAGAATTCTCATTGGTAAATTTTCTTGCATCTATAATTACGTTTTTTGGCAACTTCTATAGCAAATCTAGGGGGCGCAGTGGGGCAGTGTTATGGTTGGGTTTACAACCTCTTTGATGTTTCTGGGTTGGATTTCCCAGCAAGGTTAGAGTACACTTATAGTTGTAGCTCAGCAGCAATTTGATTGCTCGGGGTTGTTCACATTCTCCTTTGATCTCGTTCAGTCCCGCACACTTGTCTCCAACTGTCAGCTCTGCAAGGCAAGGACTCCTTGTGCCTACATTTCTATGGTTACAGCTTTGCTCACAGTTGACAACCTTATGTCAGAATATATATTTGCAATAGTAAATGTAATGATACACACTGACTTCTTTCCAGTTTGGCCACCCACATACTTGGCCAAATCAGTCTGAGACAATTGGCCCAGGGAATAGAATCATACAGCAGATTTAAGGAGATCTGTTGAGTAAGAAGTGCATCGTGATGTGCTCCTTACCTGATGGGATTTTTAAACCTGCCCAATAGATTTCGGACAGACATTGGTCCAGTGAGCCTCCTTAGGGCCCTATATATGGGCTATCAAACTGCAGATGAGTTAATAACCTATGTTTGCTAAAACTCATTTGTATCAGCATGTCTATCGGGCCCATTCATGAAAGCACACATTTTTTGTTTTTCAGAAAAAAATCGTATTTATTCTAATTTATAGAACTTTTTATAATGACCACGATAATATCGTTAAAATTACACAACTTTTTTGTGGTTTTCGTTAACTTCCACAAAAAGTCGTATTTTTCGCAAAGACTACGAATTCATTTCAAGCTTTGGTATTGTGACTATCTTTTGGCCAGGTTGGAGCTGCAGAGTGCTATTGAGTCCTATGGGAGACTTTCCTTGGGCCGGGTTGGAGCTGCAGAGTGCCATTGAGCCCTATGGGAGACTTTCCTTGGGCCGGGTTGGAGCTGCAGAGTGCCATTGAGCCCTATGGGAGACTTTCCTTGGGCCGGGTTGGAGCTGCAGAGTGCCATTGAGCCCTATGGGAGACTTTCCTTGGGCCGGGTTGGAGCTGCAGAGTGCCATTGAGCCCTATGGGAGACTTTCCTTGGGCCAGGTTGGAGCTGCAGAGTGCCATTGAGCCCTATGGGAGACTTTCCTTGGGCCGGGTTGGAGCTGCAGAATGCCATTGAGCCCTATGGGAGACTTTCCTTGGGCCGGGTTGGAGCTGCAGAGTGCCATTGAGCCCTATGGGAGACTTTCCTTGGGCCGGGTTGGAGCTGCAGAGTGCCATTGAGCCCTATGGGAGACTTTCCTTGGGCCGGGTTGGAGCTGCAGAGTGCCATTGAGCCCTATGGGAGACTTTCCTTGGGCCGGGTTGGAGCTGCAGAGTGCCATTGAGCCCTATGGGAGACTTTCCTTGGGCCGGGTTGGAGCTGCAGAGTGCCATTGAGCCCTATCGCAACCACAATAATTTCGTACTCCGAATTTTTTCCAATCGTGCTTTTAACCACACAAAACTTGTGCTTTCTTAAATGGACCCCTATGTGTAAGCTTTGGACCCCAAAAATGTGCCAGGCATTTCCCTTTCTACCTCTGGTCTGTGTCTCACGTGAGCTGGGCAGAGCAGCACCATGCAGTAACTATTATTATTATTATTATTATTAACGTATTTATAAAGCACCAAAATATTCCGCAGTGCTGTATAATAAGTGGGTTTGTATATTGGACATACAAACCAATCAATAATGAAAACAAGAGTTGAAGAGTGAAATGGTTAAAATCCGTCGGCTTGTCGACTGATTCTGTATATCCTTCTATGAATATGTGGTGCCGGCCAGTGATTTCCCAGCAGATGTTGTCCATTACACCATTGCAAAGCCCAATTTGCCTCGATTCTCAGTTGCCATGGCAACCATCATTCAGATCTGCGAAACATACCATATGGCAGCAAGAGAGGTTCCTTCCTTATTATAACACAAAATGTGGGACCCCGACAAAAGCCCTTAATTACATGAAAAGGTGTGGTTTGTATTGATGTAATGAGCAGGATCAAAAGAGAGCTCTGTTTATCAGCGGAATAGCCAGGCTCCGGTGCATGTAGAGGACAGGACTGCTGAATATATTCATTATTCCGACACTAGGGAGCTGTCAGTATAAAACTGCTTGTCTTGTATTGCTATGAGTCCTGTCATTGTAGAATACTCAATGTACAATGCACAACACTACGCCAGTATAGTAAGTGCAGCATGGCTAATGTTAGCCCAGGGAGGGAGAGGCAATCCTTATCAGCTGTGCTTGCAGCAAAGCCTCTACCAGCGATCTGCAAACCCGACTGGTTCTCATTTTCTGCACATACATACACAATAGATGATGATAAGTTTAAAAATGACAGGGACAAATCAGCACTAAATTGAATGCCCTGCAGGAAAATTAATTCTGCATTTAGCCAACCTTTCTAATCCAATCTAATCTAAGTTTTCCCTGGGTCCAGTAACCCTTAGCAACCAATCAGCGAGTCACTTTTATTCGTCATCTGTCTGAAAGCAAGCATCCAAGCATAGCAGCTGCTATGGGTAACATAGTAAGTTAGGTTGAAAAAAAGGCTCACACCCATCAAGTTCAACCTTTTATGTCTATATGATACCTGACTAACTGCTAGTTGATTCAGAGGCAGGCAAAAAAAAAACCCTTCCTGACTCCAAGATGGCAATTCAACCAGTCCCTGAATCAACTTGCTTATCACTAGCGATGAGCAAATCTGTCCCGAAAAATTAGCGAAACGCGGCTATCATGTGAGTTTTTGTGATGCACGCAACTTTTATGCAGTGCGCAACTTTTTTTTTTCTATTCAATATTTGAATAAGACTTAAGTTATGGAGATCCAAATTACAGAAAGATCCCTTATCCGGACAACCCCAGGTCCTGAGCATTCTGGATAACAGGTCCCATACCTGTAACTTTAATGAAGGAGATCAATTTATGCAACAAAAGTGTCCGTCTTTGTGCGACCACAACTGCGGCTGTACTTGAGTCCTCATTAGAGGTGAAGCTCCTGTTTGAAACAGGTAGTTTGTTTTATTACCACTGAAGAGAAAGCAATGAGATCTCTTTAGCTGCGTCAAAACCCATATTGTCTGGATTCTTTATAGTGGGGAGTAGAGATGTAGCGAACTGTTCGCCGGCGAATTAATTCGCGCGAACATCGGGTGTTCGCAAGTCCGCAAATTCGCGAACTTTTCGTGATGTTCGCAATTTGGGTTCGCCGGCACCGAAAAAATCGCAAAACTTACGATAACGGTACGAATGCTCCGAAAAAGTCGCAAAACTTACGATAACGTTACGAATGCTCCGAAAAAGTCGCAAAACTTACGATAACGGTACGAATGCTCCGAAAAAGTCGCAAAACTTACGATAACGTTACGAATGCTCCGAAAAAGTCGCAAAACTTACGATAACGTTACGAATGATCCGAAAAAGTCGCAAAACTTACGATAACGTTACGAATGCTCCGAAAAAGTCGCAAAACTTACAATAACGTTACGAATGATCCAAAAAAGTCGCAAAACTTACGATAACGTTACGAAAGCTCAGAAAAAATCGCAAAACTTGCGATAACTTTACGAAAGCGCCGGAAAATACGAAAAAGTCGCAAAATTACCGATCATTTCGAAAAACGGCGTGTGTCAATTTTTCAGAGGTTTTTGCCCTTGATCCCCCTCCTGCATGCCACTGTCCAGGTCGTGGCACCCTTTAAACAACTTTAAAATCAGTTTTCTGGGCAGAAATGGCTTTTCTAGGTTTTAAAGTTCGCCTTCCCATTGAAGTCTATGGGGTTCGCAAAGTTCGCGAATATTCGCAATTTTCGGCGGAAGTTCGCAAACAGGTTCGCGAACTTTTTTTTTGAGGTTCACTACATCCCTAGTGGGGAGTGGGAGTGAAGACATTGGGCAGCATGGAGCAGCTGACATGTACCACTCCAAGTGGCAGAATTACATTAACATTTATTTATAAAGCGCCAACATATTCCGCAGCGCTGTACAATAAGTGGCTTTCATACATTGGACATACAGAGTAACATATAAAGCAATCAATAACCGATACAAGAGGTGAAGAGAGCCCTGCCCAAAATGGTCTGTATGGAGCCTGCGCAGAACTCATATTCTTACTGATTCAAGAGAACTAGTGCAAACTGAACAATAATTCAAAGGGATGAGTTTAAACTGGGTTTTGCATGTCTAACATTAACAACTCTCTGCCGCAACTGAACTGGGGCAACGTATCCTCGGGAGCATTCACAGAGCAAACATGGCAGATCTGTAAAATGCTGCTGAAAAAGAAAAACACATCATTATGTACCCTTGGGAAACAAGTATATTAGAAACAAGTCCAAAACACAGCAGCTTAATAGAAATGTAAGCATAGAAATGGCACTGAAAAAAAAATGTCTGCTTTCAAGGATTACAAGTCAGAAGGGACAGCAAAATCTTTAGAAATTACAAAGAAAACAGCTAAAGAGGCAAAACATCCATGGAGCTAGCGGCGGGGAAGGGCAAGATCAGAGATGTGAAGCCTTTCAAAATGCACAAAGAGTGAAAGGAATAAAGAATAGGAGTCTGGTTCTGTTGTACAGGTATAAGATCCCTTATCCGGAAATCCAATATCCAGAAAGATCCAAATGCCATCTCCCATAGACTTCATTTCAATCAAATAATTCACATACAGTATTTCATTTTTAAAAAGGATTTCCTTTTTTTCTATCTTGATAAAACAGTACCTTGTACTTGATCCCAACTAAAATATAATTTATCCTTATTGGATTAATAAGGGGTTAATTTAATGTTTCAATTATTTTTTAGTAGCCTTAAGGTATGGTAATCCAAATTATGGAAAGCCCCCTTTTCTGGAAAGCCCCAGGTCCCGAGCATTCTGGGTAACAGTCCCCATACATAAGTCCCAGTTACAATGGATAGCAGTAATAATAAGATTCTGCAAATGTTTTAATGGATTCTATTATCACAATATTTACTTTCTATGAAACCAACACTTTTATGCACCTCTCATAAGTACTGGGCAGTCTACTGTTTATTAATATGTATTTAATTGTCATAAAATTATTGGGGTTTTTTTTAATCCCATTAATTACCATGGCAAACACAGTGTTTTAATTTGCGCTACTTGATAACGTGATGACTTCTTAACTTCGTTGTACATGTGATGCTACCCACCCTATAGATGCCTTTTTGATTTGGATAATGGTTCCATGGCTTGCCTAGCTACTAGTGCTAAGAAACATACCAGGTTGTATTTTTAACAGCTACTGGTGGGTGCAGGGTGACCCGCTGCTCTTTTCATTCATTCAGATTGGAGGCACTTTGGGTGGAGGAGTGGAGTTCAGTCAAAAAAGATGCAGTCGCAGGTGGCCTCTTGGTCCTGTTTCCTGTTTAGCTCAAAAAAAATAAAATAAAATAAAATCATGATAAAAGCAATAGGCAAAAAGTATATCCAGCCCAAGCCATATTAATTGTAGAGATGTAGCGAACTTTTCGCCGGCGAACTAATTCGCGCGAACATCGGGTGTTCGCGTTCGCACAAATTCGCGGACTTTTGCCGATGTTCGCCACTTTGGGTTCGCCGCGTTTTTTTTTTGCCCCGCGTTTTTTCGCCTTGGTTTTTCCGCCGCGTTTTTTCGCTTCGCTTTATCGCCTATGCATATACATAGGAATAGCTTGCGGTTTTTTTTTTTTGCGTTATTTTTTGCGTTTTTTTGGCGTTTTTTTTTTTGGCGTTTTTTTTACAAGTATTTTTCAGAGAAGTTTTAGCCCTTGATCCCCCTCCTGCATGCCACTGTCCAGGTCGTGGCACCCTTTAAACAACTTTAAAATCAGTTTTCTGGCCAGAAATGGCTTTTCTAGGTTTTAAAGTTCGCCTTCCCATTGAAGTCTATGGGGTTCGCAAAGTTCGCGAATATTCGCGAGTTTTGGCGAAAGTCCGCGAACGGGTTCACAAACATTTTCGGCGATGTTCGCTACATCACTAATTAATTGCACTCATGTTGGACAAGCAGGCGTACTGCCCATTTAAAGACTTGATTACATTTCCCCATAGCAGCACAAAAATATACATTTTTAAATTCGAATCCAATTCATTCCCTGTAGTTGGATATTTTTTCCATTTATCCAAAAGTATCCCTATTGTCTGGAGCATTTTCCTGACAGTGACCTGACACATTCAGCATAGAAGATACCTGTATCTATTTGTCAGCAGCATAAACCATCACCCAATCAGAACCCTTAACCCCAGGTAAAAGCCTAATTTTGGGAGAAAGGAGGGGCAATTTCTAATACGAAAATAAATGATCAATGGTTTTGTGAATATAAACCCAAAAGCATCATGGAGCACTGGTGGTAGAAGCATTGCCCAATGTAAATAAAATCTATTTCATTTCCATCATTTCTAAAAACTAACATTAACTTTGGTGACAATACCAAATGGATTGTGTTTCACTAGGGACATATCCACAAAATAGGGAATATACTGAAACATTGTTTCAACAAAATGACCCGTGACTGTCTGGCTCGTCACTTCTAATTACTTGCAACAGCCGGCTGAGCAGCCTTGTAGTAGGTGACAAGACAATGGGCTGACATTCTCCTTAATACGGCATCAGCTCCTCCGCTTGTAGGTGCCACTCACCTTGACCTTAACTTGATGACATGTTTCTAAGCAGCCACGTCTTGTTCTTTATATGTCACTTTGTATGAAACAGACAGACACGCTGATACACAGTTCAAAAGTGAGTAATTCAGAATACAAGAAATTTCTTTTATTTTCAAAAATATACTTTCAATAAAAATAAATGAATAAACAATAGATTAAACATTCCACATTTTATTTACACTATCTATCTAAGCTAATCAAAGCTGATTTAGGAAATCGGAAAGCCCACTTGGGGATAGATATCTCGGCTAACTAGGCTTCTTTCTCCTAAACCTCCCATGGGGGGTAGTTTACCTTTAACTTAACTTTTAGCTTTTTGTTTTGGAATTCTTTTGGAGTTTGGAATTTTGGCAGCTATCTGGTTGCTAGGGTCCAATTTACCCTAGCAACCAGGCAGTGGCTTGAATGAGAGACTAGAGTCACGGAGCTATAGTTTTTGGCAGCCAGTGTCAGTGACCTTACCTACCCATAAATCCCATTACATACTATACATACCTTGTCATCTCATACTGAGCATGGTACCTACCCATAAATCCCATTACATACTATACATACCTTGTCATCTCATACTGAGCATGGTACCTACCCATAAATCCCCTTACGTACAATACATACCTTGTCATCTCATACTGAGCATGGTACCTACCCATAAATCCCCTTACATACTATACATACCTTGTCATCTGATACTGAGCATGGTACCTACCCATAAATCCCCTTACATACTATACATACCTTGTCATCTCATACTGAGCATGGTACCTACCCATAAATCCCCTTACGTACTATACATACCTTGTCATCTCATACTGAGCATGGTACCTACCCATAAATCCCCTTACATACTATACATACCTTGTCATCTCATACTGAGCATGGTACCTACCCATAAATCCCCTTACATACTATACATACCTTGTCATCTCATACTGAGCATGGTACTTACCCATAAATCCCCTTACATACTATACATACCTTGTCATCTCATACTGAGCATGGTACTTACCCATAAATCCCCTTACATACTATACATACCTTGTCATCTCATACTGAGCATGGTACTTACCCATAAATCCCCTTACGTACTATACATACCTTGTCATCTCATACTGAGCATGGTACCTACCCATAAATCTCCTTACGTACTATACATACCTTGTCATCTCATACTGAGCATGGTACTTACCCATAAATCCCCTTACGTACTATACATACCTTGTCATCTCATACTGAGCATGGTACCTACCCATAAATCCCCTTACATACTATACATACCTTGTCATCTCATACTGAGCATGGTACCTACCCATAAATCCCCTTACATACTATACATACCTTGTCATCTCATACTGAGCATGGTACCTACCCATAAATCCCCTTACATACTATAATGTACATATCTTGTCATCTCATACTGAGCATGGTACTGGTATAGTCCCATTGCTTTTTGATAGTGCCTTCTTACATGCAAAGATGACAGATGTAGATGCATATAGCAAGTTCCACTAATGTCGTATCGGAGGTTGATTAGTCAAATTAAATAGTGCCAGGCCACCAAACACTCCCCTTTATTCAACTAAATCATTAAAAAAATGATAAAGCTGGCCAACCAAGTTTTATTGAGTGTGTGACTGCTGCTGACTTTACTAAGATTTAAAGCCATGACAAGCCTGAGATTTGTAAGGAACCATGGATAAATGTCAGTCATGGACATTATGATGAAACAATAACCTCCAGCATCTCTTGGTTGGTGCCAGTGCTTAGAGATGTGGTTTTATATGGCTTTATTTTCTTACTTCTGCGTTAGTGTGCTATAAAGTATACTTTGCAATGCAATGCAAAAAGTGAAAACAATACCCTGACTATCAGGGAGCGTAGGCTTCCCAATCAATAATAACCAAGTTATATAACCTTCATGAAACCAATTAAAACGTTCCCCTGGTAGTTATAAGACCACTATTAAATATTGCACGAAAAAATCTAATAGATATTACCATATCTCAAATTTATTTTAAAAAAAGTACTTCCCTTTCCCATAAAAACATGAACAGGAGGATACAAGGGGGGCCTCCTTACTGCTGACAATGTGCTACCAATTAGTGATAAAAATAGGAGTAATGGGGTATCACCCAAGCAAAATTTTCAACCACAATTCTGGATTCAAAAGTTCCAAAGGGTAAAGAGGCTAAATTAGAATCAATCCTGGTGCTCAGTTATACCAATATCCAATGAGTTTTACAGGGGTTATAAACCCTACCATAACACTGTCCCACTGCGCCCCCTAGTTTTGCTATAGAAGTTGCCAAACACCGTAATTAAAGATGCAAGAAATTCACTGATGAGAATTCTACTGATCAAAAACTTCATTGACCAATAAGAATGCTGATTCCCAGCACTGTGTCAGGCACCTTGCTGTTATCTTACATATAGAGATAATTATGTTATTTTTTCCCTTCATTATATGACACTGGATCAGGACCTTTAAGATCAGTGGCATTCGATAATCCCCTGGTACTGAACTGTGCAGCCTCTACGTAGAGTTATAGTTCAACAATGTCTATACAGGAAATGTAGCCCATAAAAGCACTGGAATAGTAACAAATAATGAACACATAAAGTTCCTGAAGATATATATTTTATGATCTTCCTCCAACATAAGGCAGCATCTGTGGGGGCAACTGTGATAATTTTTGATTTCTTGAAGACTTGCAGCTCTTCTTGAAGCCTTCAAATATTCAATGGGTCCATGATCCAATTGGAATCCACGTCCCTTAGGCTGGTTCCTGGTATTTGGCTAACCTTTTAGCTTATGTATATTGTTAGTCTGCTCTGTTTACTCTCCGTCTTCATGTGTCTCTTCCACATTAAATTGATTTCCCTACATACCTTGTCATCTCATATTGAGCATGGTACCTACCCATAAATCCCCTTACATACTATAATGTACATATCTTGTCATCTCATACTGAGCATGGTACTGGTATAGACCTATTGCTTTTTGATAGTGCCTTCTTACATGCAAAGATGACAGATGCAGATGCATATAGCAAGTTCCACTAATGTCGTATCGGAGGTTGATTAGTCAAATTAAATAGTGCCAGGCCACCAAACACTCACCTATATTCAACTAAATCATTAAAAAAATGATAAAGCTGGCCAACCAAGGTTTATTGAGTGTGTGACTGCTGCTGACTTTACTAAGATTTAAAGCCATGACAAGCCTGAGATTTGTAAGGAACCATGGATAAATGTCAGTCATGGACATTATGATGAAACAATAACCTCCAGCATCTCTTGGTCGGTGCCAGTGCTTAGAGATGTGGTTTTATATGGCTTTATTTTCTTACTTCTGCGATAGTGAGCTATAAAGTATACTTTGCAATGCACTGCAAAAACTGAAAACAATACCCTGAGTATCAGGGAGCGTAGGCTTCCCAATCAATAATAACCAAGTTATATAACCTTTATGAAACCAATTAAAACGTTCCCCTGGTAGTTATAACACCACTATCAAATATTGCACGAAAAAATCTAATAGATATTACCATATATCAGATTTTATTTAAAAAAAAGTACTTCCCTTTCCCATAAAAACATGAACAGGAGGAAACAAGGGGGGGGCCTCCTTACTGCTGACAATGTGCTACCAATTAGTGATAAAAATAGGAGTAATGGGGTATCACCCAAGCAAAATTTTCAACCACAATTCTGGATTCAAAAGTTCCAAAGGGTAAAAAGGCTAAATTAGAATCAATCCTGGTGCTCAGTTATACCAATATCCAATGAGTTTTACAGGGGTTATAAACCCTACCATAACACTGTCCCACTGCGCCCCCTAGTTTTGCTATAGAATTAAAGATGCAAGAAATTCACTGATGAGAATTCTACTGATCAAAAACTTCATTGACCAATAAGAATGCTGATTCCCAGCACTGTGCCAGGCATCTTGTTGTTATCTTACATATAGAGATAATTATGTCATTTTTTCCCTTCATTATATGACACAGGAATCAGACATGGGGATAAAGGACAGACTTGTTCAGTGCTGGGAAACTGTGCTTAATGCTCCCAACTCCAATTGCTGGAACAGAGAACATGGAGCCAGATTTACACAGATCAGCTGGGATTCTCATTGGAGGATTCTTTTGCATTTCAATGCAGCCGCTGGCCCTGGAGATTTGGGGGAGGTTTAGGAAAAGTTCTACTGTGCACTATTGCTTAAAGAATACAACCCTGATGTTGCTGGACTACAGCTCCCACCATGCCTCAACCTTCATTATATATTGAATTGTTCTGGGAATTGTAGTCCACCAACAGCCGAGTAAACTTTGATTGAGCAGTGTAGAACAGCAGGGTTTAGTACCCCTTTAAGATCAGTGGCATTCGATAATCCCCTGGTACTGAACTGTGCAGCCTCTACGTAGAGTTATAGTTCAACAATGTCTATACAGGGAATGTAGCCCAGGATAGAAACACTTGTAATGTCACCAATGTAGCCAGGGTCGGAATTGGGGGTGCAGGGCCAGGGGTTGCCACCCCAGGGGCCCCCACACCCACATTGTGGCCTCTGCACCCCTCCAACAGCCCCCGCTGCCCGCCCAACCTCCTTCCCCGAAAACACATAAAGTATAGTATACTTATCCAGTTCTGTATGGCTGCCAAACCTTCTGGGACATCAATACCCGGTATCCCCGTGGGATTATGATAAAGGGAAGAACTTTTTTACAGATATCTAAATAATCTATATAAGTGTGAGGCGTGGTCGTGTGAAAAAAAGACGCGGGCGACAAAAAAGTTGAGCAACAAATGAGTTTCACTGATTTTTTGCCGTTTTTGAATTTTCTTGACGTTTCTCAAATTTTGTGGCGAAGCAAAACGGGACAGATTCTCTCATCACTAGTTAGCGTATTTGTAATTAAAAACATACATAAATATATATATATATATATATACTACTTTTATATACATCTGTATATTATATGGGAGGGCCATATATAAAATGATGTATACTTTTTAGACAAAGGTTTAATTCGGGATGTGTCGTGCAGTACGCAGCTTTTTAAAGAAATGAACAATATTGCAGCAGGGGAATGTCCCTGAGCTACTCAAGACATACTAAGAAGCAGCAGCGTTACCACTCGACAGATTTATAAGGCCAATCAATTTGCTGCAATCGTTTATCCTGCCTGGCCCATGGGTATTTGATGCGCCTTGGCTATCCCAGAGCCTTGAAGGTCAGCACATAAAAACATGCCAGTGTAATTCCAAAGTATATTTTTTATGTTTATCTATAGGAAATAAACTTATACTAATACTTGTATGTGTATATTCATCTTGGTACTTATGTTTTTCTGGGATATATGTTTATATAAGTGCTGACATTTTATGACATTTTCTACATTGCAAAAGAAAATAGATTAGTACTGCCTGAATCTTATTGATAATGGCTAAATAGGAAAATTGTCAGAGAAAAATGAATTCACTAGTTATTCCCATTTCCTAAGGGTCCTTAATTCTTCTCTTTGTATATGCCATGAAAGCACTGGAATAGTAACAAATAATCCACACATAAAATATGTTATATTTAGTGATTATTGGCAATCTAAGAGACCCTTTGTAAGGGTCCAGTTCCTGAAGATATATATATTTTATGATATTCCCTCCTCTTCAATGGGTCCATGATCCAATTGGAATGCACGTCCCTTAATGGGAATGTAAACCCTGCTCTGCACTGCTCAACCCAACTTTACTCAGCTGTTGCTGGACTACAAATCCCGGAATAATGTAACATGTAATGAAGGGTGAGGCATGCTGGGAGCTGTAGTCCAGGAACATCAGGGTTGTATTCTTAAAGCAATATTGCTCAATAAAACTTTTCCAAAACTTTTCCACAAATCTCTACAGCCAACGACTGCTTTAAAATGTGAAAAATGCTCCAATATAAATCCCAGCTGGTCTGTATAAATCTGGTTCACTATTCTTTCTTCTTGTAATTGGAGATGGAAACTTTAAAGGGACACTAAACCCTGCTGCACAGCGCTGCTCAATCAAACTTTACTCAACTGTTGCTGGACTACAAATCCCAGAATAATGTAACATACAATGAAGGTAGAGGCAAATTTGAATCCAAACACTGGAAATGGCGCCAACCAGTCTATAATGCAATTGCGTTCTATTTGAAGCAAAGTGTAAAGTGTATAATGCAGGGGTGGCCATACTTTCCCCGGTTGCGATCGACCGCAGCAAACGTACTCATTCACGCAGCACTTCCGCATTCCATGCTTGATCGCGGTCCACCAGAAATCCACCGGGGATCAACTGTTGGACCGCAATCGACGTATCGGCCACGCCTGGTATAATGCAACCGTGATAATTTTGATGCGTCCACAACAACACTGGAATTCATGGAAAAAACATGGCGATTGTGGTCAAATGTGCACTTTGTTTCATGCGCGTGCAGTTGGAAATGACGCCTCTTGTCTAGTGATGAGCAAATCTACTCTGTTTTGGTTCAGCAAAAAATTTGCGAAACTTTGAAAAAATGTGTGTAGCGTCGCAAAATGCACGAAACGCGGAAAATGATGCGCGGTAAAAAATTGTTGCCACAATTTTTTTTACATGCATTTTTTTTTATGCGCGCAACTTTTTTTGTCGCGTGGTGAATTTTTCCGCATCAAATCTTTGCGCCCATTTCGCGAAACAATCCACCAATGGCTAAACGCAGAAATTTGTCACGAATCCATGCCTTCCGACATTTCGCTACTCTTGTCTCTTGATGTTCAGGAATTCTAAATCCTCAGCAGTTCCTCTGGTAACGGGCAGAGGATAATGGGAATTATAGTTCAGCCAGATGGAACGCTGGCATTTTCTGATAAAAATACATTAGAAATTCTAATCATGCTTTCTATCTTTGATTCTATTCCAACACATCAACCTTGTATCTGAATCCTTTGTCCGTTCCTTCTACAGACCACGTATTTTCTCTGTTCCTGGTATTTGGCTAACCTTTTAGCTTATGTATATTGTTAGTCTGCTCTGTTTACTCTCCGTCTTCATGTGTCTCTTCCACATTAAATTGACTCCCCTACATACTGTGTGTTCCCTCATTAAATTCATCGCACAAACCCCTGGATAGATTTAATAGTTGGCTTGCCTGGTTTCCTAGCAACATGAGGAGATTGCGTTTCTAGCGATATGCACTCCTTTATTGGCTTCTGGAAGCGTGTGTGATAGGAACGCAGCCCCCGTTAGCCTGCCTGAGCATTACAGGTGTGCGGCTGTCTCATTAATTAGTATTTTTCTCTATATCGTATTACTTGATTGGAGCGAGAAACTGTAAAGAGAAAAAATATTGGGAATTTTTGTGTTAGCTTCACAGCATGCCATTTTAACTGTTATCTGGTTGCTAGGGTTACGGATCCACTCATATAGTGGCACTTATTAAAGAGCTTGCGTGTAGTGAAGAGTTGCTAGGGCCAGTGATACAAACAACTTGAGCAGACAGTATGGTAGCTTGTTAAAGAGCCCCACACAACACAGAAACCCTAATATACCTATCACTGTAATTTGTTCCTTCAAAAAAGTATGAATAAATACCATTTGTATATGCTGAAATCCAGCTGCAAACCACTTCTTCTCTTTCTGCATCATGTGAAATCCTAGCAGGGGAGGAGGGACTAAAACACTGATATTACAAATTGTAAGAACTTCTCCACAGCTTACAGACAGCATGCAGGAACTACATAACCCACAATGCATTGCACTGTGATGTTCCTTTCCTTATTGACATCATGTGTGCAGGAAATTGTGGGATTGGGAGGATGTGGGGAAGGCAGGCTGAGGACAGGCGACTACTGTTGCATTTATTTGAGTCTCCAAGTAGTCAGCCAGATCAGCAGGGGAACAGGGGGTGGGGCTTAGGGAACTGTTCCAAACCATATTATTACATTAAAAATCATGAAAAGCTGCATTTTTTAATCAATGTATATTGCAAATTTGCT
This sequence comes from Xenopus tropicalis, assembly GCF_000004195.4. Classification (NCBI taxonomy): domain Eukaryota; kingdom Metazoa; phylum Chordata; class Amphibia; order Anura; family Pipidae; genus Xenopus; species Xenopus tropicalis. Next base: position 70,224,604 of record NC_030685.2, on the reverse strand, counting down.
TGAAATTATGTTTACTTTTCAAAAAGCTTATTATAATTGCGCTGAATACAGTTCTCTAAGTTCTGTCAGTGTTTCCTTCCTTTCTAACAAGGTGGAAAGAAAAGTCACACAATAAGGATTCAGCTAAAGTCTCACTCCAAGCTCAAAGTACCAAAGCGGGACTTTAGTTTTTTAGGGAGCAGCCAGACAGGACTCTGATTGGTTGGCTTGTATGCATGTTTAGTTGCGAACAGGCAGTGACTAGAGCAAGCAGGCAGGCAGGGGAAAGAAGAATATTGTGAGTCGATCCCTAACCTCAGATCAGTGACATCAGCCAAGAGTAGACTGAACATGTGCAGTAGTTTGGCAAGGCAAAATATGGAGAGTCACTGTGGGCACCTTCAGAGGCATGGGGCTTTATTTCTATAGAGCTTTGGTGATGTTGGGCTGGCACAAGAGCTTAGAACACATAGCTAAACATTTATAGCTATATTATTTTTTTAGGCTTTAGTGTCCCTTTAAATAAACCCAATAGGATTGTTTTGCCTCCAATAGGGATTAATTATATCTTAGTTGGGATCAAGTACAAGGTAATGTTTTATTATTAGAAAAAAAAAAAACTGGTAAAAAAAAATATAGTATTTCCTTAAAATGGAATCTGTGGGAGTCTAGGAGATGGCCTTCTCATAATTCGGAACTGTCTGCATAATGGGTTTCCGGATAACAAATCTGATACCTATATGTCTATATGTACTGTTATACAGGGTGTTACGTTGCATTTGATACTAAAAATCCATTTACTGTTCAAAGGGAAGTGCATTCCTTATGCTTGGTGTGTATATAAAATAGAAACTGGTTTCTGAGCAGATCTGCCAGTTAACCATGTAGGACAATAAAAGAACAATAAATAGGCAATAAATTCTAATAGAAATAGAATAGAATTCTCCTGATTTATGGCTGCTAGCAAAGGCCATAACATAAGGACTCGAATGATTTATCCAAGGATAAATGGCACCTGCCCTTAGGCTCTGACATGGGTAGCGTCCTTCATCATGATAAATAACTGTCAGTCCAAGATATTAAGTGGGTTATGTATTATTATTTTAGTTGGACGTGCAAGAGCCCATATGATTGGAATCAACAAAATGTCATTTGAATATATTATATAGTGTCACAAAATTGGGTATTGAAGGATACAGACCTCCTTATTGCTATAAACTCTTCTGCATGGTGGGACAATGTGAGTAGGCTCTGCTCCCTATTTACCTATGGGCAGCACAGTGGTGCAGTGGTTAGTAGTTCTGCTTTGCAGCACTGGCCCCACCGGGTTTGTTCTGCAAGACGTTTGTATGTTCTGCCCACGCTTATGTCTCCTCTAGGTGCTCCCAGACTTCAAAAACATTCCTCCCACACTTCAACAATATACAGGCATGGTTAATTGGCTGCTTTTAAAACCGACCATAATGAATGTGATAGGACCTTAGATTGTAAGCTCCACTGGGCACAGGCTGATGGGAATGATGTATAAGGAAGTGCTGATGAATATGCTGGCACTATAACCAATGGTACATGGAAATGATTTCCAAAATGCCATATATGTATGTGCTGAATCATTAGGTAGTAGGTTTTATAGATATGCCGTTGCTGTTTCTGGGGTCTTCTGGATAATGGGCTTCAGGGTATTAAAACCCCATCCTGTACCCCATTGGGAAAACATCAATATCAATTCTGATGGGCAGGTGTATCTGCAATGTTATCTTTGCAAGGCATAAATATCAGAACAAAATATTTCTTTGATCATCCATTTAAGGATAGTGGTTTTGTTTTAAATTGTGTTCAGTTCAATTGTTCTACAACAAAAGCAAGAAAATACAGGGATGTTAATTATATAGGACTTAATTGAATTTTCAAAACAACCACTGCTGTAAGATGCCATAGACACTCACTATTTATTGGGCTGCTGGGGGCAATTTGGGCCTCTGTGTACCTGAAATGCCAGGGCCAGGTCTGGTGCCAGGTCTGCACACTGTCTGTGCTGTCCTCTGTTGTCTGTCTGTATCAACTGCATGGTTCTATACTCATATGTGCTATGGAATATTGTTGCTTTCCAGAGGACTCTAAATGAGTGGTTCCCACAATATGGGGCTGGACTCCCTGTGGGTGGCTTGGAGTGTTGACAGGAAGTTCTATGTGGCCAGTTTTGGGCAAAAAAAGTCTCTATTCTCTCAAAGATGCTTTTGAAAGCCCAACATGAAAGTCAGTTTGTTTAAGATTTGGGGTGAAAACTGCTGTCCCAGATATTCTTGGAACTATGGCTGAATGGCTGATGCTTCATTCTAAAGGTAGGAATTTTAAGGGAATCATGAATTGAAAAAATCTGACAACCACTGATTTAAAAGCTTGGTCTGCTTATTTCCTATTGCTTAAATCCAATATGGAGAAAGCAATGTATAACAGAGTTGGTACTGAGTTTCTGTCTAATGCACTGTATAAATGTTGTTACTGCAGTCTTTTAGATGGTTATGAACTGTAGCCTATTTGTGTTCATATTTTGCTGCCATGAATAAGGGTAAGAAGGGTAAGTCATTTGGCCGTGGCACAAGCATAAGCATTAGCAAGCAAATAATTATGTGGAAATGAGTAGCATATGTAGGTGCAACATGAGAAGGGAGTTTTGGCCCTATTACCTATTCTAAGCAGGGGTCCATTTGATATATTCCCCATAGTGCAACTTCAGGGGCCCAGGACACCAACACTTGCTGGACCCCCTGTTCCCACTGGAGTCTCTACGTTAACAATTTTTTTTCTTTACAAAATAGCTGGTAACATGTGGCTGAGCAACGCTTTTCACATCTCCTTTATAGAAAGATGGAAAGTGATGTACTGGACATTTGAAGGGTTTTTCATCAGCTCAAAGGAAAGGGCAGAAGCAGTGGGAGATGCCTTGTCAGATGTGAGTGGGATTTTCTGTTCTCTAATTAGCCTTCCAATTGTCTCACAATTCAGTGACAGCACTTTACTTCATAGACTATAAAATTCCATCCCAGGGACAATGACTTCTACTCACCTATAATTTTGAATGCACATTTAATAGCGGGTATTTTGTTGCATAAATGTTAGTGCTGAAAATCCAATTAAAATCAGTCTAAACCTTCCATAAGCCTGTCCCATTGTGTCCTCTTGTTCTCTTGAGTTCTCTACAGTACATGCCCAAGTATAGTGTTGGTGGAGCAACAGTAATTAGATCCCCTTTATATGAATGACATTGACTAGTCTAGTTTAAGGAAAGCTACATGCTTGCTATATGATATGCTGGGTAAAAGCTTTCAATTATCCAATTTGAAGGAGAACTAAAGCGTAACAATTGATGTAGGCTAGAAATGTTGCATTATCTTTTGAGATTCTGTACCAGCCCAAGGCAACCACAGCCCTTTAGCAGGGAAGATCTGTGCCCCCAAAGATGCCCCAGTAGCCCCCCATCTTCTTTTCTGCTGATTCACTGCACATACTCTGTGCTGCTCAGTTACTGAGCTTAGGGACTGACTCACAATATACTGTATATATAGAATATAAACGTTGCAATACAAGTAACTGATTCACATTCCCTTTACAAAGCAGCTCAGAAACCAGTACAATTATAATTATTTAATAATCAGCCCTGTAGCATCAGATTCTATGACAGGAGAACGTAATTTTCTGCTTGATAATTTTCAGCAACCCCTAAGCTGAGCTTCTCAACAGCTGCCCACAGCCCACTGAGCATGTGCAGTGTCACTGACACCCCTAACAAAATCCAAGAAGGTACCTCTATACACAGCTTTGAAGAATTGAATCTTTACTGTTTTCACTTTAAATACATTATCTAACAAACTTTTTTTTGGTACAATGTAATATTATTGTAACTAGTGATGAGCAAATGTTTTTGCCAGGCATAGATTTGCAGCGAATTTCCGCATTTTGCCATTGGTTTTGCGATACTTCCGAGAAAATTTGCCCCCGAAAAATTGGTTGTGCATCAAAAAAAAGTTGCGGTTGTGTCAAAAAAGGGAGTGGTCACGGCAAAAATGGGCACGGGCATGTCAAAATGGGTGCAGTCGCATGAAAATGGGTGTGGGTGGGAAAAAAAAAGTGAGACTAACACGTAGCAAAATTTTTTGCCATTTCATAAATTTTATGTTCTGCACACTTTTTGGCGAAGCCAAATGGGACAGATTGGTTCGCTTGTCACTAATTGTAGCTGTACAACGTTTGCCTTTCGAATGGTAGTAGCATTTTTCTCGTGAATATTACGTCGCTGCCATTTTTTTTTCTGCAAGCACTTAAAAGACAAAAGAGGTAGAGTGCAGCATTATTAATTGCCCATGCTGTCATACCACCTTGGAAATAACCTCTGCTTCTCTATCTAGAGCTTTCTGGCTGCCTGCCTGTCTAGGCATAATTACAATTGCTAGACAATGAACTTCGCCTTGCATTGTACAGCAGTTTTCTAACATCATCGGTTGGTTTATAACCAGAAGGAAGCATGTAAGTTAGTACCCCCCATGCAATAAACACAAGCACCTATAAGCAGTGTTGCGGGTTATTTTGCAACCAGAAGGGCATGGTAAAGTGCCTTCTACTATGTTACACAGCTGGTGTTGGACCATAACTGACTGCACTGTAGAGAATTATTCATACATTCAAGGGATTTAAAGAAAGGGATTCTAAAGAAAAATGTTATGGCCTATGATTAAGTGCCTCTTTTGGCACAAAACATGTCAGTCTGTCTATGTTTGAGATGTTCTTTGAGATAATATAAATATGTTTTAGCTGCACCACTTTGGCACAGTTTTCTTTAGTGCCAAATGGAGATATTTGAGCTGAGGGTTTTTTGAGGTTTGTGCAGCTGGGCCATATATACTAGTTGATGTAGACACTGATCAACTTGTCAATCTGGGATTTTTTTTTTCTGTATTTGGATATATAGTTTATTTGCCTCCAGTAACAATCCAGGGAAGAAGAGATATTTAGTTGTAAACAGAGCAGGCACAGGCAGGATACTTATTAGCAGATACTCCTGCATTAGTTGGCATCTGTCCCTGGAGGATTCAGAACCACAGAGAATACATCTCTATGGTTGCTGGACTATAGCTCATATTATGCTTTAACCCATGATACCACACTGGAGAATATTGAAGGTTGTCATCTAGAAACAATTAGGTGAATTGACATTATTATGCAAGATATGAAAGATAAAACCACTTTAGCTCTCCTGCAGATACACCAGGATGGTATATTAAAGGAGAAATAAGCACTAAAATGTTATATTTTATATACTAAGGGCGCTGTGTCAACCTTCAGGATCTATATAACAGTAATGATCTTCACATTTCTGCAGTCACCATCTTGCTAGTGTCAGCGATGGTCATATGCTCTGGGCAGCTGCTGAGAAGCAAAGCTTTGGTGGCATCATGCAGAAAATGAGTTTCTATAAATGCAGTATATTATGAGTCGGTCCCTAAGCTCAGGGAACAGACAGTAGCCCAGAGCATGTGCTGTGAATTAGCAGAAAAAAAGATGGGGGGCTACTGGGGCATCTTTGGGTGCACAGATTTTCCCTGCTAAAGGGCTGTGGTTGCGTTGGGTTGGTACAGAAACCTAAAACTTAATGTACATCTCTAGCCTACATCTTTGTTAGGCTTCACTCCTCCTTTTATAAACTGGAACCAGTAGGGACTGTAGTACTGTCTAGAAGAAGAACTGCTGCCTACTGCACCCTGATAGCTGACAAATCTCACCAACGTCCAGAAGAGAAAAAGAAATACATTTTAATGTTGAGTGGTCCATAAAATTTAGGTGGGTTCAGGTCCAGCAATTGTCTAGATAATTTCCATCCAGTGATTAAATATTTTGTAATTCTAAATATTCCATGATAATAATCAGTTCCTATCATTAAATAACATGGTTGGCTGACTTGGCACGGTATATTAGTGATTGTGCTGCAGGCATGACTCTACCATCAGCCCTTACAGCTTTGCATGAATTAAATATAAAAGTATCATAAAGAATCCACTGCAAAGCCGGGGCCCCTAGGAATCAAACAGTGGGTCATGCAAGCACTGGGCTTTTTAGCACATTAGCGGCAGAGAATAATTGCACACACGGAGATAGGCTTAGTCACAGTTAGACTTCCTTTGGCAAGAGCTGGATCTTTGTCCCAACATGACACGTTGGAAGCAATTATTCCCCTTAATGAAAATGCACCCACAATCCTCCAGGACAAGGTCAAATAGGGACAGACAGAACCTCTAAATCTTGTCAGGAATTTTTTTTTAAATCAAGTTGGCAATAATTTAATGGATGCTGTTCCTTGGCTGCTTGCCGAGATGCTCTTAGGAAGCAGAGCCGCGGTTCTTAATCTTCGCTCTGAATCAGGGGATTCACACAGGGGGGTTGGATTTTTCTGTACTGCAGTCTCTTGCCTGTTCTTTGTCGTTATATTTCATCTTGTGGTGCCGGTTGCAACATTTTTGAAACAAGCAATTGAAAAATAGGAGATAAGATACCAGATATTGATATGAGTATGCCATTTATTAGCATTTGTGGGTGTTCATTTTCAAAAAGGGGGTACATCTTTTAGGTTTCCATTTTTTCAGAGGGGCATCTTGCCTTAATTATAAATGTTATTATTGAATTAAATCTATCACCATTCTCTTCTCTATGTTATTATATTTGCACCATTTTATATTAAAGGAGAAGGAAAGGCAAATAAAGGGTTAATACCTTCAGTTGTCTCAATAGTGCCCTTAAGTCTCCCTATATTTCTCCCGTTCAGATGATCAGAAGCCTTATAGGAAAAAAAAATGCTGAGCTGTGTAAAGCAAGTTCCCATAATGCCTCGCTCCTGCACCAAGACCAAGACCGGTGTACATGTTCAGTTAGCTAGACTATGAGGAAGCTTCCTGCTGATTGGCTTAGATCCACATTCCTAAGGAGGGGGAGTTCTTAGCATTCTTGAGGGAGGGGGGAGCAGGAGAGGGGAGAAAGGAGAGAGCTGTGTGTCTCTAGCACAGGAAAACAAAGAGACAACAAATCCTGTATCTTTTGATAGAGTGCAGCTTTTCTGTGAGTGCTTATGGCTGTATTTACATAGACCTTTCTGATAAAGCTTACTTAGTTTTTACCTTTCCTTCTCCTTTAAGCAAAATTGGCCTGAGCACTAGGTTGCTATGGTCGACAAACCCACCTATATTAATCCCCCTAGTACTTCCACAATCCTATAACTTTATCCCTCTTGATGTTGAGAAGTTGCTGCAATTTATGGCTGTCTTTGGAGGCTCTAATAACCAGGATGCCTTGGGGAGTTGAAAAAAAAGGTTTATCAAGCAGTTTAGGATTAAAATGGATCCAAACCAAGATGCAGTGCAACTCTACATATCAATGTATGTGCTTCCACTAAAAACCTGAATGGTTTTATGCTTGTATTTCTTATGTTTGATAACAGTGTCACATTGTCACAATAATCTATAGGTGGCCATACATGGGCCGATTGTAGCTGCTGATATCCAATTCGGCCGCTTATCGGCCTGTGTAGGGGCAGGAATGACGGGCCTGCCCGACCAACATTGATCGGGCAGGTTAAAAGATTTAGTCGGATCTGGAACAGCATCGGCACGTTGATGCGGTCCCCGAACCGACTGCGCCCTTTGCCGCAGTTATAATTCGATCATATGGCCCCAGGACCAAACAATCGAATTAGCCTAAATTTGCCCGATATCACCCACCCGTAGGTGGGGATATCGGGAGAAGATCCGCTTGCTTGGCGACATCATCAAGCGAGCGGAACTTAACATGTATGGCCACCTTATGTTTTGAGTAAAATTGAAAAGAATGTGTGCCGCTATTGTGCTTAGTGTTTTTTGGGACCCTTCGGGGGAGATGAAAGAAGCTTTGCAGGGGGAGAATAAAAGGAACGTGGAGTTAACCATCCCTGCTGTAAGGGTTTATGCACAAAACATTAAGGGCCAGATTCAATTCAAGAAAAAAAAACTTTATTTTATTACATGAAAACTTATGGGCAAGATTCAATTCGAGGAGAAAATTTTTTTTCTCCTGATTTAGTTTAGTCCAGTTTTTTTCCCATAGGCTTTTCGTATGATAAACCGTTTTTCTCACTGAATTGCATTTGGCTCTATGGGAAAATCTGGAACTGAATTAGGAGATATGCTTTTCTCAGCAAATTGAATCTGGACCCAAGTATTATGGAATGCTCGCTGCTGCCTTTTTAACCCAAGATGCACAGCTGTGTGAGGGAGTGTCCTGAGAGCCAATATCAAGGTGCCTTTTAATCTGACACTTCCTAGTACTAGAAGAGTTGACTAATCACAGACTCCTGGTTGGATTTTCAGTATTTCAGTACAGGATCTTCTAATTCACTTCTTCTTCCAAGATTCAATTCCACGAGAAAACATTATTGTATGGTTTATTACAAGAAAACCAATGGGCTTCATTTAATTTGAGAATAAAAAACTTTTTTTCCTTATTCATCTTCAGTTTTTTTGCCATAGACTTCAAAAGAGTTTTTGGGGCAGATTTATTTCTGTGAGATAACAATATTTTATGTTTTTTATCACATGAGGAAAAAAAGACCTTTTCTCCGTGAGATACATTTTTTCCATTGAATTGCATCTGGCTGTATGGAACAATTTGTAATTAATTAAGACAATAAGCTTTTCTCATCAGATTCAATCTGGTCCTTTATCTAACCAATAGAATATCCTCTTCCATTTTAGAGTATTCTCTTCTGCAATGAAATTGTCCCCATCCCAAGTATCTCCTTAGAAGTAAGCTCATTGCTCATTCACTATCCAAGGACCATCCAAGGAGGCAGCCAATGGGGAAAGTGTCTTGAATACATTAATAAATATATTGGGTTACAAGGTGGCTGCACAATGCATCACAATCCTAAATGCCTTAAGCCTTTCAAACAGATGACAATCTGTTGTGTGTGATCCATCTTATTGTACAGTACAACAGGCAAAGTCCAGAACAGCTGCCTTTCAGTGTGAGGCAAACAATGCCCAGTGAAGCACTTGGCCTATTAAATCTGCCATCAATTCAGTAGAACTGGGTATCTTCAGCTAATACCAGCACTAACATCTGTTACAGGCTTTGCTGAATTACAGTTTATTTTAATCCATATATAGGCAAACATTAAAATATCAAGAAACAGAATAAAAAAACCGTTAGGGTGATTATTTTATATACAGGTATGGGATCCCTTATCCAGAAACCCGTTATTCAGAAAGTTCCGAATTATGGAAAGGCCATCTCCCATAGACTCCATTTAAAAATGATTTCCTTTTTCTTTGTAATAATAAAACAGTACCTGTACTTGATCCCAACTAAGATATAATTACCCCTTATTGGGGGCAGAACAGCCCTATTGGGTTTATTTAATGGTTAAATGATTCCCTTTTCTCTGTAATAATAAAACAGCACCTGTACTTGATCCCAACTAAGATATAATTACCCCTTATTGGGGGCAGAACAGCCCTATTGGGTTTATTTAATGGTTAAATGATTCCCTTTTCTCTGTAATAATAAAACAGTACCTTTACTTGATCCCAACTAAGATATAATTACCCCTTATTGGGGGCAGAACAATCCTATTGGGTTTATTCAATATTTAAATGAATTTTTAGAAGACTTAAGTTATGAAGAGGTATGGGACCTGTTATGCAGAATGCTTGGGATCTGTGGCTTTCTGTATGAGGGGTGTTTCCATATACTGAATCTCCATACTTTATGGGAGGCATTTGCTAAGGTTCAAATTTTTTTTTCATGATTTTTTTTTTTCACTAAAACCCAATTTTTTGATGTAAAAAAATCACAACCTTTTTGAGATTTATTAAGCTTAAAAGCCACGAAACCACTAATACAAAACTTTGCCATCTAAAAGCTGTTGAGCAGTGATAACCAAATTTTTTCACCAGGTATGGATTCGCAGCGTATTTTCGCTTTTCACCAATGGGGTAATTGTTTCTTGAAACTCAAAAAAAATTGCAGTCAAAAAAAGACGCGGGTGACAAAGAAGGCAAGCAACAAATGCGGTTCACAGATTTTTCACCGTTTCGCAGATTCGCTCAGCCCTACTGTCGAGGTCATCAGTGGGTGTTGCCCTATGCAAATTGTAACAATCTTTACTTAAATTGGGGTTTGAGGTTTTTGGGGGTTTTCGCTTGTAAGTCCACCAATCATGAAAAATGTAAGAAAAAAAAACACGGAAAATTTGTGGTTTTTGTGTTTTTCTCAATTTTATTTTGCATTTTAATTCGTTCCTACATTTTCAGTTTAGATTATTTATTTAATAAATGACTAGACATTGGTTTTAGTGGAAATGTGTTTAGTTGTGGTTTCAAAAGACTCTGGGGGACGATTAATAGACATTATGATTTTCCTGTTTTTTTTTAAACCACAACTAAACTCATTTCCGCGAAAAACACAAATGTCTAGTCGTTATTAAAAGATCTGAACTGAATTGAAAAAACACAAAACCCCGCCCCTCAAAAACATCTAAAACCACAAAGCAAGGAAAGATCTTCCAGCTGTAAAAAGAACACCTGTCATTGACTTCTACATGATCTCAATAGCTTTTAGATGACGCATTGTTTCTTTTAGATTTGTCGCCCTTTGTAGCATAATAAATGGCAACAAAAAAATCACATTACATCCCCGTAATTTGGAGCTTTATGGAAAATGGGTTTCCAAATACTGGTTCTTGTACCATAACTGCTGTGTTTTGTGATTATAACAGAAAAGATAACATTTCATTTATTTAGCGGTCAACTATAGATTTTCCAGTTCTGTACTCTTGTTTGTAATTTAATTTGGGCTACCCATGCGGGTTTATTACTATAATATAGCCATGCCCATGTTACATTTCTCCTTATAGCAATGAAATGTGACATTAACATAAGGTATACATTACAAACCAATAGAATGTGGTTTATACATCCATCAATTTACTCCAATGAGCATCAGGGCTGAGAATTGATAGATTTGTCCCTCTCAGTACCAGACAGACTTAGCTACATTAAGTCAGAGCGACAGCTTAGATGATGGGGTGACCTTGCTCTTCCTAAATTGCTTGACACAACATTTCTTGGCATCTTCATCTTTTGCTGTCACCAAGCTGAGTTCCTGTAAAATATACTGCAGATTAAAATACTCCATGGTAAATAAGATAATAAAAGACTAATAATGCTCAAAGGACAAGGAAAACTAGAGTCACTGGGATGAGAGGTGGCAATTAGTTAGACAGCCCTCAGTGACTCTAACTGCTTAACTTGGGCTGGTGGTCTTCTCCAGTGAAAAACCCACTAGCCATGTTTTTTTTTTCAGCAGGGCAGGCAGCAACCATCTTCCCGTAGTTCCCCGGGCATACTGCTCGCGCAGTACAGAACTGGTTTGAGCATTTTGTAGGGACCTCCATCCTCTTGTGTCTTTAACTCTTATCTTATTGCAACTGTATCTTGTATTTATTTGTGCTTATTGTAATACTTTGTATTTATCTATTTTAATACCCCTGTTTATATTAATATAATATATAATATAATAGTATTCTACTGTATAGCGCTGCGTACATAAGTAGCACTTTATAAATAAAGATATACATACATACATACATACATTGTGAATATGCTAATTCTGAAAGTCAGACTTTTGTGTGGGATATGCCTGGGTAGGTAAGGGAAGATGGTGGGTCAGACAGGAGGTAAGTGATTGGAGTCACTAGGAGGGGGCAAAATAGAACTCCCCCCATGACTCTAGCTTTCCTTGTCCTTTAGTAATGCTAATTTTGCACAAAGTCTACTCTTTAGAGCTTATGATCTAATCATTGGTGCTAGTTTGGTTGGTCAGATAGGTCAGAAAATGTGCGCTAGGGCTTTGGGAAACTGTGATTGGCCAGCACAAGACAATGATCTCAAGAAAAACTATGGGAGTCACTTAAAAACACAGTGCAGTTCAAAGTGTACTTTTTAGGGTGAAGACTCAAGCAGCGATTAGGCTTTTAAAAAAAATTGCAGCGACTAATCCGCGCAGCAAAACCCCGAATCGGATCAGTCGCACTGATACAGTACCCTATGATGGGAAAGTCACCCCGCCTACTCGCCTCATGTGTCTTCACCCTTAGACACAAAATCACCATTTGTTCAGAGAATCCCAGCATTATTAAGTTGTGCCCAACACAATTGCACAGCATGCCCCAATACACGCTAGCCAATGCAAAACAAGTGGAATTCTGGGAACAAAATATTGGGGATTCCAGTAAAATAGAAATTTTGGAAACAATAGTGGGGATCCTTGCTAAAATTCCTGCTAATCTGGTAGAAATACTGCTAAACTACAGAGGAGGTTAGTCATGTTAAATCTATGCTTCCTAGAATTAGATTCTTCCACCCTGACTGAACAATAAGTCTTCCCTTCAGGTAGTGCCCAGGCAGCAATCTCATAGACCAGTGATCCCCAACCAGTGGCTCCCCAGCCCCTTGGATGTTGCTCTCATGCCCCCAAACCATGGAGTTATTTTTGTATTCCTGACTTGGGGGCAAGTTTTGGTTGAATAAAAACAAGATTTACTACCAAATAAATCCCCCTGTAAGCTGATAGAGTGCATAGAGGCTGCCTAATAGCCAATCACAGCCCTTATTTGGCTCCTCCATGAACTTTTATGGTGCTTGTGTTGCTCCCCAAGTCTTTTTACATTTAACTGTGACTCACGAGTAAGAAAGGTTGGGGATCCCTGTCATAGACTCTCAATTAAAATGGAATTAGGGAAATGTTGATGCCAACACATATATTTTAATCCTCCCTTTTAGAAAGTCTTGGTTACAAATAAAGCATATTAAATAAAGGACTTTTCTTTCAGACAGGTTCTCTGCAATTTTAGAATCTAAATACATAAATCTGAATTCTGCCCATTATTCGGTCAGGTATGAAGCTGACCAGGGCCGCTGCTGGCCAAATGGGTGCCCTAAGCAGAAATTTACTTTTGTGCCCCCTCCCCCAAATATTACGGAAATAAAAATAAAATACTAAAAAAAACCACCTACTATAGGGGCCCCACACACAGTGCCCCCAATAGCCCCCATAGATTGACTGAACTATCTGGGACAGCGGGATGCGCTATAAAAACCAGCGGGACAGTGTTGGGGGGTATGTTATAATAAATAAAAATGTTTTTTTTTTTGGAGCAGCTGGGATTGTGCCCCCCTGGGAGTTGGTGCCCTATGCAGACTGAGTACTCTGCTTATAGGGAGCGGCCCTGAAGCTGACATTTACTTTGATGTTGCTGTTAAAATGTATGAGATGTGTATACATTTACTTAGTCATTTGTTATTTAGAGACTAGTATTGTGCCATTCATAGATATCCACATTCCTAAATATCATGTAATACATTATGTGATAGTTGAATATATATATGATAATAAAAATAATATTTTTTATTTTTTGTTTTGAAAATCTGTTTGAAATGCTTCAAATGTATTTTCTTGAAAAAAGTGCTGTTTGTGAATCAGAATCTGTGGCCATTGTAGCACAATAACTGGAAAAACCCTAGGGGGTAGGTATGTCAGATGTGGGGAATTACAGGGGCTGTGTTCACTCAGGCAGGTAAAGTCAGTACAGGTGCTGGAATTAATGAGTCATCATCAGGGAAAGGGGGAGGGGCTGTGAGTGAGGCCTCTGTTGAGGGAATAGAGAGGAGGAAGTGAACGGCAAGTTCATGTGGCTTGAGAAAGCTGAGAAGAAACATTATGAGTTAAATAGTTATAATTTTATGGAATAATAGGCCCTAATAGAGGCTGAGGCAGGCTTCCTATCTAAATCTGTAAACAGCCAGAGGATCAGTTAAAGGGGTTGTAAACCCAACCATAACACTGCTCCATTGCGCCCCCTAGTTTTGCTATAGAAGTTGCTAAAAAGTGATTATAGATGCAAGAAAAATCAGCAATGAGCATTCTTCTGACCAAAAAAACTGCAATAGAATCCCCCAGTGACAATGCTGATTCTCTGTGCCAGGCATCTTGCTGGTATCTTACATATAGAGATAATTATGTTATTGTTTCCCTTCATTATATGACACAGGAATCAGACATGGGGATAAACGACAGACTTGTTCAGTGCTGGGAAACTGTGCTTAATGCTCCCAACTCCAATTGCTGGAACAGAGAACAGGGAGCCAGATTTACACAGATCAGCTGGGATTCTCATTGGAGGATTTTTTGCATTTAAAGCAGTCACTCGCTGATTTGGAGAAAAGTTTTATTGTGCAATATTGCTTAAAAACACAACCCGAATGTGGCTGGACTACAGCTCCCAGCATGCCTTTACCTTCATTATATGTTAGATTATTCTGGGATTTGTAGTCCAGCAACAGCTGAGTAAAGCTTGGTTGAGCAGCGCTGTGCAGCAGGGTTTAGTGTCCCTTTAATCCTTGTTTTAGAGACATTCACTCATTTTGAGGGGGGACCCTACTGTAAATAAAACACATGCACATGTTTTACCATTCCCTGTGTAGAAGGGTTTCACAGGAGCCTTACAAACCATTAGTTTATACTTGAACTTAAATCTTACCTTCATTTTTCTTTTCTTGAGCTTTTTGTATTGGGCTTTTTGAGCTTTCTGTAATTAATATGATCTCGGACTTCCAACTCTAAAAGGATTTTTGCTCCAACCAAAAATTGCTGGATAACAACTTCCAGCATTCTATGCCATTTTATCAAGGATTAGTCTATGATAGAAGATGTAACCCACTAAACCAAAGCAATTTATTATTAAAGCAACAGTGCATGATAAAGAGTCCCATAGTGCAACAGTGACCCAGCTGATGCAAGCGGATCCTACAGTGAAAATCTTGCCCATTGTACCAATATTTCACTCACCCCTATTGTTTTCATCACATAAAAAACGTGAAACTGAAACTGAATAAAGCCACAAGGAACTGAGAAGTCCATAGGATGTCAAGCTATGCACCCCAGCTGCCCACTGTAAGGGCATTGCTGTTCCTAGCCTTTACGTTTTTCCCGCTAAATTGAATATGATATTACTCTTCCCTTAATACTGCTATATCAGAAAAATGTTTTGTGTGTCTCTAATGCACCAATAACGATCTCAGTGTATTTTCTTTCATTTCAGCTCTTGCCTGAAATAATTTACTTTGTTATTTTAATACAGCGGTTCTCAAATTGCCTTGAGCTAATTAATTTTTTTAATGGAAATATTTGCTCATAATCCATTTTCATAGTCTGGAAAAAATGGTGTAAGTTTAGTATAGTTTTGATATTTAAAAGAGAACCTCTGAATAGAGAAAATATATACTAAACTTACTGTAGCAGCCCAGGAGTTTGGCAGCCCTGTAACTGTAATGTGACATGTAAACTCCACATATGACCTCAGCAGTTTCCCATCTTCTGAACATATGTCTAGTCTCAGGGGCACTGCACATGCTCAGTGTACTCTGGTCTATGGCTGAGAAGCAAAGACTAGGGGTCCATTTTTGGAGAAACAGTTTTTCACTGTTTGTGGTCTTGGGCTACATCCCTAAATTCATTCATTTACAAAGGTTCTAGTTGGCAATAAAAGCAATCAGCCCTTACTTCTGAACAAAAGATCTCATTGGTAGATACTATAATTAGTACAGTCAGTGGCATAACAATAGCCATGCTGGGCTTTCCCCCCAAAAAACCCCTGTGTAGTCCTCCCCCCGCCCTCTTGCATCCATCGCTCCTCAGCCACTTGCGCAGAAAGCAGACCCTGCAGTTGTTGGGGGGGGGGCTACAGGGTTTACCTTCTCTATTTTCTCTATAGATTATAAGTCCCCCCTCCCCAGCCCGTCACTAAGTACAGTTTTAGCAACTACATTCCTACACCATTTGTTTGCTGGGCTATAACATAGAAATATAAAACACTGCAATTGTTGTACCACAAAAAGCTGTGCAACCTCTTCCTTCATTAATCCTGACATTCTTCCCACTGACATGGAAGTGGTTAATGGAGAAAGTCAAATTTTTCTGCTGAATATCAAACTCTACTACTCCGTGAAAGGCCTTGGCTGATCCCACTGTACTAACTGTAAGGTCCTCACTTGTCTGTTGTAAAAGGTAATTGGAATCCGTTTTGTGATTGTTTTTTCCTCACTTCACTTTCTCAGTGTTAGTGTGGGGTGAAGGTTATATGAGATGAACAGCTTATCCATCTTAGCAGATCAGAAGGTGAGGAGCAGAAGTCATTTAGAACGTGTCTTCTATTGTAGCACAATGCCGTGTGGTGACTTTTTTCCCGTTTTAGGTAGGAGATAATTATTCAGTTCTGCACTGTGTAAAATAAAACATGTATACTGGCCGAAAACCTGACGGGGGTGAATAAGGGTTGGTTTATCCTGTAATGCATAGTGCATGTTGGATCTGTACCCAGTAGACTAATGTTATGAAACCAAAGGCTAATTTATCATGTATTGGGGGGGGGGGTCACCATGCTTTGGTAAAAATGCACATGCCCCAGGGAACTACATATGCCACTGGTAACAGTTTGCCTTTACAGAGGGCAAAATTAACACCATAATTATACCCCACAGAGCCCACATGTTAAGCACTTGCACCATACCTAAAGCCAGTGCCTTGAGCTGAATTTTCGCTCTGGTGCATGAAGCAGAGCAGAACACTCAGTAGAACATGAAAGGCCTTCAAGTCACACCTGTTCTAAACATGTATCTTGGACTGGCTATGAAGTATATTGTGATAACAAGAATGCATTAAAACACAACTAGATAAAAAAGAAGTTTATCCTCCTGCATATAAAGACTGGAAGCTCTTCTGAAAGCCAATCATTTTAGGCTCAGATGACCAGGCTGGCCAACATCTGCCCATGGTTAAGATTTGACCAGATTCTAAATTCTATAAATTACTAGTATTGAAGCACGCTCTTGCTCTCCCCCATGGATGCCAATGTGCCAATCCTGCCCTTCTTAAAGAATGGTGGGCAACTTCACCTATTATTGCTGAGGAACCCAGAAGCTATCAAGACCCTGGACCTTTTGGAAGTTCAGGTTCCCACAGTGGGGAGGATCAATAGGCACACCAGACGCCAAGTGCATTGAATGCAAATACCATTTTACACATGCACTACAGAGTGATCCAACCCACTCTGCTAGATGCAACCCAAGATAATTTGCAACTGACAATGTATTTCCTGCTGAAGGCAAAGACCACACTGTGAGTCCCAGGCTGAATGTATTAACAATTGCTTGCTACAACTGTAAATAGGTTGAGAGAGCATACACCAGATACATTTTTTCAGATCAGTGGTATAACTACTCTGCACCGGGAACCCCTCTGCAAAAAAAATCTTAGAAGTGGCCTGGTACAGAGTAGCAAACTCTACCCGTCCCCCTCGCCCAAGTAAAAATCCCTGCCCCCTTCCCACTCACCTACCCGACAGCGGCCCCCGATCTGGACCCCCTGTTCCCCCACCCTCCCTTGACATCTGCTTCCTCTATTGTTATGCTGCTGTTTCAGATCTAACTAACAGATTTCGGTATGATTCAATAAAATCACTAATAGAATAGTGATCACCAATAAAATATCTTAACTAAACATCCACATACAATTTAGGTGCTTAAAGATCTGTGAAACATCCCCTTTAAAGAATAAAATGTACTAAACATACCTGCATAATAAAATATGCTGTGAGTGTATTTACGCCCCCCCTCGTGGTATATGACTTTGACATGACTGATTATAATTGGCTCACTGGAGACTGTATTTATTCTCAGAGGGTATGAAAATGTCACATCCTAGGAAGCATAGGCCAGTAAGGGTATTCCCATCAAGCTGATGAGACTGCTGCCTTAATTAGCTTCATCTTCTATTAGAAAAATAAAAAGATGCTTCTCATTGTGCTGCTCTGGTTTTATTCTGTGTATCAGAGACTTTCCTATTTTTATCTGGAAATATACCTACAGCAGTCACTCTAATGATATACAACATAACCACCATCTATAACAAGAACCCATGTATGCAGCTTTCTTTCATCCCTGAACTACAACTTGCAGCGGCCAAGTCAGCAAATGATGGCAGTTGTACTATAGAATTCTAGCATTGCTTGAACGATGTGCAATAAAGATGCAAGGGCACCTGTGTGAGATGTACAACTTTGCACCATTCTGTGCATTGCATGCATTGCAGGAAATATAAAAAATATGTTACAGCTATGTGCATTGGAATAATCTTTGCTCCGGAAGTGACTTATTTCAATAAATTTAGAATTCTATGTTCTATTGGGTTTGTTTATTGCTGCACAGTTGCAGTCATGACAATTTTGCTGCAGTTGTTGCATGTAAAATTGCCACATTTATGCCC
The DNA here is from genome assembly GCF_000004195.4 of Xenopus tropicalis. Lineage (NCBI taxonomy): Eukaryota > Metazoa > Chordata > Amphibia > Anura > Pipidae > Xenopus > Xenopus tropicalis. Next base: position 70,206,226 of record NC_030685.2, on the reverse strand, counting down.
AAAGCCACTACTTGCACCTCTGCATAGATTTGCTTGGTGCTATTGATTCATTTTTATCTTCTCAAAGGAGCTGCTGACAGTGGGCCTATTGATGCAGGGGAACCCTGGAGCTACTGTGACTAGGGATGCACAGAATCCAGGATTCAGTTCGGTATTCGGCAAAGGTTTAGCCTTTTTCAGCAGGATTTGGATTTGGCCAAATCCAAGTGTCTGGCCGAACCAAATCTGAATCCTTCAAATCACGTGAGTTGTGGGTCCTCCAGGTTCCCCACAGAAGCCTGTGTCAGTAGACCACAGTGACCATCTGCCTAAATAATCAGAAGCAGATGTCATTTTCTTGTCAAGTACTGCAACTGACACCAAAGATTTTCAATTCTGGTTCATTTCTGGCAAAGCCCACATTCGAGTGTGCTCATTTAAGGGTACAGGTATTGGACCCCTTATACGGAAACCCATTATCCAGAAAGTTCTGAATTACGGAAAGGTCATCTCCCATAGACTCCATTTTAATCAAATAATTCACATTCACGTTTTCTATGTAATAATAAAACAGTACCTGTACTTGATCCCAACTAAGATATAATTACCCATTATTGAGGGCAGAACAGCCCTATTGGGTTTATTTAATTGTTAAATGATTCCCTTTTCTCTGTAATAATAAAACAGTACCTGTACTTGATCCCAACTAAGATATAATTACCCCTTATTGGGGGCAGAACAGCCCTATTGGGTTTATTTAATGGTTAAATGATTCCCTTTTCTCTGTAATAATAAAACAGTACCTGTACTTGATCCCAACTAAGATATAATTACCCCTTATTGGGGGCAGAACAGCCCTATTGGGTTTATTTAATGGTTAAATGATTCCCTTTTCTCTGTAATAATAAAACAGTACCTGTACTTGATCCCAACTAAGATATAATTACCCCTTATTGGGGGCAGAACAGCCCTATTGGGTTTATTTAATGGTTAAATGATTCCCTTTTCTCTGTAATAATAAAACAGTACCTGTACTTGATCCCAACTAAGATATAATTACCCCTTATTGGGGGCAGAACAGCCCTATTGGGTTTATTTAATGGTTAAATGATTCCCTTTTCTCTGTAATAATAAAACAGTACCTGTACTTGATCCCAACTAAGATATAATTACCCCTTATTGGGGGCAGAACAATCCTATTGGGTTTATTTCATGGTTAAATGATTCCCTTTTCTCTGTAATAATAAAACAGTACATGTACTTGATCCCAACTAAGATATAATTACCCCTTATTGGGGGCAGAACAGCCCTATTGGGTTTATTTAATGGTTAAATGATTCCCTTTTCTTTGTAATAATAAAACAGTACCTGTACTTGATCCCAACTAAGATATAATTACCCCTTATTGGGGGCAGAACAGCCCTATTGGGTTTATTTAATGGTTAAATGATTCCCTTTTCTCTGTAATAATAAAACAGTACCTGTACTTGATCCCAACTAAGATATAATTACCCCTTATTGGGGGCAGAACAGCCCTATTGGGTTTATTTAATGGTTAAATGATTCCCTTTTCTCTGTAATAATAAAACAGTACCTGTACTTGATCCCAACTAAGATATAATTAATCCTTTTTGGAGCCAAAACAACCCTATTGGTTTTAATTACTGTTTAAATAATTTTTTTAGCAGACTTAAGGTAGATCCGAATTATGGAAAGTACCCTTATCCGGAAAACCCCAGGTCCCGAGCATTCTGGATAACAGGTCCCATACCTGTATCAACCGCAATGGCGTCAGGTATATTGCCACCTCATGATTACACTAAATTTGTGAAGCAAAACCCTGCAATGTGGGTAACTTGCATCTAAAATTGCACTTATTGAAATTGCATACTGCACTTGTGGTCACAAATGGCCACAGCTATAAATACTTTGATCTTCTTCTAAATGGCTGAGATTTCTCTGCACAGAAAGGGATTTGCAATGGAACCTGAGCTGCACTGTAAATTCTGGGTGGGTGGGAAGGCAATTTCAAAACCTCTGCCCCTATGTGATCTTACATTTTTATTTGTTCAACTCCTCCCTTCCTTCCCCCCTTCCCTCCCCCAGGACCCTCTTTGCTCCTCTGCTCATTGGTGAATTCATTTGCATCTGTAATTACGTTTTTTTTCATCCACTTTGGAGAACTAGGGGGCGCAGTGGGACACTTTAATAGAGGGTTTCGATTTCCTTTAGCACAATGCAATGTCCAAAACTACCAACAATAAACCTTTATTACAGATTAAATAAAAAAAAAAAAAACACACACACACCAAGTGGATGTCATTTTCGAGACTGTTGCAGTGTAATTAATGCTATTTAACAGGGGACTGAGAGATGAGATTGCACACAGGAAGATGCCCAGTACTGATACAAGGGAAGCAGGTGTGCCTTTCTTGGTATTTAAGACAACAAAGAGATCTATTCATAGCTACAGGGAGAATGCTGGAGAAGAATCACACTCTGGGAGGATTAATAACTGCTTACTGTGCACGGTTCATGTCTACTACCTTCAACGATCAGCATCCATTTGTTTATTAACCACTGCAGAATGGCATTATGGAGAATTCATTATTACTCTTTGTTTACTGCTTGCATAACTTTTTTGGGGATGTTTAAATATAAGGATAGTTCAGAACTGAATCATTTCAATATTAACATGAAATATTTCAGTTGCTGTGAATGGAAGCTGTTAATATGAACACCTTGGGTTGGTCTGTAGAACATGGCTAACATTCTCAACAAGCACTTTGCAGATATGATTGATTCATTTTCTATTAAGCCTATTAACCTTGCTGTTTATTCCCCAGTGGATAGATCCATGTGCTAGTGATAGGTCTGTAATATCAGATACAAATACAGAGTACATAGGCACATGGAGATTATACAAGGGCATTGGGAGAATAGGAAAATTATAGCTAATTTGTCCTGAGTTTACTCACTGCAAGACCTATTATCCAGAATGGTCAGGACCTGGGGTCTTCTGGATAGGTGATCTTTCCATAATTTGGATCTCCATTCCTCGTGTCTGCTCAAAAACATAAAACGTGAGATTGTGTTGTTACCAATAAGGATTAATTACATCTTGGTTGGGATCAAGTACAGGTACTGTTTTATTATTACAGAAAAAAGGGAATCATTTAACCATTAAATAAACCCAATAGGGCTGTTCTGCCCCCAATAAGGGGTAATTATATCTTAGTTGGGATCAAGTACAGGTTCTGTTTTATTATTACAGAGAAAAGGGAATCATTTTAACAATTAAATAAACCCAATAGGGCTGTTCTGCCCCCAATAAGGGGTAATTATATCTTAGTTGGGATCAAGTACAGGTACTGTTTTATTATTACAGAGAAAAGGGAATAATTTAATAATAAAACAGTACCTGTACTTGATCCCAACTAAGATATAATTACCCCTTATTGGGGGCAGAACAGCCCTATTGGGTTTATTTAATGGTTAAATGATTCCCTTTTCTCTGTAATAATAAAACAGTACCTGTACTTGATCCCAACTAAGATATAATTACCCCTTATTGGGGGCAGAACAATCCTATTGGGTTTATTTCATGGTTAAATGATTCCCTTTTTTCTGTAATAATAAAACAGTACCTGTACTTGATCCCAACTAAGATATAATTACCCCTTATTGGGGGCAGAACAGCCCTATTGGGTTTATTTCATGTTTAATTGATTTTTTAGTAGACTTAAGGTATGGAGATCCAAATTATAAAAAAAACCCTTATCCGAAAACCCCCAGATCCCAAGCATTCTGGATAACAGGTCCCATAACCATATATATAATGCCTACAAATATCCACTTTTTTCAAATTAACTTTTATTACAGAATAGGCAAACATGGTGGGTGGGCATGGTTTCCCCTCCCCCACCCCACCTCCCACAACTTCAAACTCTGTCAACAGCCCCTGCAGTATTTTCCCTGTATAGAAAGCTAATTATCTGTAACAGATTCATTTTTTTTCTTTCTTTTTTTTAATTATTATTTAATTCAAGCATTTTAAAAATCCTAATTCCATATTTTACTAGCCATTTTAAAATGATGTCCATGACTGAAATGTAACAAAAAAATTTAGTGAAAAAATAAATTTTCCAAAAAAAAAAAAAAATCCCATTATCCAGAGAGTTCTGAATTACGGAAAGGCCATCTCCCAATCTCCCATAGACTCCAATATAAGAAAATAATTCTAATTTTTAAAAATGATTTCCTTTTTCTCTGTAATAATAAAACAGTACCTTGTACTTGATCCCAACTAAGATATAATTACCCCTTATTGGGGCAGAACAGCCCTATTGGGTTTATTTAATGTTAAATGATTCCCTTTTCTCTGGAATAATAAAACAGTACCTGTACTTGATCCCAACTAAGATATAATTAATCCTTATTGGGGGCAGAACAGCCCTATTGGGTTTATTTCATGGTTAAATGATTCCCTTTTCTCTGTAATAATAAAACAGTACCTGTACTTGATCCCAACTAAGATATAATTACCCCTTATTGGGGGCAGAACAGCCCTATTGGGTTTATTTAATGGTTAAATGATTCCCTTTTCTCTGTAATAATAAAACAGTACCTGTACTTGATCCCAACTAAGATATAATTAATCCTTATTGGAGGCAAAACAATCCTATTGGGGTTATTTAATATTTAAAAGATTTTTAGCAGACTTAAGTTATGGAGATCCAAATTACGGAAAGATCCCTTATCCGGAAAACCCCAGGTCCCGAGCATTCTGGATAACAGGTCCCGTACCTGTACACATTTTGTTTATAGCAATACAGGTATGGGACCTGTTATTTAGAATGCTCTGTGTTTTCCGGATAAGGGATCTTTCCGTAATTTGCATCTCCACACTTAGGTCTGCAAAAAATCATTCAAATACTGAATAAACCCAATAGGCTTGTTTTGCCTCCAGTAATGATTAATTATATCTTAATTGGGATTAATTACAAGGTACTGTTTTATTATTACAGAGACAAGGGAAATCATTTTTAAACATTAGAATTATTTGCTTATAATGGAGTCTATGGGAGATGGCCTTTCCGTAATTCAGAACTTTCTGGATAGCGGGTTTCCGGATAAGGGATCCCATACCTGAATTTTAAAAAATGACGTTCTAGGTTATTGCTAACTTCGTTAATACCGTTTATATGAATTAGCAATATGAAATTTGACCAATTTCTCTTAGAACGGTTCATTGCTTTTATTGTCAGTTTTATTCCGCTATTTTGTTAATTGATTGGAAATTCCCACAAGATATTTCTTTTTTTTTTTCTCCTCCAGTGGGAGGAAAAAAAATGTTGTCTGAGGCTTTTTTCGCTGATTTGTAGTGGATTAATGACTTCAAACAGCCGGGTGATTTGTTGCTTCTTTCTCATGTAAGGACTCAGCTGATAAAAATATCCATAGACAGTGAAATCAGTGGTAGGCCTTGGCTTCTCAGACAAGAGTCCCATGTGATCATCATCCAGGCAAGCTCAGTGAGGCTGAGGCAGCTCTGCAAGCAGTAGGTAATGAGTCTTTGTGCTGACTGGAGCTCTTGGCGGTGAACAATAAAGCATATGTTCCTAGCAATAAAACACTGGGCTGGAAAATTTTAAGAATGTTTCATTCACAGGGACGACAAGCAACCGTCAGGGCAATGCTGTGCGTTCAAAACCAGTGATCAGCATTAATCGGATTGTCATTAGAATTTCTGCATATGAAGCTTATGGATTGGCAAACATCATATTGAGCAGGTTAGTTCTTTTCTTAAGGCTTCTGTTATGGTGCTTTTAATCACAAGCGGCTGAAGGGAGATTACCACTGGGAATATGCGGCAGTTTGACATTTAATATTGCTAATAGCAGGCTGTTCCCATTCATTTCTGTGCTAGTGTTGTCTGTTGTCATATGTAACCACATACGATGCATTAAAGGGCCCCTGTAATACAATAAACTACCGGCTAATGCTATATTGAAATGTCAGGAGCATGATGCTAAAGTTAATGAATAATTATCTCCTTTGTTATGTTTCTACGCTACCTGGAATGGTTGACGTTGATCAATGATTTCTAATAATATAAATATATATATTTTTTTATTTTGAAAACCATTTTTGTGATCACAGGCACCCATATTAATGTAACAGACACTGAACAATACATAAGGATTGTCAGTGATATATATTTATTAGATGTACAGAAAGCTTTGCAATTACTGAACTGACACAAAAATCTTATATCACAAGCACAATATTATCCCCAGCCGTTTAATTATTAAAGTGAAATAATTGTATAAATCTGATTAGATTGTGTTATTCAGTATTTGTAAAGTCAGTATTTAGGCAGCTTCTGCTTCAAAATGAGCTGAAAAAAAATGTCTCTTCTGATATACAGTATTTTTGTTTTCCAGTCCAGCTGACTATACAGATCTGTCCCACGTTCATCTGTTTCTTGTGTAGCATTTCATTTGGTTGAGAACAATGAAGTTGAAAATGTTGGTCCAATTAAAAGGCAAAGAATACACTACTAGCATTTATTTATATTTTCCAGAACATGTTTTATGTAGAAAAATGAATTAGTATTATATATATATATATATATATTGTTATTTGTATATATATATATATATATATATATATATATATATATATATGTATTGGTCTATCTATATGTAGTAGTACAGGAATAGGATCCATTATTCTATAACAGGAATAGGATCTATTATTCGGAATGATTGGGGTTTTATGAATAAGGGATTGTAATTTGGATCTCCATACCTTAAGTCTGCTGAAAATCATTTAAACATTAAATAAACCCAATAGGATTGTTTTCCATCCAATAAGGGGTAATTATATATTAGTTGGGATCAAGTACAGGTACTGTTTTATTATTACAGAGAAAAGGGAATCATTTAACCATTAAATAAACCCAATAGGGCTGTTCTGCCCCCAATAAGGGGTAATTATATCTTAGTTGGGATCAAGTACAGGTACTGTTTTATTATTACAGAGAAAAGGGAATCATTTAACCATTAAATAAACCCAATAGGGCTGTTCTGCCCCAATAAGGGGTAATTATATCTTAGTTGGGATCAAGTACAGGCACTGTTTTATTATTACAGAGAAAAGGGAATCATTTAACCATTAAATAAACCCAATAGGGCTGTTTTGTCCCCAATAAGGGGTAATTATATCTTAGTTGGGATCAAGTACAGGTACTGTTTTATTACTACAGAGAAAAGGGAAATAATTTTTCAAAAATTTAATTATTTGCTTAAAATGAACTCGATGTATTCCTTCCTGTAATTTAGAGCTTTCTGAATAAGAGGTTTCCCGGATAAAGAATACCTGTATTATCCAGAAGCATCATAACCATGAAACAAATATACATTTTAAAAAACTGGAAGTATTTGCTTAAAATGTACTCTATGGGAGATGGCTTTCTGTAAATTGGAGATTTCTGGATAATAGGTTTCCGGATAAGGAATCCCATATTTAAAATGAATACATTTTCAGTATCAGTAAATGTTCACTCTATTTGATATACTGCACATCCAGGAACTAATTTTGAATAAAACTAGTACTCATTGCATTTCAGCAGGAATTTCTATTTATTTTCAATCTAAATAAGCCTTTATTCATAGTATTTCATTCACAATGCAACAATGAGAAGTTATGCTGAAATTTTAGAAATTGAATTTAACAAAACTGTTGATTAAAATATCTTTTACTACTTTTCTACAGCAAATAAATAATTCTGCCCCCCCCCTCCCCATGTTTAAGTAGATAAGGCCTATAGCAGTTTTATACAAATGAAACAACATCCAGAGTAGCTGCAGAGAAAGGGGGAGGAGTAATCAAAGCTCAGAGGTTACAAGGCTGAATGAATCTGCTTGATTCTGCAGTTTTCCTCTTTAATTATGTTCTATTTTTTCAGCTCTGCCTCATTTTATATGGCCTATGTTTTTTTAGATAATTATAAAAAAAAAAACCCACTGACTATTGAATATAAAGAGATTTCAATACATTGCTAATAAAAGTTCTAAAAACAAATACAGCAATATTATATTTTATTGTCAGATTTTATTTACAGTTGGATGCAATTATCTCGAAATATAATATTTCTGGTTTCCCGGGGAGCGATCAGCTCATTCTGTATTAAAAATCTCATGCATCAGTCATTACCCCTGGCAATTTGAATGCAGTTTTTTTTTTTTTTGTTCTCTCCTCCTTTAAAGAGAATATGAAAAACAATCTAATAATAAAAGAAAAGCATGACATTAGATTATTTTGATCTGAGGAGAAAATTGCTTTACATCCTTTGAATCAATGGGTTAACACTTCTTGGGTCTTCCATAGACTTTCCCATGATTAAGCGGGCATTTGTATCATATATCATTTTAAATACTTCAAATATAATGACAGGACCATATTTGCAAGCTAAACACTATATATTTGATTTGAAAGTAGTGTTTGACTAGTGATGCTGCTTTATTCAGCTTTATGAATATAGACATTTCATTAGATATATTGATGATGTATTGATTGAGTTTGCACGTCTTTAAATTAAAGGTGAAGTCCTGTGGGGAGTTTAATTCTTTTAAGACACACAGTATGACTTGCCTTGGATAGCAGCATTGCCGTTATGTTACTGTATTCTATGTTCATAGTGATAGGCAGCTGATATAATTGATCCATTTATATAAAAATAGCATAAATGTTGAGTTCTGTATCTCATTCTGTAAAGCTCGCTGTTATTAAAAGGAAAGGATTCCTATATATTCCGGGAAACCGTTCTCTATGTCAGTGTCCAGTTAGAATTCTCAATAGAATGACAATGATAAAGAAGGGAAAGTATAAGGGAAATGTTTTATTGTGATACCACAAGTTCAGGATGAAATATTTGATCAAAATAAGGATATTAAATACAGCAAATGGAAATTTAAATCAGCTCCCTTATTTGTCAGCAATAATGAGGGCAATTTTTAAAAACAAGGTGATTTTAATGACCCCTCGCGTACAGATGCCATTTAACTGCACTGAAATGAGGCTCGAAATCAGAATATTCAAAAGATGACAAATTATGGTGCAATTAAAAAACATGCACTCATTAACATTCCTGAGAACCAGTGCATTATCCAATTGACATTTTGATGAACGGCAAACAGGAAAAAGTGAATTATGGCATGTTTCTTACCATGTATAGGACATTATTTCCACCGCATTGAATGGGATTTAAACCATAGCAAATCATATTATGATATTCAATTGATTTTTCTCCCCTTTTCATGCTTGGATGGTACCCTTTGTCTTCCAGACTGCACTAAATTGATTCAAATATATGATTTTTTAGTTGTTTTTCCTCCCTGGTATATAATTTAACAACAATATACACAGAAAATAGCTTGCAGTCTATTGTTCTTAAGCTATTTTGGTTTAAAATTTGCACTGAAATGGTATAGCTCAGCCAAAGGGCTATGACCCATAGTGAGGTCAGTATTAGGCATTGTCTGGATAGCTGTGGGATTATTGTTACTATGCCAAGAAAAAACAACAGGGTTCTAAAAAGCTAATTAAGGAACTATTCCATTAACTCTTTCACATTCACATAAGGGAGCCATGAATGGGAGCTAGAGGGGCAATTGATGTAATAGTGACTGGCTAACATAAACAAAGGACTAAAATGCCCGTCATGAAATAAAGAACGATTCATTGCCGTAAATTAGATTTGTACCTTTCATAAATAACTCTAAATAACCTCTTGGTATTATGTGTTGTAATTGAATATGTACAGTTCAGTGGCTTAATATAAATTGTTCGTATAAGTTATTGACACGTGCTTAGGTACAGGTATGGGATCCCTTATCCAGAAACCTGTTATCCTAAAAGCTACGAATTATGGGAAGACCATCTCCCATAGAGTCTATTTTAAGCAAATAAATCTAATTTTTAAAAAATATTTCCTTTTGTTGTGATAATAAAACAATACCTTGTACTTGATGGTAACTAAGTTGCATGAATCCATACTGGAGGCAAAACAAGCCTATTGGGTTAATTTAATGCTTTTTTCAAAACGCATCAGTTAATAGAGCTTCTCCAGAAGAATCTGGGAATGGGGCTAGCCATATTCTTCATTTCCCAGGGTGCCACAGCATGTGACCTGTGCTCTGATAAACTTCAGTAGAGATGTAGCGAACGGTTCGCCGGCGAACTAATTCGCGCAAACATCGGGTGTTCGCGAACGCGCAAGTTCGCAAACTTTCCGCGTATGTTCGCAATTTGCGTTCGCCGCGTTTTTTTTCGCTGCGTTTTTTCTCTGCGTTTTTTCTCAGCCTAAAAAAACGCCGCACAACCACACATGGCGTTTTTCAGCCTAGTACTGGTGTAAGCAAATCCCGTTTCCATGGTGCCAATAGCGCGAAATAGCAAAAAATGCCGCGTATTTCCGCTAGGTCTGCCCATTTTTACACAACGCTTTTTCAACAAAGTATTTTTTAGAGAAATTTTTGCCCTTGATCCCCCTCCTGCATGCCCCTGTCCAGGTCGTGGCACCCTTTAAACAAATTTAAAATCAGTTTTCTGGCCAGAAATGGCTTTTCTAGATTTTAAAGTTCGCCTTCCCATTGAAGTCTATGGGGTTCGCAAAGTTCGCGAATATTCGCGCTTTTTGGCGTAAGTTCGCTACATCCCTAAACTTCAGTCACACTTTACTGCTGCGCTGCAAGTTGGAGTGATATCCACCCCTTCCCAGCAGCCGATTAGCAGAACAATGGGAAGGGAGCAAGATAGCAGCTCCCAGTAGGTATCAGAATAGCACTCAATAGTAGGAAATCCAAGGGAAGGCCATTTCCTATGGACTCCATTATGAGCAAATAATTCAAATTTTCAAAAATGATTTCCTTTTTCTCTGTAAGTACCTTGTACTTGATCCCAACTAAGATATAATTACCCCTTATTGGGGGCAGAACAGCCCTATTGGGTTTATTTCATGGTTAAATGATTCCCTCTTCTCTGTAATAATAAAACAGTACCTGTACTTGATCCCAACTAAGATATAATTACCCCTTATTGGGGGCAGAACAGTCCTATTGGGTTTATTTCATGGTTAAATGATTCCCTTTTCTCTGTAATAATAAAACAGTGCCTGTACTTGATCCCAACTAAAATATAATCACCCCTTATTGAAGGCAGAACAATCCTATTGGGCTCATTTAATGTTTAAATTATTTTTTAGTAGACTTAATTATTCAGAAAACCCCAAGCTCCCGAGTTCCCATACCTGTATTTTAAGTTGCATGATAAAAATAAATTCAGGTAAGGGTTCTACTATCTGGAAACCCATTATTCAGAAAGCATTTCAAAATACACGAATGCCATTTTCCATAGATTCCTCTTTATACAAACAATTAATATTGACTGGGTTGTTGGAACTGGAACTGGAAAAATAACCTTTAAGCTATATTTATGAGCCTACCTTTTAAAAAATACTGATATAAAATAGATGCACAATTAATTAATTAGGGTTTTACATAATCCCCCCCACCCCCCATATACCCACAGCCTGTGTTCATTAGTGAGTTCTTGTTTAGCCTGCTCTATTAATCTTGCTGTCTATGGACCCACAATAACGTTGATCATATGAGCAAGTGGATGTTTGAGATTCAGTTCGTTACAGCTAATCTGTCTGAACTCTTTAAGGACAACAGCTTTAATGTCCTAGGGGGCTCTCTGCAGTCATGCCTCCAAAACACAAGCAGAACACCCCTGACAAGTAGAGTATTATCTGTCTCTGCTCATCACTGTTAAAGCAGCTGATCACATGACACTAGCTTCAAAGGGGCCCCTACACATTCAAATAAAAATATTACACTGTTTTGTTTTTATTTTTACATTTAATTTATTTATGTATTTATTTATAGTGTAAAAACATTTTATTTTTTTTACACCTTTTACCTAGAAAAACTGATTTGATGGTGTGTTTTGGCCAGGGTAGATTGTATTATCTACTAATCGTGTTAATAATAGATTCATTATATTTAAGAACAAAATTATATATAATTGTAAAAGCCGGCATCCAAAACTGTTCAGAAGAACAAAGGCAGAAAAGGCAGAATCATATGTGATGTACTGATGGATAAATATCTGGCTCAAATGGCTCACTGCGACCCACCATGATATTCCATTTAAAAAGTCTGATGAATGATGTTGAGCTTATCATATAGAAGGAACACTTTCCTATCTGTAGAGTTATTCATAATTAGAAAACTTTCTAGGTACAGGTATGATATCCCTTATCCAGAAATCCGTTATCCAGAAAGTTCCGAATTACGGAAATGTCATCTCCCATAGACTCCATTATAAGCAAATAATTCTAAAAATGATTTCCTTTTTCTCTGTAATCATGAAACAGTACCTGTATCTGATTCTGGAGAACAATATACAAGGCCGTCTCTCATAGACTCCATTTTAATCAAATAATTATAAGTATTTTTAAAATGAGTTTCTTTGTCTCTGTAATAATAAAACAGTACCTTGTACTCATTCCCAACTAAGATATAATTACCCCTTATTGGGGGCAGAACAGCCCTATTGGGTTTATTTAATGGTTAAATGATTCCCTTTTCTCTGTAATAATAAAACAGTACCTGTACTTGATCCCAACTAAGATATAAAAACCCCTTATTGGGGCCAGAACAATCCTATTGGGTTTATTTAATGGTTAAATGATTCCCTTTTCTCTGTAATAATAAAACAGTACCTGTACTTGATCCCAACTAAGATATAATTACCCCTTATTGGGGGCAGAACAGCCCTATTGGGTTTATTTAATGGTTAAATGATTCCCTTTTCTCTGTAATAATAAAACAGTACCTGTACTTGATCCCAACTAAGATATAATTACCCCTTATTGGGGGCAGAACAGCCCTATTGGGTTTATTTAATGGTTAAATGATTCCCTTTTCTCTGTAATAATAAAACAGTACCTGTACTTGATCCCAACTAAGATATAATTACCCCTTATTGGGGGTAGAACAGCCCTATTGGGTTTATTTAATGGTTAAATGATTCCCTTTTCTCTGTAATAATAAAACAGTACCTGTACTTGATCCCAACTAAGATATAATTACCCCTTATTGGGGGCAGAACAGCCCTATTGGGTTTATTTAAAGGTTAAATGATTCCCTTTTCTCTGTAATAATAAAACAGTACCTGTACTTGATCCCAACTAAGATATAATTACCCCTTATTGGGGGCAGAACAGCCCTATTGGGTTTATTTAATGGTTAAATGATTCCCTTTTCTCTGTAATAATAAAACAGTACCTGTACTTGATCCCAACTGAGATATAATGAATCCTTATTGGAGGCAAAACAAGCCATTGGGTTTATTCAATATGTAAATGATTTTTAGTAGACTTAAGTTATGAGATCCAAATCCAAATTACGGAAAGATCCCTTATCCAAAAAACCCTAGGTCCCGAGCATTCTGGATAACAGGTCCCATAACTGTAATACAATTAAAGGTGCAGTGTGTGGTACAGGTCTATGAACCCAGAGCATTCAATCAAAAGGCAGCTGCCTGAAAACCATCTCTTCAACCAGAAATCTCTGCGTCACTTTATGTCCAGGTTCAAGTTAATGCATTTTTGCCAACAAAAAGGTGTCTTTTAACAAAGCACTTTTTTCATTGACACCCTGATTGAAATAGAGAGGTCTAAACCATAAATCTTGTATCATCAAGTTATTTTTCCAGGACTGTAGGTCTGTGGGGGCAGATGAGCCTCTGGAGTAGCCTTGATCTCTAGTTATGGCTGAGAGTAAAAGAGTAAAGGTGGCCACATCCAAAAATGTACATGTAATAATCCAGAAAATCCTGTGTCCTTACTTTCATGAAATGAACTTCTAGGGAACAATGTTTCGCAGTCAGGTAGTACCATTGTTCCTTAAGAGTTTGTGGAATACAATTTTTCATTTAACAGATTGGAATTGTGAGATTATCCATCCACTTCACAAAAGTAAGGAAACAGGATTTTCTGGATTGTACACTTTTGGATATGCTGGACTCTATATGTACATTTTGGACACTTGGATGTGCTGGACATCTCATGGACTTTTACTCCTTTATCACTGATGATACTAAGGGGTGGAATTAATGGGTTGTGTTTCAAAGGTCAATATGTTCCTGTTTGTTGATACACTTGAGAAAGGGCCAGGGTCTGACTGGGCCGGCGGGACACTGGGAAAAACCCAGTGGGCTCCAGCCTTTGTGGGCCCTGCCAGCCCAGAACCGAACCCTGCTGGCCACTCCCGGACCCCCCCCCCCCTTGGGGGGGTGTAGGGGCCCTGCACCACCCCCCGTTGGACCCTGTAAAGGGCATGTAAGGCCTTAAACATTTTGTGTTTTTGGTAGTCAGCAATAAAGCATTTTACAGCAGTAATTCAGCATTTGAGTGCTCTCCTCTTCTTTTAATTCATTGAGAAGACAAAGCTAATAGAAAACAAGGATGTCGGCTAAGTGTCTGGTCCATTAGGCAGCTGTGCGTCATTCCTTGTGCATTGTCCCTTAGCATCCAATGGCATCTGATCCTGACTGCCACAAACTGTATTCAGAGATCGGCTTTGGTTTGCAAATGAAAATCTCCTGCCTTACAAAGGTTGACTCCCAGACCCTCCCATTGATATGCAAATGAAAATCAGCAAATTAAACCAAGACTTGGGAAGCTCAGCCAGTGTCCATCATAGTCAGAAGGTTTTCTAAATGAGTTACTAAGGGGAAAAACCTACAACAAGTACTCAGAAGCGCTACAGCTCTCCCTGACCGTTGCTTACTGTAATGGGAAGGGAATGGATACATAACTTATTTTAAAAAAAACTGTACATAAAAGAAATGTGCTGAGTTCACCATCTCCATTTAACTGAGCTTTGTCATCTAAAGCTGGAGAAAAAAGACTGAGAACCAATTATTTATATAATCAATGTATTGACTGTTTTCTATGGGTTCTGCTTTACTTGGCATAATGGATGAAGCTTCTAATACCTTCAGTTCTCCAGTACATTGTGAGAATATAATCATGCAAAATACAACACAAGATGCTTTTACAAACTACTATAATCTACTGGGCCATAAAATTAGAAGATGCTAAAGCCGTGAACATACAGTATTTGCCACAGTGCTGATTGTAAAAACGGAGAGATTGATATGTTCATGTCAAAGGAAAATAGTACATTTCTGGCCAAATTCTTTCTGTGACATTAACATTTTCCTCTATGGTATGAACTGGTGATGGATTGTTTTAAAAGGTAACATTCAGCCTGTTTATGCAAGAAAGGGTTGATTTCATTGCAAAAATTTAAATTATTTCAGAAGGAGCGTTCAGGGCCCAATGGGGCTGGGGGTGCAGGGCCCAAAGGGGCTGCTGACTCAGGGGCCCCTGAACCCCCCACGAAGCCCCCACCATGGCCTTGACACACACCCCAAAAGGGGCCCCCACCACATGTCCGACCCCCTCCCCTAAGCATGCATAATTTAAACTTATGGGGGAGCCTGGCAGCTCAGGGGAGTGACCAGCAGGGATCGGGTCAGGGCCAGTGGGGCCCAGTCCCCGGGTGGCCCAGTCCGACCCTGAGAGAGTTACACTTGGCCAACGAGCAGGGCTTTGCCACTGCCTGGAGCAATGAAATTACAGTAGATTGGAAGCTCAATGGGACAAAGATTCACTGACTCTGTGACATTTTATATACTGCTATGAGTAAAGGTATTAGCAATTTATATAGGGAATAATAATATAAGGATACTAGTAATCACTGAGAAGTGCTTTCATAGAGATCTTAAACTCCAAATACTTGTATCACATGAATCACTACAAATGATTTAGGTAATGAGTCATGTGACTGAAGTGAAATCACAAGGCACCAATTATAAGTTTATGTTTTACAGATTTTTCAAGGCTTTTGCTTCGAATGTAGCAAGTAAAGTACCCCCTATTGTAAAATATCAGGAAGTCACTAGGAGTTCCATAACATATAACAAGCATGGATTTCCAAGGTGACTTCTTATATCCTTATACTGTACAACAGGGGTTCTTTATTATAATACACAAGTCACAGTATGTCATGTGACAGAAATGACATCACTAAACACTGATTATAGTTGATGACCTCATTAACCACCATTTATAAGGATATAATTTACAGGATATTTATGGCTCTTGTGTATTATAGGAAAATACATACTGAATTATATAAAGTGTAATGCAAAACAAATGATGTTTGATTCAAGTAACATTTCTTATTACATATAATTTCTAGGGGGACAAATCTTTTATGGCAGAAATATGCAAACAATGTGTAATATTTAATGTATTGGGTTACATTATTTATTGGAGTATTGGATTTATATTATTTATACATAGATATATACATTTCCTAATTCACAACGTAAAACCTCTTGTTCCTTCCGGGCACTGTGTCAGAATATTAGGCAGTAGCCCCTATTGATAGAAGTAATAATTGCTTTAATGATAGTGGAAACAAAATGTTTTTTTTTTCTTTTTTCCTCCATATTCTTGTAATGATTTCACAAACTAGAAAAAAAATGGTCTGGGATCACACAATCCTATTGGAAACAATGAATTCCAGACTTTTGCTCTTTAACAAATACAACTGAGTTATACGTGACCGAAAGAGGTTTTATTTAAAGGGGACCTGTCACCCTAAGAAAAAAATCCAAATTATTTAAGATTGTGTTAGTTGAACAAAATAAACTTCACTTACACTATATAAATAATATAAATCTTATTTCCTTCAGTCTTGGAATTACACAGTTTTAGCAAGCAGGCAGGCGCCATTTTGTGGACACTATTATTAAGGCAAGCTCTGCATTATCCTCCAGGGGGAGATAGGAAACAGCTTCACAATCTAGAAAAGAATCATCTGGGAACGCATGATCCCATTGCAAGTACTTAGGAAGCATGGATGAGCCCAAAGTACAGAACAGCTTGCCCAAGTTAATGGCATAGACAGTTAATTGAACTGTGGCAATCATTTTGACATCAGTGGCTTTGTTTGGTTTTGTGAAGAAACCTCTGGTAAATTACGACAAGCCAATTACCTGGCTATGTGCATGGTCATCATTGGTCATTGGTCATCATTAGTAGCAGTTTATATGCATGTCTATTTATAAGAATGTACATATGACACTAAGGTACAACTGCCAACCCAGCCAGCCTCCGAATGCTGTCTTTTAACTTACTGCACTGCATCTCCCAGACTGCTATACACTAGCAAGGTGCTAAATGAGTGGATCTTTACTGTAAGGGGCATATTTATTATGCTGTGTAAAAAACGGCGAGAAAATTTGCCACACATCGCTAGGCTTCGCCATGTAAAAACAGCATAAAATTGGCGTAATTTATTTATGTGTTTTTTCTTCCACTGGAACTTATAGAAAATAATGGCGTACTATCCGGCGTTCAGACGGCGATCTTTTCCATTTATTTTACACAGCTTTTTACTCCGTTTTTCCGGTGAATTAGTTTTACACAGCATAATAAATACCACCTTAAGTGTACAGTAGGAGCTGAGTCAGCAGCTTTTATGAGCCCCAGTCTAAATTAGTTTATTATTTGATTTTCAAAAACTACTATTTAATAAATAAAGCGCTGTGTAAATTGATGGCGCAATATGAATAATAATACATTTTAAAATCCCAAGAGACAACGACGATATCAACCCATTAATGCAGTCTTCTCTTGATAGGTATGTAGAGGTATGGGACCTGTTATCCAGAATGCTCGGGACCTGGGTTTTTCCGGTTAAGGGATCTTTCTGTAATTTGGATCTCCATAGCTTAAGTCTGCTAAAAATCATTTAAATATTGAATAAACCCCATAGGCTTGTTTTGTCGTTAATTATATCTTAGTTGGTATCAAGTACAGGTACTGTTTTATTATTACAGAGAAAAGGGAATCATTTAACCATTAAATAAACCCAATAGGGCTGTTCTGCCCCCAATAAGGGGTAATTATATCTTAGTTGGGATCAAGTACAGGTACTGTTTTATTATTACAGAGAAAAGGGAATCATTTAACCATGAAATAAACCCAATAGGACTGTTCTGCCTCCAATAAGGGGTAATTATATCTTAGTTGGGATCAAGTACAGGTACTGTTTTATTATTACAGAGAAAAGGGAATCATTTAACCATGAAATAAACCCAATAGGGCTGTTCTGCCTCCAATAAGGGGTAATTATATCTTAGTTGGGATCAAGTACAGGTACTGTTTTATTATTACAGAGAAAGGGGAATCATTTAACCATTAAATAAACCCAATAGGGCTGTTCTGCCTCCAATAAGGGGTAATTATATCTTAGTTGGGATCAAGTACAGGTACTGTTTTATTATTACAGAGAAAAGGGAATCATTTAACCATTAAATAAACCCAATAGGGCTGTTCTGCCTCCAATAAGGGGTAATTATATCTTAGTTGGGATCAAGTACAGGTACTGTTTTATTATTACAGAGAAAAGGGAATCATTTAACCATTAAATAAACCCAATAGGACTGTTCTGCCCCCAATAAGGGGTAATTATATCTTAGTTGGGATCAAGTACAGGTACTGTTTTATTATTACAGAGAAAAAGAAAATACATTTTAAAAATTTAAATAATTTGCTTATAATGGAGTCTATGGGAGATTCCGTAATTCAGAACTTTCTGGATAACAGGTTTCCGGATAAGGGATCCCATACCTGTATACTGTATGGACCTCTTATGATCTGATAAAAAACAGCCCGATCTGGCCAAAAATTTGGATAGCCACATATGTATTTTGTTTTATGTATTTTGTATTTTGTAATTTTGTATTCTGTAAGATTGTACAGCACTGCGTACCCTTGTGGCGCTTTATAAATAAAGTTATACATACATACATTCATAATTTGCACTTTTGGCTACCATGGCAAACAAACAGTACCTATCACTAGTGTAGGTACTGGATGTGAATAATGAACAGTTGTTCACATTTGTATACATGTTGTGCATCCCTTATCCATCTGATACTTACTTTACCGTACACTGTCTATCCCTGCACTGCAGTCAATTAAATCTACAAACTGTCAAGTTCTAAAAGGCCACAAAATGCAGTACGTACACATCTCTCCAGCGAAAATAGTTGCTAATCTTCTAATCAGCTTCTTCAAACATTGATTTGGTGTAATAATAATTTCAGGCTTACAATCAATGAAAGTGATAATCATCTTAAAATTATCCTTATTTTTGAACATAGGATTTAACTGTGTTTTTTTGCTGTCATATTTCTAAACTTGCTATTTTGATTTTCTATCTGCCTTGGCTATTGTTTGTTCATTTAGGGGGGCCAACTGTATGAAACCAAGAAAAGATTGTCAAATGTAAATAATAAGAGCAGGTTTTGATAACAGGTTTCATTGTGTATGTGCAGTGTTGCTTTAAGAACCATACCAACAGTTGGATTATAAATCCCATAACGAATATCCTTTTATAATATACTGTAATGCTGCAGAATGCAGGGGGTTGTGATCTAAGAATATTTTGCTATGGAAGGTGTACATTCCCATTTCTCCAGGGTCAGCCATTAGTCAAACCCAGTGATCCCCAATCAGTGGCTCGTGATATTGATCACCATCCCCTTTGATGTTGCTCTTAGTGGCCTCAAATTAGGTACAGGTATAGACTCCTTATCCAGAATGCTCGGGATCAAGGGTATTCCGGATAAGGGGTCTTTCCGTAATTTGGATCTCCATACCTTAAGTCTACTAAAAAATCAATAAAACATTAATTAAACCCAATAGGATTGTTTTACATCCAATAAGGATTATTTATATCTTAGTTGGGATCAAGTACAGGTACTGTTTTATTATTACAGAGAAAAAGGGAATCATTTAACCATTAAATAAACCCAATAGGGCTGTTCTGCCCCCAATAAGGGGTAATTATATCTTAGTTGGGATCAAGTACAGGTACTGTTTTATTATTACAGAGAAAAGGGAATCATTTAACCATTAAATAAACCCAATAGGGCTGTTCTGCCCCCAATAAGGAGTAATTATATCTTAGTTGGGATCAAGTACAGGTACTGTTTTATTATTACAGAGAAAAAGGATATCAGTTTTAAAATTCTGAATTATTTGATTAAAATGGAGTCTATGGCAGACAGGCTTTCTGTAATTCAGGTCTTTCTGGAAAGAGGGTTTCAGGATAAGGGATCCCATACCTGTACTTGTTTTTACATTTATGGCTTAGAGGCAACTTTTGGAAGCAAAGGGACACAGTTTTACTCCAAGCAGAACATTCTGCAAGGTATCAGTCCACATGGGGCTACCAAATAGCCAATCACAGTCCTTATTTGGCCTCTTTTGTGTGGCTCACCAACACCTTTTATATCTCAGTGTGGCTGTGTAAGTAAAAAATGTTTTGGATCCCTGGTTTAACCAATGCTTTTCAAGAAGTCCACTCCCAAGTGTTTATCTGTTTATCTGCTATATTTTTATCTGTCTTGGCAAAATAATTCACTCATCACTAATAATTACAGCAGTAGATGACTCTGTAATGTGATATTCTACCTAGTAATATCATAGTAATAAATATCATAGTAATAAATAAGATTGCGTGCCATGTAGGAAGGAGGTCCCTGCCAAAAACCACTGATACCTGTTTATATTATTTAAACACTGACCCAATTACAAAAGTTCCTTTTTTGTACTGATGTTCTGTACTGCTCCATGCATTACAAATGTTATATAAACCCACATAGCTCCTTGGAACCTTTGAATTTGGATGTAAATCTATGTAAAATAAACTCCTGATACATTTATCAAAAACTATTTTGCTCACTCCAATGATCTCCAGATTAAAAACTCTATACAAAAAGGGGGAAAATGCATACCTGTATGTATAACATACTGCACAAGTTCTATAAAAAGCTATTTCAGATTAATTAAGAGGCCCTGTTCCATTGTTGCTCGTTAATAACTCAGCAATTATAAAACACTGCTGCCAACAGAATTAGTGAATGTTTCAGGCCCATCTAGCATTTATGGTTTGGCAGGATCTGTTCTCAGCTGGTGGAGGAACTGAGCCAGAGCTAAAGCACAAGTTTGGTTTATTGACTTACCTTTGAAAGTTCAGCAAAATGAACCCATTGAGTGTCTCACAAGGGCTAATTGTAGCTTTTCCCAAGAAGAACCAGAGTGAATTTGAGAGAGACCATGCAATTATATGATAAAGAAGAAGGCATTCTACCTAAGAAAGGGAAAACAATCCCATGAATGCAGATTAATACTAATGTAATATTTATCATGACACTTTGAAAGATAGCAATATTGCTCAGCCCCATCTGGACCAATGCTGATGCCCAGAATGTCTGGAGAGTTAGACTTTGAGCCATGCTGAGGGGATTACAGCATTTCATGTGTTGCTCGTGGAAAGAAGAGAGAGGAGAACCAGAAGGCCAACCATAAGCTACAGCGAGTGCGTTCTCCTCCAGGATACGCACACATCTGTCGTGGCACAGAAGGAACTAATTGCGCTCTTTTTCCTATTAATCTGTAGCAGCGGAATGGAAAAGGTGTTTCTGAGGGCACAGGTTTTGGCATTGGCTGCAGTGGTGTTTCTTAGGTGTATTTATGAAAAGGGCTGCAAACCTCCTGGTCTTTGAATAAAATGCCCTATTTGTCATTTAACTCAAATGCCATACTATTTTCAGTTTGTTGGGAGGCCCATGAATCCCCCATGGTACCACATGTTTCTTATCCAATAGCAGAAATAACATTGATGATTCAGTGAGGGAAGGGTGATGTCCACCCTTTAGGATGATCAGTAAATTATTTGTGAAGAAAAGACTTTAAAAGTAAGTGGAGATGGGATCTTTTATCCGAAAATCCATTATCCAGAAAGCTCAGAATTATGGGAAGACCATCTCCCATGGCCTCCATTTTAATCAAATTCACATTTTCAAAAATGATTTCCTTTCTCTCTGAAATAATAACATATAACCTTGTACTTGATCCCAACTAAGATATAATGAATCCTTATTGGAGGCAGAACAGTCCTATTGGGTTTAATTCATATTTAAATGATTATTTAGTAGATGTATGGTATGGAGATCCAAATTATGAAAAGGCCCCTCATATGGAAAACCAGTGAGGTTGCGGAATGTCCTTCGGAGTGATGGCAGATTATGTTAATGCCTTTAGGAGGGGCTTGAACAAGCAAAATATCCAAGGCTATTGTGATGCTAAAATCTACTATTAGTATTGATGTTGGTATATATGGTTTATGTATGTGGTTGAATATATAGGTCAGTATGGGTCTGTATGTGAGTGGATAGATAGGTCAGTATGGGTCTGTATGTGAGTGAATAGATAGGTCAGTATGGGTCTGTATGTGAGTGGATAGATAGGTCAGTATGGGTCTGTATGTGAGTGTATAGATAGGTCAGTATGGGTCTGTATGTGAGTGCATAGATAGGTCAGTATGGGTCTGTATGTGAGTGGATAGATAGGTCAGTGTGGGTCTGTATGTGAGTGGATAGATAGGTCAGTATTGGTCTGTATGTGAGTGTATAGATAGGTCAGTATGGGTCTGTATGTGAGTGTATAGATAGGTCAGTATGGGTCTGTATGTGAGTGTATAGATAGGTCAGTATGGGTCTGTATGTGAGTGGATAGATAGGTCAGTATTGGTCTGTATGTGAGTGTATAGATAGGTCAGTATGGGTCTGTATGTGAGTGGATAGATAGGTCAGTATAGGTCTGTATGTGAGTGGATAGATAGGTCAGTGTGGGTCTGTATGTGAGTGGATAGATAGGTCAGTGTGGGTCTGTATGTGAGTGTATAGATAGGTCAGTATGGGTCTGTATGTGAGTGGATAGATAGGTCAGTATGGGTCTGTATGTGAGTGGATAGATAGGTCAGTATGGGTCTGTATGTGAGTGGATAGATAGGTCAGTATGGGTCTGTATGTGAGTGGATAGATAGGTCAGTATGGGTCTGTATGTGAGTGGATAGATAGGTCAGTATGGGTCTGTATGTGAGTGTATAGATAGGTCAGTATGGGTCTGTATGTGAGTGGATAGATAGGTCAGTATGGGTCTGTATGTGAGTGTATAGATAGGTCAGTATGGGTCTGTATGTGAGTGGATAGATAGGTCAGTATGGGTCTGTATGTGAGTGGATAGGTCAGTGTGGGTCTGTATGTGAGTGGATAGATAGGTCAGTGTGGGTCTGTATGTGAGTGGATAGATAGGTCAGTGTGGGTCTGTATGTGAGTGGATAGATAGGTCAGTGTGGGTCTGTATGTGAGTGGATAGATAGGTCAGTATGGGTCTGTATGTGAGTGGATAGATAGGTCAGTATGGGTCTGTATGTGAGTGGATAGATAGGTCAGTGTGGGTCTGTATGTGAGTGGATAGATAGGTCAGTATGGGTCTGTATGTGAGTGGATAGATAGGTCAGTATGGGTCTGTATGTGAGTGGATAGGTCAGTGTGGGTCTGTATGTGAGTGGATAGATAGGTCAGTATGGGTCTGTATGTGAGTGGATAGGTCAGTGTGGGTCTGTATGTGAGTGGATAGATAGGTCAGTGTGGGTCTGTATGTGAGTGGATAGATAGGTCAGTATGGGTCTGTATGTGAGTGGATAGATAGGTCAGTGTGGGTCTGTATGTGAGTGGATAGATAGGTCAGTATGGGTCTGTATGTGAGTGGATAGATAGGTCAGTATGGGTCTGTATGTGAGTGGATAGATAGGTCAGTATGGGTCTGTATGTGAGTGGATAGATAGGTCAGTGTGGGTCTGTATGTGAGTGGATAGATAGGTCAGTATGGGTCTGTATGTGAGTGGATAGATAGGTCAGTATGGGTCTGTATGTGAGTGGATAGATAGGTCAGTATGGTTCTATGTGTGTAACTGAGGTTTACTTGAGAGGGTTGAACTTGATGGACTTCTTTCTTAACTTACCCAGAATCACGTGCTAGTGACTCCTACAAGACAGGTTGCAAAGTAAATGTGGAGAGGTTCAAAGAGACATTGGCAACAGAAAAAAACTATAACTTTCTGTATATTTCTCATTTCAAATATTTCAGCCAATACAATAAAATATACAATAAGTAGTGCTTATAAATGTATTTGTTGGTTTGCCATTTGTTGATATTATTATTTATTTATTATTTTCCTTTTGGCCCTGGCCTGCAAACTATTGCTGTTGAAGCAAACATGATAAGCTTGGGTCGATGATAGCATCTCTAGGCAATTGCTTCGGTGTGCCCTAATAACAAGAGCGGCCTAAAGTTGCTTCCCATTCACTGCAGCTGCGAGCTTGGCTTCCAATCATAGAGAACCAATGAAGTGGCTCCGTATGAGATAAACTTTGTGTCTTTTTTTTCATGAATGGAAGCAAATCTTTATTTAGAATTTTGGATTATCTCCACATGCTGCGGCTTGCCTAATCTGATCCCAGCTGCCCGTTTCGTTTCAAATTTTCCATAGTTACAGCCAGCAGATTGTCGGTTATGCACGGCCAGTTCACACAACTCTTGTCTTATTCCTGCAGGTATATGCAACAGCAGTGCAGCTATGAGCGGAATTTTAAAGAGAAAATTTGAAGAAGTAGAAGGCTCTTCCCCTTGTTCTTCTATACAGGAATCCGACGATGACATTTCTAGCAGTGAGAGCGCGGACAGCAGCGACAGCGTCAACCCATCCAGCTCAAATCACTTTACACGTATGTTACATTTTAATATGTATTCGAAAGAGTATTTTTAATTTATATTGAATTTTTACCTAACAAGAATGATTTCTTTCTTTCAAGTTACTCCTTTAGATGTCCAACAGAGAAATGGCCAAGTGTAAAAGTCATATAGGAGGAGGTGAAACAATTAGAGTAGTTATAAAACCTGTTTACCCCTATAATTGCTTTCTTCTAGTTGTTTGGTACAACTTATCTACTAGTGGTGTAAGAGCAGGGGTTGTAATGTTGGCCACTAGTGTCTATATCAAAGGGAAACTCCAGCTTCTGAACCAAAATTTGTTAAAGAGCCCCACACAACACAGAAACCCTTAATATACCACTCTAATCTTTTCCTTCAAAGACTAATGAATACCATTTTATATGCTGAAATCCAGCTGCAAAACAGTTATGCTCTTTCTGCATCCTTTGAAATCTTGGCAGGGGAGGAGGGACTAAAACATTGATTTTACAAATTGTAACAACTTCTCCACAGCTTACAGACAGCATGCAGGAACTACATAACCCACAATGCATTGCGCTGTGATGTTCCTTTCCTTATTGACATCACATCAACAGGGGATTGTGGGATTTGGGGATGTAGGCTGAAGGCAGGCTGACTATACTATTACATTAAAAATCATGAAAAGTTTGCATATTTTTTTAAGCTTAAGTTCGGTTTAGATGGATTTCCCCTTTAATGATGTGGGTGTCTAGCCCTTTACCTCGTTGGTTGATGTCTCCTCAATATATGCAGCAATTAGCCTGCTGATGGCAGGGACAGCTGTCAGACTGTTTCTTTGGGCTGGAGTGGGCAGCGGAACTATATGATGGCTGGAATGGAAATAGGCCTTAAGGTGGCCATACACATTACACATCCACCCCACTAACGTTAAGAGCTGAATCATCAGATATGCAGGTAGAAACATCAGGTACCCCATCTGATGATTCAGCATTAACCCACTGCTGATCTACATTTTCCACCCTGCCCGATTGGCAAGATGCAAGGCTTTTGCCGATATCAGATGCCTCGTCAACCCACTATACACACCTTGTCTTGTACAATAATATTGGTGCGTATATTTTGTCCTTCCTTTGTCTTCATACTGGGAGAGCTAGCAGGCTACCAACTATCTTATTATAATGCAGGTTTGAGGCTCTCAGAATAAACCCTCTAAGCACTGTTGTACACCAGGGGATAGGAGAACCTGTATAAAATGTGCCTGCCTTTTATTCCCCAGCTACCAGCTCACAGCAGATACAGTAGGAAGCTGTTCTGGAGGGAATTAGCTCTTTAACTGCAGCTGTAAGTACATCTTTAAACCCCCAAGGACCAAGCAAGGGATGGCAGGATGGCATTGCTGTAGAGCTGCTGCCTCTATTTTTAATTATCCCTCAAGCTGCTGGCACAAAAGGCTTCAAAGAGAACTTTGTGGCTTCTAGTGAATATGGTGTATGACAATGACTATTCTAATTTGCTACAAGGGGCAATCTGATTAGTTAGTTTAGTAGCCACTGCAAATATTTGAACTGGATTGTGTAGAGCAGTTATCCCCCAACCAGTGACTCTCTAGCAACATGTTGCTCACTGACCCCTTGGATGTTGCTCCCAGTAGCTGCTTATGTTGGAATTTCTGGATTAGAGGCAAGTTTTGGTTGCATAAAATCCAGGTGTACTGGCAAAACAGAGCCTCCTGTAGGCTGCCAGTCCATATAGCTACCAAATAGGCAATCACAGTCAATATTCTGCACCCCCAGGTACATTTCCATACTTGTGTTGCTCCCCAACTCTTCTTATATTTGAATGAGGCTCACGGGTAAAAAAGATCGGGGACCCCTGGTGTAGAGCCATACAGCCAAAATGCCAAATATTCTAGCAGGGCTATATATAGTAAATAAAGACATACCTACATATACAGGTATAGGACCCGTTATCCAGAATGCTTGGGACCAAGGGTATTGCGGATAAGGGGTCTTTCCGTAATTTGGATCTCCATACCTTAAGTCTACTAAAAAATCAATAAAACATGAATTAAACCCAATAGGATTGTTCTGCATCCAATAAGGATTATTTATATATTAGTTGGCATCAAGTACAAGGTACTGTTTTATTACTACAGAGAAAAAGGAAATCAGTTTTAAAATTCGAAAGTATTTGATTAAAATGGAGTCTATGGGAGATGGGCTTTCCGTAATTCGGAGCTTTCTGGATAACGGGTTTCCGGATAAGGGATCCCATACCTGCAAAACAAAGAGTCTTCATGCATAATGGTGAAGTAAAACTTCAGATATGCACTAATCTGCTCACCACCTGTAATGGCCAGTTAAGCAAAATGTGCAATTTTAGCAGAGCAAATTGCTTTGTACCAATCTCTATTTGATAAAATGATAGCGATTTGCAAGGTGCAAACATTATTTCAAAATGTAGTTGTTTTGCTGTGTTGCAGTTATGTTTCGCTAGCAAATGATTGTTTGGGGCTTTCTAAAAAGAAGGTAATTGTGCACATGATTAATGTATTTATTTGCTTCGTTCTGCTGAGACAAAAAACGACTGGATGGAAAAATACCACAAATGGGTTTTTGACTTCCAACGTGGGTTTTTTTCACTTTCTTTCTTTTTTTTTTATAACCACAAAGTAGACTTACATAAAGGAAGTCGGTATAAATATGAAGATAGTTCCCAGAACCATCTTGCTCTAGAGACAAAACAATATTTATTGCTTTTATACACTGTATGCTGGCAGTGATGATCGCATCTCTAAAAATGTTTTGTTTTGTAGTGCAAACAAATCACTTTAAAGGGGTTGTAAACCCTACCATTACACTGTCCCACTGCACCCCCTAGTTTTGCTATAGAAGTTGCCAAAAAACATAATTATAGATGCAAAAAAATTCACCAATGAGAACTATACTAATCAAAAATGTCATTATAAATGCAAACTAATTGACCAATGAGAATGCTGATTCCCAGCACTGTGACAGGCATCTTGCTGTTATCTTACATATAGAGATAATTATGTCATTTTTTCCCTTCATTATATGACACAGGAATCAGACATGGGGATAAAGGACAGACTTGTTCAGTGCTGGGAAACTGTGCTTAATGCTCCCAACTCCAATTGCTGGAGAACAGGGAGCCAGATTTACACAGATCAGCTGGGATTCTCATTGGAAGGGGAACTAAACCCTCTATAAAACTGTCCCACTGCACCCCCTAGTTCTCTGAAGTAGAAGACAAAAATAGTAATTAAGGTGCAAGCAGGTTAACCAATGATATTGTTGCTTTCCAGCTCTGTGTGCTGTTATCACACATTCATCTTGATCTTGTTATCTTGAATACGCATACAGGTATGGGATCCCTTATCCGGAAACCCATTATCCAGAAAGCTCCGAATTAAGGAAAGCCCCTCTACCATAGACTCCATTTTAATCAAATAATTCAGAATTTTAAAACTGATTAACTTTTTCTCTGTAGCAATAAAACAGTACCTTGTAATTGATCCCAACTAAGATGTAAGTAATCCTTATTGGATGCAAAACCCTCGTAATGGGTTTAATTAACATTTTATTGATTTTTTAGTAGACTTAAGGTATGGAGGTCCAAATTACGGAAAGACCCCTTATCCAGAATACCCTTGGTCCCGAGCTTTTCCTATACCTATATGTTTGGAGAAATAAAGAATGTGGAACCAGATTTATACAGATGGGATTCTAATAGGAAGAATGGTGACCCAGTATGCTGGGATCTTTAGTCCATCAACACCTGAGTATGGCTGATTCTTTATTTGAGTCTTTAGTTGAGTGTTTAGATCCCCACAGCACACAGCAAACATGTTAAATCTGAGATCTATAATTCATATAAAGGCATTTACTGATCATTATTTGCCAGTTTGAACCCAATATGGAGGCAGTATGTTTCATTTATTTAGCATATATTTATGACTTCAGATATATTTTATTGTAGTTCTTTTGAAAACAACATAGGGTATCAGAGTGATTTGCTTTAACAAAAGAAACAAATGGCTAGACTCTGCCATATACCATATGTGACAGATGGCACACATATCCAGCAGATATGTTAATATATTTGATTTAACTGAGCTATCCATACATGACATTTCAGGGGATCCTCCCCCTTCCTCAAGTGTTCCTCACATGAGAAGCACTTGAGGAAGGGGGAGGATCGCCCGAAACGATGTGTGTGGAGATCTCAATAAAATCAAAGATAGTAGCACATTTGCTGGATGTGTGTGCAATCTGGTACCAGGGTCGGACTGGGCCGCCGGGCCGATGGGCCGCCCAGACCCGACCCTTGCCGGTGCTCCCCCTCCCGACTGCTCCTCACCTGACGCGTTAAATTTACACGCTCGGGGTAGGACGTTGGGTGGGGGGCCCTGCGAGGGGGGTTAGGGGACACGCCTGGCTGGGGGCACCTGCAGGGCCCCTGGGACAGGAGTCCCGGTGGGCCCTTCACCCCCCAGTCCGACCCTGTCTGGTACATATGGTACACGGTATTGTTCATTGAGCAGATTTGAGCACCGCTTTATGCATCAAATGTAATTGATACAAGGATAGACCCTGTATGCTGTATATATCAAATAGAAACAAAAGAATCCCCCTCCTCTTTCCCATTTAATCAAATAAATACAATATTGTTTAAACATCTTTAACTTTGTTTCACAACAATATACACTCCTGGGCATGTAACTCAAACATGGTATTATTGTGATTGATAATGGTGACCTTATTAAATTTCTCATCTCAGTTAGGTTCAGATGGAAAAAATAAATGGAACCAATGTCACTGGATTATGGTTACTGTAATACCCTACACAAGTGGTTGTTAAACTTCCATAGCTCAAAGACCACTTGAAGGTCCATCCTTTGGTCACTGTAGCTCATCATAGTAAATAGTAGATATATTTGGGAAATATGTCTGTATCTATCAGCAAATTATAGTTCACCCCAAATTTCATCCTTCAGGCTGGACTTTCAGGTTTATCTAGGAGAATAAATTGCAGTTCTTCCCCCAATGCAACTGGGATCCCAGGCCCTAAAGGGTTTAATATCCCAAGGAATTCCCAACCATTCAGATGGACTGTTGTTCAGATAAGTAGTAAAACATTTTCAAGATTACTCAGCATATCCAGTTGCTTTAGACTTAAGATGGCCATACACGCACCGATATTATCGTACGAAACCTCGTTTCGTACGATAATCGGTGCGTGTATGGCATGTTGGCGAGTCGACCGATATCGCAGGAAGCTGCTGATATCGGACGACTCGCCAATCGGACCAGTTTGAAAATTTTGATCGGGCGCCATAGAAGGCGCCTGACCAAAATTCTCCCTTCAGAGCTGAATCGGCAGAAGGAGGTAGAAATCCTATTGTTTCTACCTCCTTACCTGCCGATTCAGCCCTGAATGGTGTGTGGCGGATCTTACGATGTTTCGTGCGACCGACAGTCGTACGAAACATCGTCAGATCGCCACGTGTATGGCCACCTTTAGACTTTAGATTAATCTTTGTTATTATGACTATGATGAATGGCTTAATAGATATGTAATTAAAGTAGACTCTCCTGCATAATAAATAAAATAACATTTTCAGTGGTTAATTATAACTCAAAACCTTTGGGTGCCCTCTTGTTCCAACTTTATTTTCTATTTGACTAGCACCCAGTCTAGAACTTAAATATTTAAATATACATTGCAGAGTTACTCTTGTGGCTTCACAACTTTGTATAATAAATCCCTATGTTCCTTGTTACTGTGGAAAATCTGTACTGAAGGTTCAATTTAAAAATTAATTAAAACTGCAATATCCTGCAAGCAGGTATCTCACCTCCCAGACGTCTGGTGGTAAATGTACTTCATTATTTCCGGAATTCATTCTTACAATCAGTCTAACATGGCAGAATACGATTCTGCATAAAAGAATTCATTACTGTCTAACATAATCAGTTTTTTTCCCATGAATTGTCTAGACAAACTTAAATGATCATTGTGTTATATATGTGAAGGTCTTGACCTAAGCCAGATCCTACAGTTTGCTAATATGAAAGCTGGTCCCATTCTTGAATAACTGAATGACTAAATACTGGAACAAGTCATAAGATATATATCCATATATATAATGAATGAATTATTCCAGTTGCAGTAGAAAAAAAGCCATAATTTACACAAAGCTGAGGCTGCATCAATTATGGCTAGTGATAATTTTTTTGCCAGGCATGGATTTTCTGCAAAATTCTGCATTTCTCCATGGGCGATTTTTTTTTGCAAAACTGCCGCAAGAATTTGCCATAACAAAAGTGAGGAAAAAGTCGCAGCTGCAGTGTCGGACTGAGATGGCAGGGGCCCACCAGAAAACCCTGGACCCACTCTCAAAACTTTAATTCCTCCTCTCCTCCCAGGCCCGGATTTGTGGTGAGGCCACAAAGGCCAGGCCTAGGGCGGCAGAAATTTATGGGCGGCATGCTGCCTTGCTGCACAGGAAAATTTTGCTTGCATACCGAGCAATGGGGAGAGGACACGCAGAAACTTTAGCGCGTCCTCTCCCCAATGCTCCGTATAAAGTTGTGACGCGCATGCATGGGGGGGGGGTTGGGGGTTGCGTGCATTCATTGTTGACGTAGGCGGGCAGGCAGCCATAGGAGGCGGCCTCAGAAATCCGGCCCTGTCTCCTCCCTCAAACTATTTATTATCCTTTTCTCTACATACTATACTCCATCTATCAAGCTTCCTTGTACCCACACAAAAATAAAATAGGTTAAGTAGATAGAAGCAAGAGGGCACACTGACACCTGGGCCCACTGGGAGTTTTCCTTGTATCCTGGTGTGCCAGTCCAACACTGTGCAACTGTGTCAAAAAAAGTTGTGGTTGCGTCAAAAAAACATTGTGGTCACATCAAAGGTTGTGGTTTGATGGCCATGCAGTAAGCCTACT
The DNA here is from genome assembly GCF_000004195.4 of Xenopus tropicalis. Lineage (NCBI taxonomy): Eukaryota > Metazoa > Chordata > Amphibia > Anura > Pipidae > Xenopus > Xenopus tropicalis. Next base: position 70,174,502 of record NC_030685.2, on the reverse strand, counting down.
AGGAGGTTCATAGAGCAAGTTTAGGAAGAGAACTCTTAAGGTGGCCATACAAGCTTGCTTGGCGAGGTTGCCAAGCGAACGGATCTTCTCCTGATATCCCCACCTACGGGTGGGCGATATCGGGCTATTTCAGGCTAATTCGGTCCTTTGGCCCTGGGGCCAAACGATCGAATTAGAACGACGGGTATAGGCGCAGTCACTTTAGGAAGCGCATCAACGAGCCGATGTGGTCCCCGATCTGACTACATTTTTAAGACTGCCCGATCAATATCTGGCCGATTTCAGGCCAGATGTCGGACAGGCAGGCCGGTCGTTAGTGCCCATACACGGGCCGATAAGCTGCCGAGTCAGTCTAAGGGACTTGTGACTTGTTCTTCCATTGTATAATGACTGTTTTGTCGTGACTATGTTATATTGTACACAATGGTTATTTTAGTTGTTAATTAAGTTATGTTGTGCTGTTTTAATCCCCAAAACTTGTATCTCGCAGAATATTAAGTAACAATGGTGGCATGGTTATGTTGGGTGGGATGGCCATAATTAGTGATGAGCAGATCAGTCCCGTTTCGCGTCACCGAAAAATTTGCAAAACTGCGGCAAAAAATTCATGGAATGCGGCTACCACAAGCTGGGGTTGTATCAAAACGTAAAGAAAAATTAGCAAAACTGCAGAGAAAAACTCACGGAATGCGGCTACTGCATGACTTTTTGATAAGTGCGACTGGTCACTTCAAAAAAAGTTGCGGTTGTGTGAAATAGGTTGCATTCAAAAAAAAGTTGTGCCTGTCAAAAATGTTGTGCAGGAGGCGCATTACGCAAGTTTTCTGCTGTTTCACAAATTTTATGCTAAAGCGAAATAGGACAGATTCGCTCATCACTGATTATGGCCATCCCACCCAATATAATATAGTCACCACAAAACAGAAATTATACAATTTAAGAACAAGTCACCCAAAACTGAGTTTTGCAGCTGCACCGATAGATCCCATGGACACAATCCCCTTAGTGACTGTCTCCTATTATGTTATCCATGAACTTCTTTTTATCATTAGTATATTTCAGTTTTGGAAAGGTAGGCATAAAAAGTAACAGAAGGGCTTTAATGCAATGTTATTATTGTGTATATATAAAGAATCCCCTTAGTGACTGTCTCCTATTATGTTATCCATGAACTTCTTTTTATCATTAGTATATTTCAGTTTTGGAAAGGTAGGCATAAAAAGTAACAGAAGGGCTTTAATGCAATGTTATTATTGTGTATATATAAAGAATCATCATATTTCGCAGCACTGTACAATGGAAAAGTACATACATTAAATATACAAATTATGTTTAAATGCTGATTGATACAGGAGGTAGGGGGTCCTGCTCATTAAAAGAGATGGGGATATGATGTATTGATGTGGATGCTATGTGCAGTATATCTAGCCTGGTATTTTCATCTGCTGCAGAGAAGCTATTACTATGGATACATAGATCATTAAAGGGATAATAAACCCTGCTGCACTGCACTGCTCAACCAAACTGTACTCATCTGTTGCTGGACTACAAATCCCAGAATAATGTAACATATAATGAAGGGTGAGGCATGCTGGGAGCTGTAGTCCAGTAACATCAGGGTTGTATTCTTAAAGCAACATTGCACAATAAAACGTTTCCAAAACTTTCCCCAAAAGATCCAGGCCCAGTGACTGCATTAAAATGAAAGAAATCCTCCAATGAGAATCCCAGCTGATCTGTGTAAATCTGGCTCCCTGTTCTCTGTTCCAGCAATTGGAGTTGGGAGCATTAAGCACAGTTTCCCAGCACTGAACAAGTCTGTCCCTTTATCCCCATATCTCATTCCTGTGTCATGTAATGAATGGAAAAAAAATGACATAATTATCTCTATATGTAGGATAACAGCAAGATGCTGGGAACTGGCATTATCACTGGTCAATTATTTTGCATTTATAATGAAGTTTTTTGGCAACGTCTATAGCAAAACTAGGGGGCGCAGTAGGACAGTGTTATGGTAGGGTTTACAACCCCTTTAAGAGTCCTTTGCGATATGGTTATGTTTACCTTCCCACCTAAATGTAGTAAGAGGCAGAAAGCATAAGACTATAGCAGCTTACAGAGAGCATCTCAACGCCAATATATCAAAAACATAGGGTTCATGCAAAAGGAAATTCAATGCAATTCAGACGATGAACTCATTTCCAAACAGTAAAACTGACTTGACAGATTGTCAGTCATTATTCCACCTATTTATGTTATCTAGGTGAATATTAATGGGTGAATTTAGCTGTTGCAGAAATCCATGGCTAGTCTTACTGTTTCTAGAATAGCCTAGTTAGATGCAATTTGTGTTTTGGAAAATATAGGGATCATAAATGGTGTTTTAATTAAGGAACTACTAATTAATCTCTACAGCAGTGATGGGATCATTCAGTCAATGGCCCAGTTGCACATTTATTTGTTGATGCTCCATTAATGCACTGACAAAAGGCAGGTGTAATTTTGAGCTTGATTGATTTGGCACTGGAGTTTGCAGAGCCTTCTCCCATAGGTTCCCATGCACTCATGGTTGGACAGTAAGGTTAAAACTGACCAAACTGCCCACCTGAACACTGGACCAAATGGACACTTTAAGTAATTGGTTGTGACACCTTTTAAGTTCAAGCCCAGCTTGAAGGTCCAAGCTTTAGTCACCACTCGAAGGTCCAGTCTTGGTTCAGGGCCCCCTTATCTAATAAAAAAGGTACAGATTTATTAGTCATTGATAGTTCCAGAAATATATAGAACAGCAAATACATTTTCACCCCAAACCATCCATACTTCAAGCTTGGCTTTTTAAGTGGCGAGTGAACATCCTGCATTTTGAATTTACATATGAGCATATACTCCCCAGAACGAAGAGAGAAAAAAGTGAAAAAAGTTCGGGGCATTAGCACCCAAACCTATTATTCAATCAGGTGAGCGTGAGAACTAATTGAAATATAAATCAGTTTCTTATCTGTAGTGGGAGGGACTGTGAGCCCCTGAACAAACAAATAGTACAAGCAAATGACCATTCTGACAGTTCTTATTCTAAAGGTGGCCATACACGGGCAGATCCGCTCGCTTGGCGATGTCGTGGCGATATCGGGGAGGCATGTCGGTGAATTCGATCGTTTGGCCCTGGGGCCAAACGATCGAATTCTGCAAGCGGCAATGGGGCAGTCGGTTCGGGGACCGCATCAACGAGCCGATGCGGTCCCCGATCCGACGGGATTTTCTAACCTGCCCGACCGATATCTGGCCAATTTCAGGCCAGATATCGGTCGGCCAGTCCGATCGTTTCTGCCCCTACACGGGCCGATAAGCTGCCGAGTCGGTCCAAGGGACCGATATCGGCAGCTTCTATCAGCCCGTGTAAGGGGACCCTTACTGGCCTTGCTCTAGGGGTGGGGGCACCATTTGAAAACCACTGCCATAAATATAAAGAAATCACAAAATATATCTTAAGTCTTGTAATCAGCAGCCCTGCCCCCAACACAAATCAATAAACAGTGTAAGGGGAATGGTGGGGTTAATATTATTTTTGCTTTCAACTAACCTAGTTTGCCATTAACTGAAAATGTCTTCTGCCCCTTCCCCTGTTTCAGTGTGTTATCAGGTAACACAGTAAATAGACTTCCGAACCAAAATGTGTTAAAGAGCCCCACACAGCACAGAAACCCCTAATAAACCGTTTAATGTAATCTGTTCCTTTGAAAAATATGAATAATGAATAAAAAAAATTGCTTCTCTTGCATCATTTAACACTCCTGGCAGGGGAGGAGGGACTAAAACACTGATGTTACAAATTGTAACAACTTCTTCACAGCTTACAGACAGCATGGAGGAACTACATTACCCATAATGCATTGCATTGTGATGTTCCTTTCCTTATTGACACAATGTGAGCAGAGAATTGTGGGATTGGGAGGATGCAGGCTGAAGGCAGGCTGAGGACAGTCAACTACTTTTATATTTTATTTGAGTCTCAAAGTAGTCAGCCAGATCAGCAGGGGAACAGGGGGCCGGGCTTAGGGAACTAAACTGTATTATTACATTAAAATTCATGAAAAGGCTGCATATTTTTTAATGATGTATATAGCAAAGTTGCTTGAAATGATGTTTACTAAAAAGCTAAAGTTGTGTTTGGGTGCCATTCCCCTTTATGAAGGACATTTATCAAGAAGCATGTTATCTTTTTCCACCAGTATTTAGTAAATTGAAGCTTTGTGACTCATTCGAGAACTTCTGATTTACAGGGCATAAATGAAGCAGGAAAAGCAATACCTTGTACTGCAGATACAGAGGACATTAAACAATCACATAAACCTGAAGGGTTAAATAGCTACTAGTAGATGAAAGATCATGAAAAGAGATGCCAAAAGCATGCCGTATATCAGAGAGGATCTGTGGGCAGCAAGCAAGAACAAGGGGGCAATTAGCAACAGGACAGGAAACAGTGAAGGTCACATGGTCATACGTGGGGCTGATTGGCATTATGTGACCGTGATGAATAATCCATAAAATGCATATGCAGGGTAATATTAAATAAACTGTAGAATACTTTTCTATGGGTGAAGTTGCAGTGGGTTTCCTTTTGTTTAGGAATATAAAAGTCCTTATGCGGCAGAATGAATCAATCCTGATGCCCTATGTACTCGTCTTTCACCTGCCTCCCATGCTTTATTAAACAGTCATGGCAGAATTGCAGGGCGGAATAACGGCCAGAATGCCTTCTGTATAATGTAACCTTCCTAATCAATACGGTTTGGATAACCATATATACAACCGGCTATCGTTTTTCTTTCATTTTCAGTCATATCCACTAGAAATGCACTTATGGACACTGCGAAAAGCACAGTTATCATCCCAGATTCTTTTTCTGAGCACCGTGAAGCATGCAACTGCGGAAAGCAATATTTCCATAAGTGAGAGACATTTTACCCTCTAAGGAGCTTAATGGCAGCCTGCCAATCACAAAGCAGCGCTTGGCACCGGTTCCAGCTTGGCGTCTGCAGATATAGCCTTACTCTGTTTAATAAGCCGGCAGTATCTTAGAGAAAAGCATTGCCATATGAGTGAATAAAAATAGCTTTCCTTATCTATCAGAAAGCAGAGGAAAAATAGCCACCCGCGTCTCTAGCAAAAAAAAAAAAAATGGATTGGTGAGACAGAATATCCTTCTGTTGGTTTCATGCAAGGAGGAAACATGTTCATTATTAAATATAATGTATAGATAGAGGTAACATATATTTTGCAGTAATACCTGCCTAGATTTTGTTTTTCTCTGGGTTTAACCATGTGTACAATTATATTCCGACATCAAGATGGATCAGCCTCGGCCTGTACATAAATGTTCAAGCTGTCACAAAGCATTGGGATTTGCTGGAATTTGGAAAACTTCACATATATATATATATGACACTGCTAGTTATATATCTTCCGCAAATATTCCAGCCCACCAGTTTCATGATTTGCTTCCCATGACTGGAGTAGTGAACAGTATTTTAGAAAAAAAAACATTTTCCCAAATTTCTCTATAAAATATTGCACTTGCATATTGATAACGATGCAAGAAAATCATTAATAGGAAACAATTCTGTTTTTTGTTGCTATGCAGACAATGGCAGATTACGTTGTGATGTTCTAGCGAGAAAGCTGTGCTCTTTGCCTATGGCCAGTGTGGTTTCAGGGTTGTCTTCTCAGCACTCAGAAAGTCACCCAAGTGTGACCTTGCTACTCAGCACTAATTTTTGTAGGATTAAGCAAGATTTGCTTTGGCCAAAACACTTGAAACAGAAAGCGCCAGGGTTACAGGAATGCTAACGCGCCCGCAGGCTCAGAGTGATTAGCTAATGAGTAGTTCATTTCTGTAAATTGGCATTCCCCTCCACTGACTTCTATCAGTTGAATCTACACTTAATGCTGCGGCCAACTTTATATATTAAATCAGTGCCTCTGCTAGGCGCGTCGCCCCTCGGGGTGCTATAGTGGTTATAGCTGTAGGGAGCACAGTCACTCTTCATTAAACTGGTCGGTATATTATGTAGCGCACCCTTGGGTGTTTATAATAGTATTAGTAGTAGTAGTAATAATAGGAGTGTTTGCGTGGGCTGTGTGCAATACATAAAGGGCACTTCAAACTGCCAAACTGGGGAACAACTCCCTGCAACTCTCAGTCTCTGTAACACAATGTTATATTTTTTCTGCTCGCTCTGGTGGTATCAGCCCAGCCTGTTCAGGAGAACACAAGTTGAATCTCTGCCAACCAACAGCTTGGGTAAATGGCCAGGACCACTGTTGTCTTGTGAAAAATAAATTAACTTCTTTATTGAACTTCAGTCAATAAAATTGCTGGTTCAATCAAAGATTTGGCAGACATTCACAAATAAAGCAATAATGAGAAATAGCTTCTTGAACAAAATGCACCATCTCCAGGGAACTTCCCTGCTAAGGGGTAACTCACTTCTATTATTCCCAGCACAAGCCACTGTGGTGTCTTGCTTCCTGGCACTCTACCTGCCCCTGAGCTCACCCACTTGTGTCCCTGAACTGGCGGCCCTGAATACCGCGGGTTCCTAACCCTTCCAAACTCCTTGGTGGAGCAAATAGCTGCTTAGCTATGTTTCCCTGTCTGACTTTCGCTCCTAGAGCAAGTGTTACATGAACTAACTCTATTACTAACTTCATATAACTATTACCCAGACCTGTAACCACCTGCTATTGAGGTGAGGTCCCAGGAAAGACAACGAGCATCCCTTTTATACTAGAACACACTGCCATCTACTGGGCAGTTCTGAAACTACCCGGAAATTCACTCAACCCAGAAAAAGGAAATAGTGTCCCACAGAATTTAGGACCACCTTAGGTGACCAAATGAAAGGAAACTGCCTGAGTTATAAGCACTGCATTTTCAGGGTTGCAAAAATTACAAGGGGCACGGCCCAATTAATGAAGAAAAAAATGTTTTTCTAATGATGGACCTCCCCTTTGCCACCTCACTCACTCCCTATCCTTGCATCCTTTACGGCTTAACTTTTTAAGAACAATTACAAAACACTTAGATTATTTGAAAACTGTCTTCTCGTTATCTTCTACTTGTCAATTCTGTTTTTCCTTTTTCAAAGTTCTTTCAGTCAGTCAGACTAAACTGGCAATATTTTCCATCTTTATCCAATTCTACCTTCATATTATAGGCCAGATTCTGTTTGATTAGAATTTTTTAAAGATCCCTACACAACACAAACCCCTAATATCCCTATCACTGAATCTATTCCTTCAAAAAGTATGAATAAATACCATTTCAATATGCTGAAATCCAGCTACAAACTTCTTCTCTTTCTGCATCATTTGAAATCCTGGCAGGGGAGGAGGGACTAAAACACTGATGTTACAAATTGTAACAAATTCTCCACAGCTTACAGACAGCATGCAGGAACTACATAACCCACAATGCATTGCACCATGATGTCCCTTTTCATTACTGACACTCCCTGCACATCATGTGTGCAGGGAATTGTGGGATTGGGAGGATGCAGGCTGAAGGCAGTTGACTATTTCCATTTTTTTTAAGTCTCAAAGTAGTCAGCTAGATCGGCTGGGGAACAGGGGGTGGGGCTTAAGGAACTTTTCCAGACCATATGATTATAAAAAGGCTGCATATTTTTTAATTGATGTATAATAATGAAAAAAGTTGCTTAAAAATCATATTTACTTTTCAAAAAGCTTTAGTTGTGTTTGGGTGAAGTTCCCCTTTAAGGTGGATCATCCTTTCTAGAGACATTTTTGAGCATTTCTTAGTTGACACTTGATTGAGTGCCTTAGGGCTCTAGCACACGGGGAGATTAGTCGCCCACGACAAATCTCCCTGTTCGCGGGCGACTAATCTCCCCGAATTGCCATCCCACTGGCCACAATGTAAGTCATCGGTGGGATGGCACACGCGAGGCATTTTCGGCGGCGACTTACATTATCGCCGGTGGGATGGCAACTGATGGCAACTCGGGGAGATTAGTCGCCCGCGAACAGGGAGATTTGTCGCGGGCGACTAATCTCCCCATGTTCCAGAGCCCTTACTCCTTTGGGGCTGTGGCATAAGCTGGTGATTTTCCTTACCTTTTTTTGATTCTGCATAAAATATTAGATTTTATTATCTTGTTATTTTATGCTGTTTGTTATTGTTGTTGTGGTTGTTAAACAGAGTTAGGATAGTAGCAGGGAGAGATTAAAGGTAAATGTCCAAAGAAATGATAAAGATCAGTGTTAATTAAACTAAGTAGTAAAGTAGTTTAGCTATAGAAGAATATGGTATATATTTATGCCGTGACCCCAGCAATCCCCTTTCTAGTAATGTATGGGATTTAACTGATAATACCTGAAATCAGTTCAAGGCTTTAGGTTGAATCACATGCCTCCATTCGATAATTCTTCAAAATAACTTCCAGAAAACCAGCTTTAAAAAAAAAAAACCAAAAAACGTATATTCGGCGAGACAGCTTATTACCCACATCTTATCACTTCTGTTGCTTCTGAAGAGTTTCTTTTTGCAGCTTGCTAGAAGAATATGTTAATTGGCTCTATAAATGAAACCAGTTTCATGCTTTTTACGCAAGAACAAATATTCTTTTCCATCGGCGTCCCCGGTTTGGGGATTCTAGCTACGACCTTACCAGGGGACAAAATTTTACTTTTTACAAAGCCAGCCACCCGTGCCACCCATGTTAGACAAAGGAATGAAAATGCATGAATGCCAAAGGGCCTCCAGATGTTCGCTGAATCCCACACTGATATTTCTGGAGTTTAGACACATTCAGGGAAGAGAATGAGCTAAACACACACTGTTAGCGTTAAGCTTCCCAAACCTTTGTTTTTTGAATCCTAAAGGAAAGCTGTTGTTCAATGTGGGTCAAAGAGGTGGAAGAAGTAGAGGGGGGGGGGTAGAAAAACCCACTGCTACTGTATCTTAAGCTCACTGTATATAATGAAATGGGATTTGGACAATACAGATATTTTCTGCTGATTACCATTGAATGTGTTAATATTTTGATGAATATTGCTCCAAAATATTGTGCCTAGGAGAGATTTAGGGCTCATATAATAATGGGTATGTGCGGTGGAGAATGCAAGAATGTGCCATTTACTAAACACTTGTTTAATAACCTTTGCACAGTGCGTAGCTCTCATTGATGGAACAAAGTCCTGTATTTCATGCCTGCCTTAAACTGTACTAGGGGTTTGACTGACCCACCAGTAGAAAACCTGGTGGTCCCTAGTCCTTGTGGGCTGATTGCGGTGGGGAACTAACGCCCTACCCTCCCGGTAGGGTTGCCAGGCGCGGGGGTGACGTCATTGGGGGCAGGGAGGAGGCAGGACCGTGGCATTGCGGGGCAGATAGGAGGCAGGACCATGACATCACAAGGCAGGGCTATGACACGGTTATCAACGATTGGTCAGTTATTCTAATTAGGGAAACCAGGCAGGATGTTTTGACCCAAGCAGCCCTTCCAAAAACCGGGCTGTCCGGGTCAAAACCAGACAGGTGGCAACCCTTCCTCCTGGGCTTTTGTGTGACTCATCACTAACTGGAATAGCCAGTCAGAGTCAGCTTCCCATTAAAGAACAGTCATACCCCATATGTAATGAAAGGCACTAAGTTTGCCCATTAGCAGTAACCCATAGCAACCAATAAGATTTGCTTTTAAACAGGTGACCAGTAAATCCCATTTGCCGATTGGTTGCTGTGGGTTACTGCCCCTTGGCAAACCTAGTGTCAATAATTACATAACCCCTTTAATGCCTTATTTCAAGACGTGGTTGTCACAATGTGACGTTTATGCATTAGGCAATGATATTCCAGTTATAGCATATCAGTTATACTTGTGGGTGTAAACTAATCTCAGGATAACAATTTAGCTTACCTCATTATCAGATTCCACCCTTACTGCGATGGAAAGTCCCCAGCTTTCTGGAAAACACTCAGGGGGAGGTTTCGGTGTGACCTTTATAACCACACATACTGTAAGTGTTAACTACATGATGAGACTAACAATAATAAGACCCAAGACACAACCCAACTGTAAAGGTGCATCAGATAGTTACAGAAGGGGAAAACACATTTGGCTGGAACCACCTACAGGAAAACAAGGAACACAGCTGTATCTTTCCCAAGCAATGAAATAGGGATGTATTCAAGTATTTCATTTTCAGAGTCACAAAATTGTATTATTTTTATAATTCTAACATATTTATAATGCAACAACATATGCTACAGTGCTGTACAGTAGAATAGTGTATAGTGATGAGCGAATCTGTCCCGTTGCGCTTCACCGGAAAATTTGTGAATCTTTCAAAAAATATTCGCGTAACGACGAAAAATTCGTGAAACGCTGAAAATGTTGCACGGCAAAAAAAATTGTCACCCGCGACTATTCTTTTGTCACCCACGGCTATTCTTTTGTGGCCTGCGGCTATTTTTTGTCGCCCGCAGCTATTCTTTTGTCGCCCTCGGCTATTTTTTTGTCGGCCATGTCTATTCTTTTGTGGCCTGCGGCTATTCTTTTGTCGCCCGCGGCTATTCTTTTGTCACCCTCGGCTATTCTTTTGTCGCCCACGGCTATTCTTTTGTTGTGCGGCTATTCTTTTGACGCCCGCGACAATTTTTGCACGCGTGGCGAATTTTTCCGCAGCAAATTTTTTCATCCGTTTCGCTAAACAATCCGCCAATGGCGAAACACGGAAATTCACCGCGAATCCATGCCTGGCGAAACATTTCACCCATCACTAATAGTGTATGCTTGAATGATAGAAATTACATACAAAGACTTGTATATACCAACTCCCCACCACCACGGCACCTACAGATTTGTGCTGTGATGTTTATTACTCTGACAGAGTACACAGCGCTTCTGGCAGAATTTTTTTCAGCAGTCCTAGCAGTTGGCTCACTGACCTAATTTATTAAATGGGGATGGAGTGTGTAGACCAAGCTCACAGAAAGCCATGATCTGAATTAAATTGTGGTTCCTTTCTTTGTATTCTGCACAACTGATGGAAGTGTCAGCGCCTTTACTGACAGCCATATTTCTTCATTGGCAGCAAAATTGTTATGTACCGTAACATCTCCTGGCGGACAATAAATCCACCATTTATTACCAGCGTATATATTTGTTCTCATCTCTTTTGCCGAGCCCTTCTCTGTTTCTTCTTTGTTTCTAACTGGAAAGAATTGAAAGGTACTTTATCCTGGTCAGCTAGTGACTCTGATCATATCATAGTACATTTGCTTGCTTGCTCTCTGTCTCTGTGAGATGTTTTATCCACAAGTTATTGCATGATAAAGCTAAGCAACCATTCTACCATATTTCATATAGATTGCACCTCTGGGAACAATTTTTATTGTTGTTTACTCAGCAGAGTAAATAGCAATAACACAACCACAAATATCAATGGATGCCAGTAGGTAGAAAAATAAGCATTTCTGTACAAAATAATTGTGCTCAGGAGTTTTACAGTATAGTAAAAGGAATCTAAATAATGTCTCGCTTGTAAGTAATAATATGGCTGCTTTGCTGATTTTAGAGCATGGAGGTATCAGTATGCTGGGGAGGAAGATACGTTTGTCAGATTGCAACCAATCAAATATTTGCTTTCAACCAGATGACTGACCATTAGGCTTATGTCCGACACAAGCCCAGGATAGATCTCTGCTAATAGAAGTTGCCGGTGGAAAGGCCTACACATCGCTTCGGCTTTTGGAAGTCGCGCAATGTTTCCTCCTGCATTCAATTTTGTGCGACTTCAGAAAGCCAAAAGTGATATGTAGGCCAAAAGTGATATGTAGGCGACTCCTATTGTTGCTGGTGGAAAGGCATTTCGGAGCAGTTAGTCGTCCCCAGTAGCAAAAATCTATCCCAGGTGATTAACTCGCCCCATGGGACATTAGCCTTTAACTGTACCTGCTGTAGGTGACTAGACCTGGTTTACAAAGGATATATATATACATATATATATATATATATATATAGTGCAGCAGCCAAATAGTAAGTAAAGCTTCCCAGTGAATACAGGAGTCCAAGTGCATATGCCCCAGGCCTACAGCTCAAGGAGGCATTCCATACCAGAAATGCAGCAGGCACTCACAGATCCCTGGAACAGGCATTTGAATTAAAAAAGAAGTTAAAGGAAAACTATATGCCCAAACAATGTAGGTCTCTATAAAAATATACTGAATAAAACAGCTCATATATATATATATAACCCTGATTAATCTAAATAAGCCTTTTTTATAAAAATATACTTTTATATATATATATATATATATATATATATATATATATAGCATGAAATAATCCATGGCCGGCACACCCTTAAAATTCAAAAAAAAATTTATTGAAAACTCATTGTTTAAAAACCAACGTTTCGGTCCTCATTAGGACCTTTATCCTTGATAAAGGTCCTAATGAGGACCGAAACGTTGGTTTTTAAACAATGAGTTTTCAATAAAAAAATTTTTGAATTTTAAGGGTGTGCCGGCCATGGATTATTTCATGCTAAATACTCAGATTTTGGCTGTGCACCCCACAGAATACTAAAAGCCTTGGAGTGCAGACACCATCAGGACTGATATATATATATATAGTAGTATGTGCCATTGGGTGATCTTAAATAGAAAATGGCCATTTTAAAAATTAAGGCCCGCCTCCTGGGATCATGTGATTCATGGTGCACGCAAAGATTAAGGGCCCAAATACATGTTAGGGAACATCAGTCAATGAATTGAAAAAGTTCTGCCTTTTACTCCCACACTACTTTCCTGTTAGAGCTGCATTATTTCCTGTCAGCTGATCTCTGAGGGAGCACACAGCCCATCACTGAATGGCGGCTCAAGGGAAAGGATATAAAAGGGCAATATTTACTAATATATATTCCAGTTTGGTAAGATTCTTTAATAGGCAACTTAATATGATATAAACTTTCTGTTGGTTAAGTATTCATTCTTGGGGAATAGTTTCCCTTTAACTTTATTACAAAAACATTAGGCATACAGATAGCCTTATGTGTTGAACAAATAAACTTACACACAGCTTTACTAGACTTGTCTTTAGGTAAATTAGCCCTTAACTTGTATTGCAAGACAGTAGGTTACAATGTATTAATATTAACAGGTTTAATGTATAACAGGTATTGTATTTATTTCTATACATAGCACCCCAATTGTACCCACTGCTTTACAAGGCATAAACACAAGCAAGGGTACAGTAAATCTAAGGTACCAAGTTAGAATAAATACTGTTTTAATACATGGTTGGAATGAGGAAGAGCTTTCAATCTATGAGGAAAAGGAGGCAGATAGAATCCAAATGGTGAGGGGAACAAGTGCATATGTCGGGAACGTGATGCTGCAGAGAAAGGAAAGCAAAATGCTTTCTCTAGAACCTTTTATACTCGTGAGTCACATTTAAATGGAAAAAGTGTTGGGGAGCAACACAAGCATGAAAAAGGTTCCTGGGGGTGCAAATATAAGCTGTAATTGGCTACTTAATAGCCCCTATTGGACTGGCAGCCTACAGGAAGTTTTGGTTTGCATTATATTTGGTTTTTATGCAACCAAAACTTGCCTCCAAGCCAGAAATTCAAAAATAAGCCCCTACTTTGAGGCCCCTGAGAGCAACATCCAAGGGGTTGGGGAGCGACATGTTACTCCCGAGCCACTGGTTGGGGATCACTAATCTAGTGTGGAGTATGAGCAGATGTAAAGCTTTATGAGATTTAACCATAATTTTTCAAAATGTATTAATTATAAAAAAACACAAAAAACTCTAAAATCTGGTGTGGTCATGTAGAAGTCAGTGGAAAGTGTCCTTTGCAAATTGTTAAATATTTACTTAATTCAAGGTTTGGGTTTTTTTTACATGTTTAAAAGTGTTTGGCAGGCCCAGTTGCCCAATTTTTGGCTGTACTACAGCACCTTATAATTTCCCTTTAGGCTGAGTTGTTGCCTAGAGTTCTCCATATAAATGCCCTCTGTAATCATAGCTTCATCTGGCAGGAGTTTCAGTGCCTGTTCAGCTTGCTGATGCATCATAATGAACAGTGATTAAAGTGATGTTGGCATGGAAAGAAAAAGGTATAATGAGCAAAGGGAAACTGTAAATGTTCATACCTATGAGCCATAATATCTGTACTTTTGTTGATTGGCAAGGCAAAATAAAAATATGCAATTATATATCTAGAGTAGTGTCCATGTAGTGAGGCAATTATCCAGTACACCCCATACTTGTGGATCAGTTTATATTAAAATGATTATTTCATATAAAATATTTTAGAAAGACTGGGACCATAAAAGTCTTTTAATGGAACCAATAGAGACCAAAGTCTATACACAGCCAATGAACAAAGGCCAAAAACAGATTTCATGGTAGCTGTATTTGAAATATATCCAAGATTGGCCACTCTAGAAGGAAATTTACAGCGAATCAGCACAACTACAATAACTATAAGTATAGGTATGGGACCTGTAATCCAGAATGTTCACGACCTGGGATTTTCAATATAAGGGATCTTAATTTGGATCACCATGCCTTAAGTCTACTAAAAAAAATCATTTAACCATTAAATAAACCCAATAGGATTGTCCTGCCCCCAATAAGGGGTAATTATATCTTAGTTGGGATCAAGTACAGGTACTGTTTTATTATTACAGAGAAAAGGGAATCATTTAACCATTAAATAAACCCAATAGGGCTGTTCTGCCCCCAATAAGGGGTAATTATATCTTAGTTGGGATCAAGTACAAGTACTGTTTTATTATTACAGAGGAAAAGGAAATCATTTTTATGATAATGGAGTCTATAAGAGATGGTCGTCTCGTAATTCTGAGCTTTCTGGATAATGGGTTTCCAGATAACGGGTTCTATTCCTGTACCAGTATAACAGAGTCAACAGCTTAAGTCAAGGAGATATATTAACGATGCCTATCACTTATTGTTCTATTGTATAATACTCTATGTGCTGCGACACACAACTGTGAATTAGATGGGAAGAGTAGGTACCTTTTTGCAGATATTGGCCTCAGCACTTTTGAATGCCTCGCTAAAGGAAGAAAGGAAATCACTTGATTGAAGAGCGTTCTCTGATCTGCTTTTATTTGACAATGTGCTAAAATGTGAATTCAAAGTGTTGAACGGTATTATCTCACTTGGAGATTCTCCAAGTCCTTAAAAAATAGCCTGTGATAGTGGTAATGAATTACATTGCCCTCTTGGAAAGAGGAGGCTTGGCTTTGTGCTGAGGAGCCATATGGTTCACATTCATTTTAATGTGCCTTTGACATGAGGAAAGTAGCAGAAAAAGCAGTGAAAAGTGCTTACCCCTTGGAAACCTGCCAAGGAGAAGATTATTTATCTTTAGTGACTATGGATTTTATATCCTTTCCTACATGAAAGGTGCTTTTGAAAATCTTACAGCTTTGTAATGATGTTTCCTAGGCTTAAAGGGGTAGAGCAATCATGGCAGTAAAGTAAAGCCCATCTCTGAACAGTACTGCGCTCGACGGCCTATTAAATGAACCAAAACTAAGAGGAACTTCCTCAAGGCACCACTCAACTAGACGTCTATATAGACCTAAAGGCAAAGACTGGTGCCATAATGGTCTCAACAAATATGATATGACAGATTTGATGTCATCAGAAACAACAAATCCAAAAATCTTGAATTTACCGTAATAAATACTTATGCAATAGATATCGATATTCTCTTAATAACACAAAGGGTCCATAAGTGCCTGAAACCTTGCCTTCAATTCTTGTTTTGTATTATAGGGAATGTTTCCAGATAAGGGATCTTTATGCGATTTGGATCTGCATACCTTAAATCTAATAAAAATCATTTGGACGACATTTGAATCTCCTTTTTTTTTACAGAAATTTGATTTTTTTTTTTTTGCATTGGGAGTCAAATTGGAGGCAAAATGTAATTTTCATTTTGAGTTTTTTCACATTTTCTTAACAGTTGGTAGACCCATTTTCACATTTTTAAAAAATCAAGTTTTTGATATTTGAGTTTTTCAATAAGTACTAATTTGAGTTTGGTGAGTTTGGAGTCTTTTTTGAATAAAAAGTCATATATTTAAATATTGATTAACCAAGTGTCGGACTGGAACCCCAGGGGCCCATCAGAAAAACTTGAACCATGGGCCCACTCTCCAAAATATTTCTCCTCCTTTCCTCACATCTTTATTCTCCTATTATTATTATTAATTACATGCTGGCACCTATCCTTCTTCTTCCTCTTTGTTCCCATTCAGAAATAGAAAATGACCATGAAACAGGCCAAATGGTTAGGAGCAGGAGGGCCACCTGACACCTGGGCCCATCTGAGTTTTCCTGGTATCCTGGTGGGCCAGTCCGACACTGGACTAACCTACTTCAATAGTTTTGTCGCCAATATGGATTTCTGCAGTTTAGTTACCCTCAAGTACAAATTACTGTTTATTTTTGCTTCAATGGAGTCAATAGGGATGGCCTTCCTGTAATCCGAAGCTTTCTGCAGAGCTGCTTTTGTGTTGCCTCTTCTACTATATATGTCCATTGTACCATATATGCTCATGGACTATTATATATCTAGGCCTGGTAACAGATTCCCTTGCAGTAGGAAAACATTGGGACTACCTATAGTTTTTTAGCAGAGGCATTATGCATATAGAAAAGTGAACTTTTAGTGATATCCAAACTAAATCTAATTATAGAAGCTAATAAAGAGATAGGGATAATGCTGAACCACAAGCAAAATGTGTGCCAGTTGTCTAACCACAGCAACCACATAGCTTTTACTATTGGAGTGCAGATTATAAAAATAAAAGTAACTGATTTAAAATGAAACGTTGTGCCTTTTTGTAATACTGAACTCTTATTAAATGTTTTTCAGCATCATCCATTCTAAAACGTGAGAAACGACTTAGAGCCAAAAATGTCCGCTTCAACTGTGTCACGGTGTATTATTTCACAAGGAGGCAAGGATTCACAAGTGTGCCGAGCCAAGGAGGGAGCACGTTGGGGATGTCCAGCCGTCACAACAGTGTTCGCCAATACACCCTTGGGGAGTTTGCCCTAGAACAAGATAGGTTACATAAAGAGATGCTGAGAGATCACCTTAGAGAAGAGAAACTCAACTCCCTCAAGCAAAAGGTATCAGAGTTTTGTGTTTTTTCATATGATAACATATAATACTCCTTCTGTTTAAAGGCAGCATGCATCTTCCTTAACTTTGTTGTTCCTCTTCATTGTAGCTGGACTACAGATCAAATCAAAAGGGGCAATATAATGGGTCATTTATGTAGCAGAATGCAGTCACCATGGGCCATTTTTCTGCACTTGGCACACCGCTCTCTGCTATTGCACAATGGCCACAGGGCTCTGTGCTCGATTGTGAAGCAATTTTGATTTGCCAGTATTATTTTGTAATAGAACATCCTAAGAGCTAACATATTTAATGTGGTTTAGGTGTTGGTGTTTGAAAAAGTGTGTTTATTGGCTACAGCAACAATCATGTGAACAAAGAACAGGGAGCTGGGGGGGTGAAAATGTTATTTTTTGCTGGGGAACTAGACACACAAAGTTAACCCACTGATACATCTCTTTTGATCGGGTTGATACCTTAGACTTGGAGAAAAGATTTATTGGACAGTGTTACTTTAAATGAGAAAAAAAACCTAAAAGCAGATATAGATAAAAATGTTGTAGTATTTTCATACTGAACTTACTGCACCACCCTACAGGTTCTGCATCTCTACAATAGTAAGGATCCAGGTCTTCAATGATGTCACAGGAACTGTCCTCTAGGCAGCTTTAGAGAACCCAAGCTTAGGGGTCTTTGCAGATCCTCAAGGAAAAAATAATGTTTGTGTCTCATACAAAAGCTGGTGCTACAGGGCTGATTATTACATTCTAATTATCACTTGTTCCTGAGCTGCCATGTAATGAGAATCTGAATGAATTACTGATCAGCCTTGCATTGTGACATTTATTTTTTGTATATACAGTATATTGTGAATCGGCCCCTAAGCTCAGTAACTGACAGCAGCACAGAGCTTGTGCAGGGAATCAGCAGAAAAGAAGATGGGGGGCTACTGGGGCATCTTTCCTGCCAAAGGGATGTGGCTGCCTTGGGCTATTAGAGATGAGCGTATTTTATCGCTAGGCATGGATTCGCAGCAAATTTCCGCATTTTGACATTGCCGAATTGGTTTACAAAACTTCAGCGAAATATCACCACGAAAATTTGCGGTCATGGCAAAACAGATGTGGCTGTGTAAAAAAAAAAGGGTGCTGTCGCGTAAAAAGAGGTTGCTTCAAATTGGCGCAGTTGCGTGCACATTAAAAAAGACGTTTGGCACCTGCGTTTCATGAATTTCCCACTGTTATAGTAATTTTTCCATAGTTTCGCTAATTTTCTGGCGAAGCCAAACGGCCCAGATTCGCTCATCAATAATTACAGAACCTCAAAACAATATGTTTATCATTTCTACCCTACTTGTTTGATAAGCTTTAGTTCTCCTATAAGAATCCATGATGATTGTTCCATCATGATTTAACCCTGGATGATAAATTGACGTATACTGGGTGTATCAGCACATAAATGTATAAATGAGTACCAAGGGAAGCTAATAAACCGAAGGCCACTAAATCTTTGATAAATCTGAGCAGAGGCTGAATACATGCATATTTTAGTCAAACTTTCTCTAGTGTGTGTTAGCCATCACCGTGTGGCTGTATCTGCCAGAGAGAAAACCTTTACGGAACCCATTAAGATTCAACATCAGTATTTCTAGCAAGTAAGCAAGATAACGAGGCAATTTCCATGCAAATAAACTCATTATTATTAATTTGTGTTGCTCCTAAGAGATTCTCATATGTTTTGAGATTTAAAAAAAAAACTCATTTCAAAAACGGCACAATGTGTTTGGCTATCGGCTTCAACAAAGCATCTCAGCAAGCCCTGTACATGTAGTTTTAAAGGGGAAGTTCACTGTTTAATTTATTTTTAGTATGATGCAGACCGAGCCATTCTTCCAGTAAAACTTGCATGCTCAGTCTATTTCCCTCAGAACAATCTGTGATGGTTGGAAAATAAAGACTTGATACAAGCTTATTTTATAGCCCTCACACATCTAAAGATATATATAAAGATATATAAAGACATCTCCCATGCCAGATCTGTCAGTAAACCTCACAAGGAACAATGGGGTTGATTCACTAAAGTGCGTTAAATTTTATCGCACTTTTTTTGCGTTAAAATAGACACAAAAATTAGCGCGCAATTCACTACAGTATTACCGCGTGCGTTAAGTCTCGTATCGCATGTGTTATTTTTCACGCAACCGCATGCGTTAGTTTTAACGCATGTGTTAAATAGCGCACGGAAAAGAATACTAACGCATGATTCACAAACACTTAGACGCGCTAAATATCGCATTAGTCTGTGCGAAAAATAACACCTACTTGGGGCAGGCGATAATTATAGAAAAGTACAGTAAATGAGCTTTTGGCAACACAATATAGACTTTGCAGTGACGCAGCCGCCAGTTTGCAGGGAAATGGGCATTTTCAGAAAAGTAGTTTTATGAAAATAATGCCGTGCATGGCTAATATGGCGTGCGTTTATTCGCGCGACTATTTATATGCGGATACAATTGATGAAATGTTTCGCCAAGCATGGATTCGCTGCAAATTTTTGGACGTGCGGCGAATTTTTCCGCGGCAAATTTTTTCATGCGTTTCGCAAAACAATCCGCCAATGGCATGAAAAAATTTGCAGCGGAAAAATTCGCCACGCATCCAAAAATTCGCCGCAAATCCATGCCTGGCGAAACATTTCATCAGTTGTAGCCGCATATAAATAGTCGCGGGCAACAATCTTTTTGCCCGCACGACATTGCAAATTTTTCGCTAAAGATAAACGGAACAGATTCGCTCATCACTAGCAGTTACTATTTATAAGCAGCTACTAATTATATGCTACCATATATATGCTACCATATATATGTGGCGACAATTCATATGCTGCTACTATCTATTTGCGGGTGTTAATTAGCACATGTACCAGCAAATACCGAACGAAAATAGTCTTCGCGAGTTAAATAACACATGCAATATCGCGCGTAAATTAGCGCAAATATGCTTATAGTGAATCGTGCGATAAGTCGCGAAAATTTAGACGCAATAAAATTTTTAACGCACTCTATAAATAGCGCACATTAAAACGCACTTTAGTGAATTGGCTCCAATGTATACAAATAAGCCCTGATTATTATTTCATTCTCTATTTCAATTATTGCAAATAAATACTAAGCCATTAACACAAAGCTTCTGCCCTCCTTTAGATAACCAAAAATGGCACAGTGGAGTCTGAAGAAGCCAGCATTCTAACCCTAGACGATATTTCTGATGATGATATTGATTTAGACAACACTGAGGTGGACGAATATTTCTTCCTGCAACCTCTGCCAACGAAGAAACGGCGAGCGCTGCTCCGAGCATCTGGAGTGAAAAAGATTGACGTGGAAGAGAAACACGAGCTGAGAGCCATCCGTCTATCCAGGGAAGACTGCGGTTGCGACTGCAGAATATTTTGTGATCCAGAAACATGCACTTGCAGCCTCGCAGGCATAAAATGTCAGGTAAGTGGCAAGAATGAATTGATCTTGGCAATAAATGTCAGACTGCGATGGTCTATAAAAATCGTTCTTTGGGAATATTTTGAAGAAGCACTTATTTAGAAGATATATGTGTGCCGCTTCTCACCTTCAATAAGAACTGCTGTTTGTCTGTAGTTATGGCTTATTACAAGGAGGCTTTGGCCGTATGTTACAGGTGTTCAGTGTGGTATGGATAACTGTTTATGACATATGTAAAGGAAATGCCCCATATCTCAAATGAACCAAGAATAACTTAGCAAACACTTCAATGGGCCGATTTTCTGCCAACCAGGCGTGTGCTTTACATTGATCAATGACTCATCAACAAAGAATTGTATACATTTTTCTGTTAATCAAAGGCAATATCCAGATTGTACACTTAGGGGGGCATAACGTTCATATTTTTTTTCACGATTCGTGGTTTTTTTTCCAATAAAACGCTTTTTGTGTTTTAGCGGAAATGAGTTTGTGTGATTTAAAAAACCTCCTAAACCACAAAAATCAGAATGTTAATAAATGTGTGACACCTGGAGGCTTATTTATGAATTTTCGATTTTGTGCCTTACAGAAAAAGTGATCCACTTTTTACTAGTTTCTATGGGATTTTTAGAACCCACTGATAAATATACTGTACTAATAAAAATCCCACAGAAAATAATAGAAAGTGGGTGAGTTTTCCTGTGGTGAGCTCTGATTTCACAATTAGAGCTGGGGGCGCACACACATAGACCCATACCAACCTATCTATACACTCACACATACAAATTATATATACCAATATACTAACTGTAGATATTAGTATCACAATAGCCTTGGATATTCTGATTGATCAAGAACTCATCCAGGCCCCTCTTATAGGCATTAATAGAATCTGCCATTACCACATCTCTAGGAAGGGCATTCCCCAACCTCACTGCCCTCACCATGAGGAACCCCCTATGGTGCTTTGAATGGAAGTTCTGTTCCTCCAATCCAGTGCTGTCCAACTTCTGTGGTACAGAGGGACAGAATTTCTCTAGCATACATAGTGGAGGGCCACTAATGGAAGCCAGTTTGGACCACTCCCCTTTTTTAAACTGCACCCACTTCAAACCACACCCCTGTTATTACAAGAGCTTTTAAGACCATGCCCACATTAATGGTGGTAGCGCAGCAAACACCCAAATGGATGGTGCTCACTGTGGGGATATCAACCATCATTAATATGTGAAAGAATTATATTATGTCATATTAAGACATATCCTTAAATCCATATGCCTTCTTCTCCCCCGTGGATAGCACATACTTACACACCTTAGGGACCATTTAATGGCTATATCCAACTGCTAACAAACTCCCAGAAAAAAACCCTGCCAGATTCACCTCCCACAGGCAGCATATGGCAGGCAGAGTATGGCACACACAGGCAGGGTAGAGCAGGCAGAGTAAGGCCACACAGGCAGCGTAGGGCAGGCAGAGTATGGCACACACAGGCTGCATAGGGCAGGCAGAGTATGGCACACACAGGCAGCATAGGGCAGGCAGAGTATGGCACACGCAGGCAGGGTAGGGCAGGCAGAGTATGGCACACACAGGCAGAGTAGGGCAGGCAGAGTATGGCACACACAGGCAGCATTGGGCAGGCAGAGTATGGCACACACAGGCAGCATAGGGCAGGCAGAGTATGGCACACACAGGCAGTATAGGTCAGGCAGAGTATGGCACACACAGGCAGGGTAGGGCAGGCAGAGTATGGCACACACAGGCAGAGTAGGGCAGGCAGAGTATGGCACACACAGGCAGCATAGGGCAGGCAAAGTATGGCACACACAGGCTGCATAGGGCAGGCAGAGTATGGCACACAGGCAGCATAGGGCAGGCAGAGTATGGCACACACAGGCAGCATAGGGCAGGCTCATGAGGTAGGCTGATGGGGCCTAGCATGTATGTGTGCCTTGGCTTGTTTGTGTGCAGTGAATCCTATGATCCCAGGGGTGGCCCTTAATTCTGAAAATGGCCTTTTTCTATTTAGGATTACCCAATAGCACATACTACTAAAAAAGTATATTTTTATGAAAATGGTTTATTAGCTGAAGCAGGGTTTTACATATAAGCTGGTTTATGTAATATATTTTTTATAGAGACCTACATTGTTTGAGGGTATAGTCCCATTGACTTCTACATAAACTCTCAAGCTGCTAGATGTCGAAGTTTTACATCTGAGTTTTTCTAATTCAAATTTTGGTAGACCAATGATGGAATCAAAAAGTTTTTTGCACAAAAAAAATCTAATGACAAAATCAAATTTAAATGATAAATTAGCCTCCTGGTTTTTGCTTGAGCAAGGGAGAAGTAGTAATTGTCAAGAGCACACATGGGAGTGGTTGAGTTTCTGCCTACAAATACATTATTGCTGATAACCATCAACAATTCTTTAATATTACAACTTGCTTCCCTTTTATCATTATATATCTCAGAATGGTTGAGTAATTAGGTGACAGATACATAAAGGGCTGCTACCCTTAAGCGTTGAAGGTGCAAATCAGAAAGAGCTGAGTGTGTTGATGCAGATAATGGGGTTGACGCTGCTGTCGGTGCCTGTGTGTAGAGTGTGAAACTCTCTGGTCTCTCTATGTACGTGGAAGAGAGAAGACTGTTGCCTGGAGAAAGGCTGTGTTTGAGAAAGTACTGTTGGTGAAGATGACTTGGAATCTGGCCGGTTGGCTTGGCTGATTGAGAAAGAGAAGTTGATCTCTGATGGTAAATTGCTAGTTATTGGTGCTAACCTTGTGGTGTTCCATTGTCTGGGCTGGCTAGTCTGGAAAATTATAATGTCAGGTGTGAGAGACTGTTATATTTTTGTGTTGCCTTCTGAAGATAAAGCACTTTGTCTATATTTTCTTTAATGAAATAAAGTAAAGGCAAAGTTCTATTTTATGGCATTTTTATGACTCTGCATAAGAAATCAGAATTACTAGCCAGACAAACAAGAGTTTTATAAATATATATATATGTGTGTGTATGTATAAATATATATATAAATGTATACAGAGAGAGAGAGAGAGAGATAACTCTCGAGTTCTGGCTCCCATCAGATGGCAGTATAATATGCATTATTCAGATTGTTCTCTTCCAGACATGATGTATCCTGTCAGTTACACTAAAATAACCCAAAGCTTCATTCAGACAATGTATGTGAACATTTTCATTTTACTTAAGATGAAGAGATGCCCATAGTTGCAAACCCAAGTCATGGCTCTAGATTCTGAATGTGAAAATGACACATCTTTTTTTTTATTTAAAAAAAGCATATTGTTATAAATTCCCTCGCTGCAGATTTCCAGTGTTGACAACTTTCAGAATCTCAGGGGGATCATATCCCCTTAGTTCCCATGGGTTCTGCAGTGCAGCAATAATATATCACGGAATGATTCCTAACATAACATTGTTTAGGAAAGTTTTTTTTGTAGCTCTCCAGTGCCAGCAGCCAACTTAATTTAAGAAAATAATATAATGAGAATCCTGTCTATGAAGATTCTCATTCATCCAGGTCATGATATACAGTATCTGGTACAATTAAGTCTAAAACAATTGGACTTTTCTGAGTTTCCTTGAAAACATTCACCACTCATCCTCATGGCTTCTTCAGTTCAACTGAGTGGTAAGGAATTCCCTGGCATTTAAACCCTTGAGGGTAGTACAGTCACAGACATCCAATCACAATCCAGTTCATGTACTTTGAAAGATTAACACCTGCATCAATGAGAATCATGGTACCATTGTGACTGGATCATACCTTCTTACACCTGTCAGTTTCAGCCAAAACCTAACTGAATAAGTTCAATGGAACCATTCTGATTGGATGCCTGTGACTGTACTACCCTCAAGGTTTTAAATGCCGGGAAATTCCCTACCACTCAGTTGAACTGAAGAAGCCACTCAGATGAGTAGTAAAAAAAAACTCTAGTTGTTTTAGACTTAATTCTACTAGATCATGAGAATCCTGTTGGCCTTTTATATTATAGTTTTTTATTTCTTTATTTTTTGCCCTTAATAAATCTCAGAGTGTCAGAAACTCAAATTTCAAAATAGTCATGATTTTTTTCACCATGAAAAACCTAATGAGGATAAATCTGCCCCTAGTGTGTATCTGCAACTCTTTTGAAATGCTTGGGGAGAAAATGCTGCATTAAAATTGAAATTTTAATTAGAATTTTGATTCTAGACTTAAATTTGGGCCAGGGTTTGTAGAGAGTGATTTGTGTATAATAATATATATTTTGTATTATTCAGGTTGATCGTATGTCGTTCCCGTGTGGGTGTTCCAAGGAAGGATGCAGCAATACAGCCGGTAGAATAGAGTTTAATCCTATCCGTGTAAGGACACACTTTTTGCACACAATCATGAAGCTTGAGCTAGAGAAAAACAGAGAGCAGCAGGCAACTCTCGGAAACGGTTGCCACAGTGACGTCAACTCCCTTGCCAGTGCCCTTGCCCAAAATGGCCACTCTGTAGAGTACTCTATTGCAGAGAATTTTGAAATAGAATCTGAGTCTCAGTCGGCATTAATGCACTTTCAGTCCTCTGATCATTTAGACTGCAACGGTGATGACGAAGAGGAAGATGACGGCAGCAGTTACTGTAGCGGGGTTACCGATTCCAGTACGCAAAGTTTATCACCTAGTGAATCAGATGATGACGACGATGAAGATGATGAGGATGATGGAGACAAATCAGATGAGTTTAGTGAAGTCATCTCCCCTCACGATGACAATATCACCGGACATTCAGTCCTTTGCTATTCCAATGGCAACACAATGCACGACAACCACTTGAAAAATGCTTCGTATTACTCTAACTCATCGGCCCTGTATTATCAAATAGAGAATCACAATTCTGGCACCACAAACCAAATACCTGAGCCATATCCAGATAGGAGCTCTGTGAAAAATGCCACCCTTAATTTGGTGCCTTACAACATGAGAGCAGAGCAGTTCGCCGACTACTCAAGGCAACACGAAGAAAGTTTCTCCAGCTGCCATTACCCTACAACAAACCCATCTGTTATAGTGTGTTGTGCCGCCACAGAAAATGAAAACAACACATCTTGCCACAATTTATACCCTGAGCTAAGATCCAATCTCCCTCAAGTAGAATTTCACTCGTACTTAAAAAGCTCCTCTCCTGATGGATTTGTTCCTAATTTGAATGGATCTAGCCATCACTCGCCTGAACTGCTTAACGATAATCCTGTGAACCTATCAGAAACAAGTAAACTTCACGACGATTGCATAAAACCCCCTGTAGTGGAAACGGTACCTGTTTAGATAACAACGTCTACTTTGCCATCTTCTCCAATTGTAACTGAACTCAGTTTCTAACAATCGAAAATATTTTTAACCAAACACAGCTGATCTACATTTTTTTTTTTTCGTCTAGTAGAAATTGGTTAAACATAACGATTTAGTTGTCTAGGCTATGACAATGCACAATAACTATTTATCAAGCAATGTAAACTACTGAAACCATGTCGATTTATTAGGAAGCATTGGTTTGAATATGTTACTCTGTCTATATATCTCTAAGCAGCCTTGTATCAAAAGTATGTGAAGACTGCCAAACCAGCTCAATGAAATCCTAATATATTTGAGAAAAATGGGGTCTGTGCAAGATTATCAAGAGATTCTTTCAGTATGGAAAACCTTAATACTAGATTTATTGAAGAATAATTCAATATCATTTTGTGAAACACTATTTCCTCATTATCTATGTGATTTATTTATGGAATTTACGTGTATTATGCAGTGTTTGTTTTTATACAGATGGACAGCATGTTCATAGTGGGGGTGGGGTGGGCTGGGGGGAGTGGTTAAGGATTCATAGATTGTTAGAGCATGTCCACAAAAATAAATAATACAAACTGTGGCATTTGTCTAAGACATATCATAAAAGACTGTGCAAATGGCATTGACTTTTTTGTTGTTGGACATGGAGTCCATTAGAACCAAATAATGCTTATTAAACCACATGTGATGTTATTTTTATGGGGATACTGTGATCCTGGTGTGTTCTGCAGATTCTTGCCATCATTTCTGAAACATTTCACTGCCGTTTGGTTTGAATGGTTCCCATCAGAATCCCTCAGGCTCTGAAGATGATACAAGTCCTCCACAGAATGTCCAAGAGAAAGCCAATACTTTTGGTAGCACAGTTATTGCTTCTCATGGACAGAAAGCTGAACCTAAACAGCATTTCAGTGATGGTGACTAACAGCATTAACTGATTGTACTGTGGAGCTGATAATTCAAGTAGAAAGCTTTTACTTATCTCATGCCAATGCCTATTAATGACACTGAGAATTCAAATGAGAGTAACACTTGGTAAGATACTGCAGGACAACTTTATTAAGTTCTTCTGACATTGAAAACAGATATGGGATTTACTGTTGAACTAAGATTTTCCTCATTTTGCTTCGCTTCTCATTTGTCATAGACCTGGTCCAAAGTAACATAATCATTGTAACAAATGTTAAATAACACAGCCTTCATTCATTGCGATGGCTGAATAATTGGTATATGTTCGTCGTTAGATTTTAGACATGATGCAGATTACAAACTGTATCTAAACAACCCGTCTTTGCAAGTATTGTAGATAATAAATCCCATACCTGTTAATATGAGTCCATGGAACTGACCTTTGCAAGGAAAGTTTATCTTATTTTTGATAAACTTGGGTTTTTATTTTCTTCCAAAAAGACAATGAAGTATAAAAGTATTATGTTTTTGTGTGCACCGAACATTCTCTGCTGGCATATATGTTTAAGTACATTAGGATGGGCCAACAAACTGCTTGTCTCTTCAGAAAATTCTATATATATTGCCAAAAGTATCTAGACACATGCTGAGGTCCAAACTGTCCAGAACAAGAACTATGGGGATTATATGGGCCAGACATGATTACTCTGTACAAGTACATTAGAGGGGATTATAGGCAGATAGGGGGGGGGTTCCCATAAAAATGACCAGCGCACCAGAGGCCCCCCTTCCCCTTTAGATTGTGGGAAGGGAACTTTCATTTGAAGCAGCTTAAGGCAGGGAGGTTGGGGAATGCCCTTCCTAGTGATGTTGTAATGGCAGATTCTGTTAATGCCTATAAGAGGGGCCTGGATGAGTTCTTGAACAAGCATAGTATCCAAGGCTATTGTGATACTAATATCTACAGTTAGTATTGATGTTGGTATATATGGTTTGTCTATGTTAGTGTATTGTAGGTAGGTTTGTGTGTGCTGGGTTTACTTGGAGGGTTGAACTTGATGGTTCTTTTTTCAACTCTATTTAACTATGTAACATCTATTATTACCTTGTGCAATGCAAGGTGTTGGCCAGAGTGATGTAAAGGTCATTCCCATTGGAGCAGTGGAAATGTGTCCTCTGGAATGATGAATGGCTTTTTGTCAACTGGCAGTCTAACAGTCTAGCAGGTGCTAGGACAACAATAACTAATTGAATGCATAATGCCAACAGGCAAGTTTGGTGCAGGAGAAATTATGGTTCTGGGGCTGTATTTCATGGTATGGGCTAAGGGTTCTAGTTCCATTGAAAGCAAACCTTAAGGCTACAGCATACAGTAACATCTGACAAAGGTTTCTTCTTGTCTCAGCACTATAATGCCCCCATGAACAAAGAAAGATCAAGCTAGAATGGGTTTGCTAAGATAGTACTGGAAGAACACAACTGCCCTCCATAGATCCCTGTCTTTATCTCGAAGGAACATCTGTGTGATGAATTGGAAAACCAACTGCAATCTAGGCCTGATCCCCGACATCAGTCTCCAACCTTACTAATGGGTGTATGAGAGTAGATCCCACCAACAATCTAGTGTAAGGCCTTCCCAAAAGAGTAGAGGTTTTTGTGTGCCCTGAACATTCCTTCTTGGAATATATGTTTAAATATTAACACCCTTGGTTTTGGGAATTAGATGTTGGACACAAGTGTTTGGTTACTTTTGGTTATAAAGTATAAGAATCTGTTAAGCATTTCAGGGTTTATGAATATTAAGGTTAAATGTAATAGATGGCTACAATCTACTTTCGTTCATTAGATGTTGAGCAAGCAATATGGCATCTCCCACTGTACCTAAGTAAATATGCTGAGAAGAGTGTTCCTATGAATACAGTAAGCTTTGCTTTTTTAAAGGGGACCTGGCACCCACACATAAAAAGCTGTATAATAAAAGTCCAATCAAAATAAAACGTGAAACCCAAATTCTTTTTTCAATTAAACCATCCAAACCTGCTATAAATTAACTTAAAAATCTGAGCTGTCAATCATATATTGCCTGCCCCGCCTCTATGCCTCCGGCATAGAGGCGGAGCAGGCAATATATGAGTGACAGCTCAGATTTTTAATAACAGTTCCATTCAGCACTTACTAGATATAGCCTAGATGGCAAATGCATAAGATTTGGGGGTGATACAAAGCTTGACTTAATAACAGTGTTCACAAAATGGCGACGGCCTGCTTGCTCTGTCTGTAAATTTCAAGTCTGAAGGGCAAAAAAATTAAATATTTTATATAGTATAAGTAAAGTTTATTTTCCTCCACTAACGTAATAGAAAAGGATTTGGCATTATTTTATTATGGTGACAGGTCCCCTTTAATATGATCACTATGGAAAATGATCAACTCTACTTACAATATATAATCATTAACTCATCCCTGTACATATACTGGCACTTACCAGTTTCCCCATGTGGAAGAGACAGAATTTAAATGAAATGCCGCAACAATAAGGGGCACATTTACTAAGACACGAATCTGAACCGAAAAATTCCGATTTGAAAACGAACATTTTGCGACTTTTTCGGTTTTTTTGCGATTTTTTCGGCGTCTTTACGACTTTTCGGAAATTGTCGCGACTCTTTCGGTACCAATACGATTTGCGCGAAAAAACGCGAGTTTTTCGTAGCCATTCCGAAAGTTGCGCAAAATCTGGCGATTTTTTTGTAGCGTTAAAACTTGCGCGAAAAGTTGCGCCTTTATCGTAGCGTTAAAACTTAAAAGGTGCAACTTTTCGCGCAAGTTTTAACGCTACGAAAAAATCGCAACTTTTTGCGCAAGTTTTAACGCTCTGAAAAATCGACAGATTTTGCGCAACTTTCGGAATGGCTACGAAAAACTCGCATTTTTTCGCACAAATCGTATTAGTAACGAAAAAGTCGTGACAATTTTCCGAAAAAAACGCAAAATACCGATCATTACGAAAAAAACGCAATCGGACGCATTCGGCCCGTTCGTGGGTTAGTAAATGTGCCCCTAAATGTTAATGGCGAAAAATATCTACATTTATAAAGAATAAATGTGCTGGCAGCAATATTTAACCCAATTATATAAAAAATATTGCTAGGATTTACTTGTTTAAGA
This sequence comes from Xenopus tropicalis, assembly GCF_000004195.4. Lineage (NCBI taxonomy): Eukaryota > Metazoa > Chordata > Amphibia > Anura > Pipidae > Xenopus > Xenopus tropicalis. The sequence continues at coordinate 70,144,387 of NC_030685.2, read as the reverse complement.
GCATAAGGTCATTTGAGGTAGTGACATGTATCCATAAAGACAATTTGCCTTTTTGGTAGCCGGTTAGGTTGTTTAAATGTGTAAAGCGTGTTTAAACAGAAATGTTATAAATGCACTTTATTGTTTATATGTTGCACGGAACAAATGTAACCTGTATCTTGAAAGAAAACAGCACTTTTTTTTTATAATCTGTATGCTCGAGTGGGTTTCCGACAATCTATTATGTAAAGAATGCTTCTAAAGCCATGGAAATTACTCATGTAAAGCAATTTTACCGGGAAGGAAATATAAAATTCTATGGACTATAAAACTGTGCTTTCTTCTGTGCAAATCGCTGGAATGTTCATTGATTTTACGTGCCCCTGCATCGTGGCCAAAAAGTGAGAGTTTTGGGATGAGATGAATGCTGCAAATCTGAGATAAACTTATGTGACAAGGGGCAGTTTAAATAAAGCATTTTACTTCATACAGGTATAGGACCCGTTATCCAGAATGCTTGGGACCAAGGGGTCTTTCCGTAATTTGGATCTCCATACCTCAAGTCTACTTAAAAATCAATAAACCATTAATTAAACCCAATAGGATTATTTTGCACCCAATAAGGATTATTTAAATCTTAGTTGGGATCAATTACAGGTACTGTTTTATTATTACAGAAAAAAGGGAATCATTTACCATTAAATAAACCCAATAGGGCTGTTCTGCCCCCAATAAGGGGTAATTATATCTTAGTTGGGATCAAGTACAGGTACTGTTTTATTATTACAGAGAAAAGGGAATCATTTAACCATTAAATAAACCCAATAGGGCTGTTCTGCTCCAATAAGGGGTAATTATATCTTAGTTGGGATCAAGTACAGGTACTGTTTTATTATTACAGAGAAAAGGGAATCATTTAACCATTAAATAAACCCAATAGGGCTGTTCTGCCCCCAATAAGGGGTAATTATATCTTAGTTGGGATCAAGTACAGGTACTGTTTTATTATTACAGAGAAAAGGGAATCATTTAACCATTAAATAAACCCAATAGGGCTGTTCTGCCCCCAATAAGGGGTAATTATATCTTAGTTGGGTCAATTACAGGTACTGTTTTATTATTACAGAGAAAAAGGAAATCAGTTTTAAAATTCTGAATTATTTGATTAAAATGGAGTCTATGGGAGACAGGCTTTAAGTAATTCGGAGCTTTCTGGATAATGGGTTTCCGGATAAGGGGTTCGATACCTGTGTAACTTCCATACAGACCTCCCACTCAAGCAGCCTGGCAGAACCCAAATGGGCCTCAAAAATGATTCATTTTACAACATAAAAATGCACATATAAAGGTGGCCATACACAGGCCAATTCTAGCTGCCGATATTGGTCCCTTAGAGAGATTTGGCAGCTTATTGGTCTGTGTAGGGGAACTAATGATGGGCCCGCCCGACCGACATATGGCCTAAAATTGGCCAGATCTCGATCGGGCAGGTTTGATTTTTCATTGGGTTGGGGACCGCATTGGCTCGTTGGTGCCTGTACCCGTCTTTGTAATTCAACTGAATTAGACCGATATCACCCACCCATAGGTGGGGATATCGGGAGAAGATCTGCTTGCTTGGCGACTGCTTGCTTGGATCTTAGCGTGTATGGCCACCTTAATTATATGTTCACCAGTAAGCCTTGAAGCTAATTTGGCACAAAAATTTGATATAGTAATGATGGCCTCATAATAACATATTAGGAATGATTAGGAAGATTATATTTAGGCTTCCTCTATATAGCATGTCTTTTTTATTATGAGTACAGTCTACAATAAACAGGAATCTACAAGTTTAAATGAAATTTATGTGAAGATGTGATAAATGGAATAGGCATGCTTTCAAGATATGGCTATGACATAAATGAAATATTTTTTTGGATTTTTGAATTTCTGAATTTCAGTTCAGCTTTTGTCCAAAAATGAGGGCTTCTCTGCATACCATACCAATTTTTATGATATACAATTAAATGTAGACTCTCAGATATCTCTCGGTCACTGGGCCTGGGTGCAGTCAACATGTCAAGAGAAAGGCTGGAGGTCCCTCTAGGTTGGAGCTCCCAGGGGCACCCAATTAATAAAAAATAATGCAAATGGCCTATTCATAAAGTTAGCTGATATAGTTTCCTATAAATCTTTTATAATTGCAAAACATAATACACAGAAGGTCTTTTGATTGCACATAATGACACAAACTCCAGTTCCAAAATGTTGAGAACACTGCCTGAACGTGATAGATCTCCTTTAGATTAATCCCTCTTTGTTTTCTAACTATGGCCATAAATTTGAAGCAAATGCAACTTAAGAATAACTTAATGGAAAGGTGTAGGTTGCTACGCAGTATTTTTGTGTAGATACCGTTAGTTGGAACTTTGAAAATGTGGATTCCTTATATCATATCTTCACACATCTATTTAAATATCTCCTTAGGAAACTGACTACACTGTATTGGTTTTCCCATCATGCAGCCTCCTTTTCTGAACTAGGGAAGCAAATTAAATCAAAATCTGAATTTCATCATTTTAGATTTTTTTTTTTAATTCACAAAAAGTAAAAAATGAGAAAATCTCATTTAGTTAAAAACTCAATTGCATAAAAATCACATTCTAGCCTTCATTTTTAGTGAGCCAAAGTTTCAATTAATTAATCTCAAAAACCCAAATTGAAATATGGCTCGAATTGTGAAATAACGGCTCTTGCCAGCTTTTAGATGCAGGATTTTTTGTGGTTTTAGTGTTTAGAAACAGTCATTTTCATTTAATAAATCTTCAAAATTAGAATTTCGGAAAATTTGAATTTGTGGTAAAAATAAATCTGCCCTGTAAGAAATGTGAAAATTTGAATATTGGTTGGAAATATTTTGTTTTGCAATTTTGTTATGGTTTAAAAAAAACTGAGCACTTCTGATGGATTCGCAGTGAGTTTCAGTGTTTCGCCATTGGTGGATTTTTTCATGAAGCAGGTGACAAAATTCGGCACAGAAAAATTCAGAGCATGACAAAATATTGTCGTCTGCGTCAAAAGAAAACTAACGCACATTTACGCTGTCCGTAAAAACAAATTATGCACACAACTATTTTTTTGGATGCACAACATTTTCCGCCACTTCGCACTTCTTTTGCAAGAATTGCTAATTTCTCAGCAAAGCGAAACAGGACAGATTCGCTCATCGCTATTTTTGAGTCAACAGTTACATTAATAAAAAGCCTTTGAGCAGCAGTACTGCTAAGGCCTATGTTATCTACATAAGTAGTGATGGGCGAAATGTTTCACCAGGCGGTGAATTTCCGCGTTTCGCCATTGGCGGATTGTTTCGCGAAACAGATGAAAAAATTCGGTGCGGAAAAATTCGCCGCACGTCCAAAAATTGTCACCCGCGACAAAATAATAGCCGCGGGCGATGAAATAATAGCCGTGTGACAAAATATTAGCCGCGGGCGACAAAATAATAGCCGCGCGAAAAAATAATAGCCACGGGCGACAAAATAATAGCCGTGCGACAAAATAATAGCCGTGGGCGACAATTTTTTTTGACGTGCAACATTTTCGCCGTTTCGCGAATTTTCCGCCGTTTCGCGAATCTTTTGAAAGATTTGCGAATTTTTCAGCGTAGCGAAATGGGACAGATTCACTCATCACTATAAATAAGTTCTGCAAACTTTATCTAACAATCTTTCCATATGACCATTATATGATCAGAGTGGGAAGCTAAGAGAAAGGCTTTGAAAATTGCTGTAATTTACTGTGCTTTACTAATTACTGTAGCAGAGAACTGTTTACAGCACTGGGATGGCTAAGGTGAGATTCATTAAAAGCACTGGCTTTAAAACGAATCATCAGATAAAAAAATCAGAATCACCTTAAAAAAAAGGAAAACGTAAAAAAAAAAAAAATGAATGAATAAAAAAATAATCACTTCAATGAAGAATATATACTCATGTATACATTTCTCCCATATAAATGAGTGTTTGTGTCCTTAACAAACCTATATGGGCAACTGGGAGAATTTACTATTTATTACATTTTGTGAATTGTTTTTTGGGGCCTGTTGAGAAAAAGCCATTTTTATTTGCACTGCTTTACTTCCTTGTGTGATTTGTAGGGATGCACCAAATCCAGGATTCAGTTCGGTATTTGGGCAAGATTCGGCCTTTTTTGGCAGGATTCGGATTTGTCCGAATCCACACTCCTGGACGAAAATCACATGACTTTTTGTCATGTAAACACGGAAGTTGAAAATTTTTTGGCAAGATTTAACCCTTCCAAAAGCTTCAGTTCAGTATTCTTTACAAAGGGTTCAGAGGTTCAGACAAGTGGATTTGATGCATCCCTAGTGATTTTATTATTTGTATATGTAAGATAGGCCAGGACATGAAGTACCACCTAACTGTATTTTCTAGTTTTTGTAGACTTTTCACACATACTTGATTGGTCAACTCAATAACCTATTAATGACGTGAGCATAATAGCAGTGTCAGTGATAACCTAAAACATTCACCAAGTAAAGGTCATTGGCCATCATGATTTTGTCATAAGCGTTAGTTGGATGGGAATTTTAGACAAATGTTTTGGTCAACAATCAAGCAATAATCCAATTCAACTTACACATCATGGTGGTTCGGTAGCATTGCTTGGACTAAGCTTCCACCATGCTCCAACATATTATTATTAAAGCAGGCTGGGAACTGTAGGCAACACTAAACATGGCTATTAACACAACACTATTAAACAAAACATGTGCCATTTGCTCCAAGATGAGAGCCCAATTAATTTGAGATGTTTCATCAATGTGGATGCTCCCTGCTCTATGTACACCCAGTTTGTGCAATTCCAGTTTGTGGTGCTGTTTGTCAATTGTCCATCTTCTTCAAGCGAATGAACAAAAGACAAGCAGCGTACCAAAATACATACGTTTTCTTTTGTGATTCAACATGAATTTGGAAGCACAAAATGCTGGGGGGCAAAATAACATTCTGTAGTCAGGGTATTGAATTTGTGTCTATAAAACCTGTTGTGCTACAAATAACAAATACGTTTATGTCATTTGCAATAAATGGATAATGTGTCACATATACATAAACTTATACATTATCTTTTTGATTCGCAATATCACTTTTTGTCTTAATATCTTTTAAAATTAGCAAATTCATCCTTTGTATCAAACAAAAGAGATTTTTTTATTTAATTTTACAAATAAATGTAATAAATAGTGATTTACCATCCAAATGGTTTTTAAATCATATTTATGGTGGTAAAAGGAATTTGTCTTATGTGATTCTAATACAGGAAGGTCATCAAAAGTATTGTGTGTCTGACCAGCAGCTGCAGTAAGGAGATGGACTCCTTTAACAGTGATCTATGTTTAGTGATGAGCACATTTTTTCACCAGGCGTGGAATCGCAGCGAATTTCTGCTTTTTGCCATTGGTGAATTGTTTCTCGAAACTTCTGCGAAAATTTGCAGCGGAAAAAATTGTCAAAAAAAGTCACGGTTGGGCACGGTTGTGTAAAAATGGGCACATGGTCATGGCAAAAAAAAAACGTGCAACAAAAAAGTTTTGTGAATTTTTCGCTGTTTCATCAATTTTCATGTAGTTTTACAACGCGAAATGGGACAGATTCACTCATCACTTACTATATTACTATAGAAAGTCAATACCTTCATCAAAGGCTATTTGTGCCTTGGTGGCAAATTTCATCGTTACAGAATCATTTAACCATTTTATTCAAATCAGTTGATCAATAAGAAAATAAAAAATGTTTGTTGCACTTATTAACCTTAAATAAAAAAAAAAAGCCTGATTGAAAATATAATAGAACTATTATTGCTTTTTCTGGACTGGAAAGGCCGATTTATCAAAAATCAATTTTCAATTTTTTTTTAACAATTCTAAAATCAAGAATGCGTGCTTATTTATTAGAAATCTCTAATTTCAAAAACTCATGTAAAAACATGGAAGAACAACTTAAATACAGTGAAATCACATCCTACCCATCATTTTCATTGAGTCTGACAAGTTTCAAATTAATCTCGACAACTCAAATTGAAAAATAGTTTGAGTTTTTGTCGGTTCAACATCCAATGTCCTGTACATGAACTCCCTAGATTTTAGATGGCAAAATTTTATTTTTAAATATTTTATTTTATTTGTGCTTAATAAATGTCTTGAAAACGCACATTCACAATTTTTGCTGCAAAATAATTTGAATGTTGATCAAATTTACCATTTATCAACCACATTTTCTCAAAAATTGATGGTTCTCTTTTGATAAATCTCCCCAATAGTGATGGGCAAAAAGTTTCGCCAGGCATGGATTCGCGGCGAATTTTCGCGTTTTGCCATTGGCGGATTGTTTCACGAAACGGATGAAAAATTTCGCCGCGGAAAAATTCACCGCACGTCCAAAAATTGTCGCCGGCGTCAAAAAAGAATAGTTGCAGGCGACAAAATAATAGTCGCGCGACAAAATAATAGCCGCGGGCGACAAAATAATAGCTGCGGGCGACGAAACAATAGCTGCGGGCAATGGAACAATAGCCATGCGACAAAATAAATTTTTTTTTTGTCGCACAACATTTTCGCCGTTTCGTGAATTTTTCGCCGTTTCGCGGATCTTTTGAAAGATTCGCAAATTTTTCGGCGAAGCGAAACAGAACAGATTCACTCATCACTACTCCCCAACAATGTTAATATCAACATGATATAGGACTGGCAAATGCCCCCCTATTGTACTGTGTGTTTGTAAATCTATCTATATGAAATCATGTGACAAGGATACTCCGTCAGTTGTCAGGTGTATGTATATAACTGCAGAAATAGCAACACTACTGAATAAATGAATGGCAAATGGCGTTGCAACATATGTTTGAGTGTGTAAACTTCTTAACTTCTTCTTATACATCTGAACGCACAATGACTGCATTTCACATTACCTCAAGTTTATTTAACTTCAAAGAAGTGAGTTTATGACGACGCGTTTTTTGGTCATTTTTGAACTAGGATACGGGGATTAAGGGTATTGATATTTTTGATGCAATATGACACCTCCTTATCTGTTTCAGTATTTTTGCTGTCTTTATATTGATATGAAGTATGTGTTACGTAAATGGTTTGAAATGTAGACTTTGCCTTGCTGTTAATTAATGCATCTACTCTTTTTTTTTTTTTCTTTCTTTTTCAATATATATATTTTAATTGAAAAATTGCTGTTCTGGAGGTTTAGGATGGGTGGAGAATGCAGAACCTGACTTCTGTAAGAATGGTCCTACTACGTAATAAATGTGTGTGCTTTGATATGTAAAGTGACAAAATCTATTGCTATAAATGATGATTTCTTGAAACAAACTCCACCCTGGTAGTTGTCTCTCGAGTCATTTGTAAGTCTTTGTCTAGTTATTTCATTGTATAAGGCTGAAAAACATTTCTTTCATCTGATTTTAGCTTACATTAAAGAGAGTAGGACATTTAGGGGTCCTTTGTGCTCAGTAGGCGGGGTTTGGTGGATCAGGGGCGGGGTTTTGTAACTGATGAGTGGCCGGGGAGTATCAAGGTTGTGGTCATGCATGCAAGGTGCGTTTGTTTTCCATTAGGGACCCTGTTACTTGATGCCAGCGCCCACCAACTAGGGGGCTAATATATAGGGAGGACCCTGTAATGTAATAGTATGGGACCCCATGATTACTGATGAAATCATCATCTTGCTCTGATGAGAGTGAATGTTACAGCATACAGTATATTGATTCTTAGTGAAGGCAAGTTCAAGATATGTACTATAAGCCTTACAAATGAGTGATGTCTTGGGAAAAAATATTACTTATTATAAGCCCAAAGACTTCCCAACAAGTGGGGAGGGCCGAGGGGGATTTGGTGGCCTTTAAAAAGGTAAAATATATCTTAAAGGGTTAAATATATCATCATTATCAGGTGAACAAAAGTGGTTAAGCTGTAATTACAGTATGTGGCAGAAACCGTGCTCTAGTCTATGATTAAGCGCATTACAGCACAAACACATTAGGCTTTTTATGGGCATCTAATATTTAATAAATACACAGTTTTACTCTATTGAACCGTCATAGTTGGATTTCTTTTTTTCTCAGATTTTAATGACATAGAAACCATTTTAATGTCATAAAAACTGTGACTATCAGCACAGTATGAGGCTGGGACACCAAGGGCCCGCCAGAGAACCTGAAATCGAGGGCCCACCAGCAAGAACCCTAAAAACCCTGGTATCCATTTGTCTGAGAGCCTAGAAGGCACTGTGTTTAGCCCACTAGGTGCCAGTTCACCGAAGTCCATGGAAAACATTTTATACATAGAGATATCGGAGCAACCAGAGTGGCAGCTTCCAAAAAGTTAGTCATTTCTCTGACCCCATCACAGGCTCCTCAACTAACTATTTCCTAATGTTCTCACTGCTGGAAGTAAAAGAAACACAAGCAGAACCTGGAGAGGGTAAAGAAGAGTTAATCGTCTGTGTTTGAGAAAGGGCAAATGGCCCACTAAGGTCAGAGCCCACCTGGAAAAGTCCTGGTACCCTAGCAGGATGGATTGACAAGATATCAGCAAAGCCATGAAATGCATAGAATAAATTAGCTTATTGTATTACAAGGTTGTCCTTTTCAGCAAACAAAATCAAAAAAACATAAATCATAAAACAATGAGAAATGGTGGAGCCCGTTGTGAAACCAAGGAAACGTACAAATGGATGGGATCACCCATTTAGGTATCATCCCATTATTCCTTGGGGCTTAATATGGCAGACAGCGCCCTTAGCTTCTATGGAATTCCTTTTATTGACTACTAAATTCCCTGCAAACAAAGGGAGAACCCAATGTTCTAGAACACATAAATATTGCTCCAAAAAAGCATTTTCTGTGGCAAGTCCTCTCCATTTTTTAACTGGACCAATTAAATATAGTAGAGACCCACCCCTGACCTGTACCTGTACCTCTGATGGTCTTCCCTACCCAAACCTATCTGAACAAGTGCCTCTTCGAAGCTCACCTGCCCTCTTCCCAAAAGTCTCTGCAAGCCTGAAGTGACTATAAGTGAAGTATTTTGGGGCAGGGATGTCATGGGGGTTGGAAGTGTGGTCACTAAAAGGCAACAGTCAGCTAATAATGAATTAAATTTTTTCACCAGACATGGATTTGTGCCGAATTTCTGTGTTTCGACACTGGCAGATTTTTTCACAAAATGGGCAGCAAAACTTGCCGCGGAAAAATTCTTAGAGTGTCAAAAAATTGTCACTTGTGTCAAAAAAAAAATTGTTGTGCACAACAAAAAAATGACCAGTGCGAGAATTTTTTTTGATGTGCAACTTTTTCTGTGTTTCGCTAATTTTTTTTTTGCCGCAAAATAGGACAGATTGGCTCATCACTGCTGTCTGCGCTCTAACTAAATACCGCTGTTGGGTACCATACTGACTGGATATCAGGGCTTTTCTGCCTGAGCACTTTGCAGCCATTCCAACCTGCTGCAGGACTCTAAAATGTAGTATTTGGCTCACCATTTCTTTTCAATGTTTCCAGAATCCAAGAAAGATTATCTAAACAAAGAAAATGTGATGGTATGGGATCCCTTATTAGAAAAACCGTTATCCAGAAAGCTCCGAATTACAGGAAGGCCATCTCCCATAGAGTCCAAATAACTTAAATTTTTACATATAATATAATATAATTTTTCTCTGTAATATTATAGCAGCACCTTGTACTTGATGGTAACTAAGCTGCACAAATCCATATTGGTGGCAAAAACAATCCTATTTTTATTAGACTTAAGGCACGGTGATCAAAATTATGGAAAGATTCATTATCTGAAAAAACCCAGGTCCCAAACATTCTGGATAACAGATCCTATACGCGTACCTGTATGACAACAGAAAACAGAATATAGAAGTGCAGTTTTCATTCGCAATTACATTTAAAATATCTTTAAATCTATTGGAAACTAGGTAATGTAATCTAGAAAGTTTTGCATTACAGAAAAAAAAGTTTTTTGGGTGTACGTGCGATTTAATACAAGCATTCCCGGCATTTCTTCCCCCCCCCCACCCCTGGAAATGTCATTGCATATAAAGCAGTTCAAGTGAGAACATTTTCATTCTAAAACAAAAGCTTACCCAGAAATAACTGAAATCATTTAGTAATAGCTCCCTCTTTTGGCTAATTCAATTTATTCATTCTTTTACCCAAATTAACAGATCTCCGGAAAGCCTTTGTAAAATGAATTATTGTGTTACTGACCAGGGAATAACTATTATGTGTGGTCAGTAGCAATATACATATGTAGGAGAATACAAACTGTACATCATGTATGATGTAACCCTTGGAATGATGATGATGAAGAGACAAGTGATAAGACTTTGTGGGACTCTTGGGTCATGCAGTAAGTCAAGTACAGGCCTAGCAGCCTTCAATATATATTATTATTATTAATTTATAAAGCGCCAACATATTCCGCAGCTCTGAATATACATGGAACATTTCCCTCTTAGAGTACTAAATATTGTCAAAAAGATGAATTTATTTTTTCATTTCTCTTCCTTGTTTGCTTAAAACACCAGGAACGTCAAAAAGTTGCAGATAAAAAGTTTCCATCTGTTGACAGGGCACCTAAAAATCAACTCAGGGCCTGATCGTGGTAGGAGCAGTCCCAGGTAGCCGTGATGGTATCAGACACTGTGCCAACATAACTATCTCATTCTTCTACAGCAGGGATCCCCAACCTTTTATACCCGTGAGCCACATTAAAATGAAAAAAGTGTTGAGGAGCAACACAAGCATGGAAAAAGTTCCTAGGGGTTCCAGTGAGAGCTATAATTGGCTACTTAATAGCCCCTATGTGGACTGGCAGCCCATAGAAGGCTATGTTTGGCTTTACACTGGGTTTAATGCAATCAACACTTGCCTCCAAGCCAGGAATTCATAAATAAGCAACTGCTTTGAGGCCACTGGGAGCAACATCCAAGGGGTTGGGGAGCAACATGTTACTCCCGAGCCACTGCTTGGGGAAGACCGTTCTACAGGATAGCATGTAGTACTGTTATTCCTGGCTTATTAAGCAAGTGGGATGGGTCCATCAAATGATTGGCCAGCCTTCCTGTTGATATGTTTCTTTGCCTGGGCCAACTTGCCAATTTGTAGTCTTGGTAAGCTTTTCTTTTAAACCTTGTGGGAATGTAACTTAGTATGTTAGGGGCTCACAAGTTATATTTCAAATTCTTCTTCCCTGACGAGCCTCCCAGTCAAAGCTTCCTGCCCCATGTGTAGTTATTTTAGCACTTTTGGGGTCTAATTCTAAAGCAGAGTTGGTAGCTTGGAGCATGCAAACTGTGGCAGAGAGGTCAAGTTTGCTATGAGCCCAGCACTTTAGGACACTAAACCTTAATGTACCACGCTGCTCAGCCACGCTCACTTTATATAATTCCTGCATATTTTAACATATCACTAACTTTAGGGCATTCTGAGAGCTGTAGTCCAGCAACCTCAGGGCTGTATTCTTAAAGCAATATTGCTCAGTAAACTTTGCCCCAGCTCTACAGGGCCCACAGCTGCATTAGAATGCAAAATAATCCTTCATTGAGAATCCCAGCTGATCTGTGTAAAGCTGGCTCCATATTCCAGTTTTTCTAGCACCAGAAATGCCTATCCATTATCCCTGTCTGATTCCAGTGTTATCTAAAGAAGCCAAAATGACATAATAATCTCTGTATGTAAGATAACAGCAAGATGCCTGACATAGTGCTAGGAATCAGCATTCTCATTGGTGAATTCTCTTGCATTTCCAAGTAAGGTTTTGGTCAGCAGAATTCTCATTGGTGAATTGTTCTTTACGTATAGAAAGTTAAAAAAAAGTTAGGGAGTAACATAAGCATGAAAAATGTTCCTGAAGGGCCAAATAAGGGCTGTGATTGGCTATTTGGTAGCCCTTATAAGGACTGGCAGCCTACAGTAGGCTCTGTTTGGCAGTACACCTAGTTTTTATGCAATTAAAACTTGCCTCCAAGCCAGGAATTAAAAAAAAAAAGGCACCTGCTTTGAGGCCACTGGGAGCAACATCCAAGGGGTTGGGGAGCAACATGTTATTCCTGAGCCACTGGTTGGGGATCACTGCTTTAAAAAGACACTAAACCCAGCTGTAAAGCCATCCCACTGCACTCCCTAGTCCTATACCCAAGTAAATTACAAGTTAAAGGGACACTAAACCCTGCTGCACAGCGCTGCTTAACCAAACTTCACTCGACTGTTGCTGGACTACAAATCCCAGAACAATTTAACATATAATGAAGGTAAAGGCATGTTGGGAGCTGTAGTCCAGCAACATCAGGGTTGTATTCTTAAAGTAATATTGCACAATAAAACTTTTCCAAAACTTCTCCCAAAATCTCCAGGGCCAGCGGCTGCATTAAACTGCAAGAAATCCTCCAATGAGAATCCCAGCTGATCTGTGTAAATCTGGCTCCATGTTCTCTGTTCCAGCAATTGGAGTTGGGAGCATTAAGCACAGTTTCCCAGCACTGAACAAGTCTGTCCTTTATCCCCATGTCTCATTCCTGTGTCATATAATGAAGGGAAAAAATGACATAATTATCTCTATATGTAAGATAACAGCAAGATACCTGGCACAGTGCTGGGAATCAGTATTCTCATTGGTCAATTATTTGATCAATAGAGTTCTCATTGGTGATTTTCTTGCAATTATAATTACATTTTTTGGCAACTTCTATAGCAAAACTAGGAGGCGCAGTAGGACAGTGTTATGATAGGGTTTATAACCCTTTTAAAAAGAAACAACAAATGGTTGCTTTGTCATCAAGGCAGGTTTATGATGGGTTAGTTAACACCAATTGCAAAGCAACATTCAATTATTATAGGGGAATAAGGCAAGAATCAAGATCTGTTTATATAAGCAAGATACTGGGGCAGTGGCACTGGGAGGGGGGGGGGGTGGTTCTGTATAACAGATCCCATATCTATATATCACAGGAACAGGCAAAGCATCACGAATGAGAAAATCAAAAGGCAGACTTCTTAAGAAATGATGTATTTTTTCCAGACAAGCTTGAGACAGGGGTGGGGAGGACATACCATATTATTTTGTGGTGAAGGCTCGGAGCAACTGATTTAAATAGCTTTTACCTCTAAACGTTGACCTCACCGACTGTTGAAACTTTGGTTTTATTTTCGCTGCTCGTTACAACTGTTTGGCACAAGTCTAGAGACTGAGCTCCCGAGGCTGACGATGTGGCAGTCAGAAAAAGTGGGCGGAAACCACAACGAAACTGGCGATGACACACAGCGCCTTCCCCCGGAGGATGTAAAACACAAGGGATAATAAACATTTATTGAAGGCCAACCGAGTTTTATATTTAGATGATGTTAAAAATAGTCAGTGTAGGATTTATGATTTGTCTACAGGCATTCCATTGCAGGAAAGAGAAGCAGTTACATTTTACGACAATAAATATAAGTTTAGAGAAGTCCATAAACACATGGAAGGCTCCCTCATCTTTTACCTTATTGATCAGCTTCACATTACCCTTTAGCATGTTATAGAATGGCTAATCCTAAGCAACTTTTCAATTGGTCTTCATTATTTATTTATTTTTTTATAGTTTTTGAATTACGTGCCTTCTTCTTCTTCTTCTCTTTCCAACAGCCACATTACTGTTGCTTCGGGAGGCTTCAATTTTAATGAGATGGTGTCTCATTCAAACCACGCTCTGGTTGCTAAGGTAATTTGAACCCTAGCAACCAGATAACCACTGAAACTGGAGATCTGCTGAACAAAAAGTAAAATCATTTAAAAAAAAAACTCACAAATAATAAAACATGAAGACCATTTGCGAATAGCCTCAGAATATTACTTTCTACATCACACTAAGGGGCATATTTATTATAGTGTGTAAGCCAACATCAGCAGTGATATTGCCCATAGCAACCATTCATATCTTTGTGTTTGTTTTCTAAGTTGTAGGTGACCGTTCAAATCTAATTGATGATTGGTTGCTATTGGCAAGATCACTTGGCTTACACACTTTATTAAATATGCCTCAAAATGTTAACTCCAACTTGAACAACCCCTTTAAAGTAGAGCCAGGTATGCACCTTCAGATCTGCTCTCTATCCAGTATGCCCACCAATGCCCCTTTGAGCATTTCTGGCACCCATGCTAAGCAGCAATACCTGGTAGCATATTAATTCCTTAAGACACTGGCAAACAGGGCAGCTCAGAGCATATTTCCATCTTGGTAGACAGGAAAAGACTCGAGCGGTAATCACTTAGATCCAGTCTTTGGAAAATGATCACAGCTATATTTCTGAGCAATAATCACCTGACCCAAGAAAGCAATGTACAGGTGGGTCCAGACTAGATTATAATGTTGTGATACACACAGAACAGTGACCAATGAACGTTCATAAATGCTTGCTTTACAGTGGACCAGGACGTTTTGACCACTGAATCAGGGTGTTATTAATCCAGTAACATTATGAGGTGGTGACAGGTGGTCAGTGACCATTTCCTTACCCATGAAGGCACATGTAGGTCTAGACCATTGGTGGGCAAACTTATTAGTCAGCTGAGCCAAATATCAACAAAACAGCGATTGAAATTTTCATACAGATGTCGGTGCACATTTCCAGCAGAATTGATACTGCATCGTCTGACCACACCACTTTTGGCGCACAGCGAGTTCCGAGTCTGCCAGCACCACATCCAGGTTCTGTCATATTATACATGTAAAAATCCCTCTCCCATAAATTCAACAAAAATATTTAAAGGCAACATTTTTGGAAATATGTACATTTATTTAGTTTTTTTTTTAACACAGCATCAAAAACTTCCAAGTTCCAAGAAATTTAACAAAAGACTGATCTTTCAAAAGTCATTGTAGTGCCAACTGACTGGAGGGAAGCTACCATGTGTATGACCAATATGGTCTTTAATAAAGCTCCAGTGTATTATATATATATATATATATATATATACACACACACATTAACTACAGTATCGAAACATTCGTTCAAAGGTGCAATCTATTCAGATGTGTTCCTTGTGCAAATAAATGAGGGGGATTTACAGTGGAGGAAATAATTATTTGACCCCTCACTGATTTTGTAAGTTTGTCCAATGACAAAGAAATGAAAAGTCTCAGAACAGTATCATTTCAATGGTAGGTTTATTTTAACAGTGGCAGATAGCACATCAAAAGGAAAATCGAAAAAATAACTTTAAATAAAAGATAGCAACTGATTTGCATTTCATTGAGTGAAATAAGTTTTTGAACCCCTACCAACCATTAAGAGTTCTGGCTCCCACAGAGTGGTTAGACACTTCTACTCAATTAGTCAACCTCATTAAGGACACCTGTCTTAACTAGTCACCTGTATAAAAGACACCTGTCCACAGAATCAATCAATCAAGCAGACTCCAAACTCTCCAACATGGGAAAGACCAAAGAGCTGTCCAAGGATGTCAGAGACAAAATTGTAGACCTGCACAAGGCTGGAATGGGCTACAAAACCATTAGCAAGAAGCTGGGAGAGAAGGTGACAACTGTTGGTGCGATTGTTCGAAAATGGAAGGAGCACAAAATGACCATCAATCGACCTCGCTCTGGGGCTCCACGCAAGATCTCACCTCGTGGGGTGTCAATGATTCTGAGAAAGGTGAAAAAGCATCCTAGAACTACACGGGAGGAGTTAGTTAATGACCTCAAATTAGCAGGGACCACAGTCACCAAGAAAACCATTGGAAACACATTGCACCGCAATGGATTAAAATCCTGCAGCGCTCGCAAGGTCCCCCTGCTCAAGAAGGCACATGTGCAGGCCCATCTGAAGTTTGCCAATGAACACCTGAATGATTCTGTGAGTGACTGGGAGAAGGTGCTGTGGTCTGATGAGACCAAAATAGAGCTCTTTGGCATTAACTCAACTCGCTGTGTTTGGAGGAAGAAAAATGCTGCCTATGACCCCCAAAACACCGTCCCCACCGTCAAGCATGGGGGTGGAAACATTTTGCTTTGGGGGTGTTTTTCTGCTAAGGGCACAGGACAACTTATTCGCATTAACGGGAAAATGGACGGAGTCATGTATCGTGAAATCCTGAACGACAACCTCCTTCCCTCTGCCAGGAAACTGAAAATGGGTCGTGGATGGGTGTTCCAGCACGACAATGACCCAAAACATACAGCAAAGGCAACAAAGGAGTGGCTCAAGAAGAAGCACATTAAGGTCATGGAGTGGCCTAGTCAGTCTCCGGACCTTAATCCAATAGAAAACCTATGGAGGGAGCTCAAGCTCAGAGTTGCACAGAGACAGCCTCGAAACCTTAGGGATTTAGAGATGATCTGCAAAGAGGAGTGGACCAAAATTCCTCCTAAAATGTGAGCAAACTTGGTCATCAATTACAAGAAACGTTTGACCTCTGTGCTTGCAAACAAGGGTTTTTCCACTAAGTATTAAGTCTTTTTTTGTTAGAGGGTTCAAAAACTTATTTCACTCAATGAAATGCAAATCAGTTGCTATCTTTTATTTAAAGTTATTTTTTCGATTTTCCTTTTGATGTGCTATCTGCCACTGTTAAAATAAACCTACCATTGAAATGATACTGTTCTGAGACTTTTCATTTCTTTGTCATTGGACAAACTTACAAAATCAGTGAGGGGTCAAATAATTATTTCCTCCACTGTATAAAAGTATAAAGGAAGCAACAGATGGAGCAAGACAAGTCAATATTTTTGTAGGGGTGTCTCTGCTATGTTTTTGGTCCAACCACACTAAAATACATAAATGTGTTTGTTACAATTCAGCCAATATGCCAATGAACTTTGACCATGTCACTCAAAGCAGTCATTAAAGGAAAACTATACCCTCGAACATTGTCGGTTTCTATAAAAATATAATGAATAAATCAGCTCATATGTAAAATCCAGCTTTATCTAAATAAACTATTTTATATAAAAATATATATTTTTAGTAGTACAGGTATGGGATCCCTTATCCAGAAACCCATTATCCAGAAAGTTCCAAATTAGGGAAAGGCCATCTGCCATAGACCCCATTATAAGCAAATAATTCACATTTTTAAAAATTTCCTTTTTCTCTGTAATAATAAAACAGTACCTTGTACTTGATCCCAACTAAGATATAATTACCCCTTATTGGGGGCAGAACAGCCCTATTGGGTTTATTTCATGGTTAAATGATTCCCTTTTCTCTGTAATAATAAAACAGTACCTGTACTTGATCCCAACTAAGATATAATTACCCCTTATTGGGGGCAGAACAGCCCTATTGGGTTTATTTAATGGTTAAATGATTCCCTTTTCTCTGTAATAATAAAACAGTACCTGTACTTGATCCCAACTAAGGTATAAATAATCCTTATTGGAGGCCTATTGGGTTTATTTAATATTTAAATTATTTTTAGCAGACTTAAGTTTTGGAGATCCAAATTACGGAAAGATCCTTTATCCAGAATGCTCGGGACCTGGATTTTTCCGGATAACAGGTCCCATACCTGTATGTACCATAGGGTAATCCTAAATAGTTTTCCTTTAACAACCAGCCTGCTGCCCAACTCATTAGAGTTAGACCTGCCCCCTATATATATATATATGGCTCTTACTTTCTCCCTTTTGCAGTTCATCCATTCTCCAGCTGAACTACATAATTGTCATTGAAACAACCAATTTTGCTGATCAATCTATGGCGATGATACAAGAGTTAAAACCTGGACAACCTATGATCCAATTCATTGTCAGACCCAAATATAAAGAACACAATATAAAAGTTCTAGAATCCCACTTTCTATGATCTTGGAATATAATGTTGAGTTTAGCATCAGCTTTAATGCAGGTTTTTACCTGCTTACTCTACCCCTATGGAACACAGAAATCAAATCAGTTCACACACTAATTACAGAACAAGAGCTCATTGCTAACTATTTCTTCTTTAAATAATTTAAACCTATTTATAATTTCTCTCAGTATTAAACCTATTTCAACAAGAAACACACATTATTCCTGCTTTCTATCCTGAGGAATTGCCTTTACAACTGGTCATTTGACTGTAACAACTAATTATTTGAAAACCCATTATAAATTCAGCTGCCTACACTATATGGGAATTAGCAGGGAATATTCTCACTAAATGGGAACACAAAAAAAACCATTTGTCCTTAGCTGTGTAAAAATACCCAAGTCATACACTCTAATTAAAGAGATACATACATTAATATTTTTAACCATTATGTATACATTAATATGTAAGGTTTAAAGCCAGTAATGCTTAGCTTATTGGGTGCACTAAACACTGCCCATGATGAGGCATGCCCCGAACTGCTTAACAATGCAATTTATATGGGTCCGATTGATGGTACTGTTGTGTTAAGAGACTGGATGAGCCAAGGCTACCAATACGGTAACTACAGTTCAATTACATAAAATTATACAAAGAATGATTAATAACTTAAGCACAAGTTCAAAGGTGGACATTTCTAAATCGCTCAAATGGGAACAATCAAAAAATTGACATTTTAATAAAAGCTTTGTCTCTTGGAAATAAGAAACTTTGCAGACATGATCAATTAAAAATTCTGTACCATTTATGAAATAATCACATTTCTTTTCACTACCCTCCCCCTTAGTAATCTGTCTCTCTATATGCAGCTTTGAGTTGGAGTCAGTTATTTTGAAAGACAGCTTTAATACACTGTCTAGATAAAGGGAGGACATGCCAATGTATTTGACCTGTTGACCAAAATCCGAATTCTGAAGTTTCAGACTTGCTCGTAGTAAGTTGCATGCTAACACCATTATTGATGCTGGATGTGATGCCACAGCAAATACGTATTGGTAAGCTGCATACACAATGTGACCAATGCTATTTGGTGGGCAAATGCTATTATTCTGAACTCTAGTATTATTGGGCACAGACAGGGCATTTAATAGCATCCAAATACAAAATCCTCCATTGAGAATCCCAGGTGATTTGTGTAAATCTGGCTCCATGTTCTCTGTTCCAGCAATTGGAGTTGGGAGCATTAAGCACAGTTTCCCAGCACTGAACAAGTCTGTCCTTTATTCCCATGTTTGATTTCAGTGTAATGATTACATATCTCTATATGTAAGATAACAGCAAGATGCCTGACACAGTGCTGGGAATCAACATTCTCACTGGTCAATTATTTTGCATTCATGATGAAGTTTATGATCAGTAGAATTCTCATTGGTGAATTTTCTTGCATCTATAATTATGTTTTTCAGCAACTTCTATAGCAAAACTAGGACGCGCATCATGGCTGAGTTTACAACCCCTTTCAGCTTTTCCACATTTTACTTATTTTGTTTATGGTCTCACCAATTTATATGGTATATTACATTACCTGGATTTTTGTGGATTTTACACTATTTTTTACTGGTCTCCTGAAGAATGTATAATGGTTGTACTCTATAACCAAACTTAGAAGCTGCAGAAGAATTATTTGATCAAAGCTTTGAACGTGATGTTATAGAGTCTTTTTTTCCCCAACATCAACTTGTTTTCACGGACAAATAAAACATGAAATCTTACTAATAATAAGCTCTTTTTCCCTTTTGAGGTTATGTTTAGTATTAGCCAGACGTGTCTGTTTTCCAGTGTTCCGACAGGTTCTTCTGGGAAAGTATTCAGAACGCGCATCCCTTAAAACATAATCAGTTTTTTTCTTTGGTTTTAAGAAAACTGTGCCCATGACAGTCATAAAAAGGCAGCCTGGAATTGTTTGCCCCCAAACCCACCCCTCACCTTACTCTATAAACTGTAAAACAATATAAACAGATGGAAATGTTCCTTTGGCATTTCTAGAGTTACAGCCGACCCTGGAGCGTTTGTTCTTTTGTAACAAGACAGGCTTTGCTTCCCGGGGTAAGCGCAGCCATTGCATAAAAGGCTACAGTGTGCTCTGATCCCAGTGCTGGAAAGGAAGCGAGCTCCCAATGGTTCATTCGTGATGCCGGAAGATCCACTGCTGGAATGGATCTGCTGGGTTGCACTGTACCAGGGTTGGATTGGCTCCTTCTGAACTCACACACAGGTTGTAGGAAGGGTTGAACAGGAGTTGCTCCTGCAGGAGGAAATGAAGCAATTGCTTAGGCACAAACGTGATTCTTTTGTATTAAAATACTTTTAAATGTATCAGAATCAGATTAAAGGGTTAAGCAATGTATACTGGAAATATTCCTGAGAATTAAATTTTTTTTTATAGTGGAGGACCCTCTTAAGTAGAGTCCTGCTTGGGTCTGTCCTACCGGACCCGCAACCCGTCCCACCCCTGCAACACCGCTATGCCCCAACCCAGACCCGCTACCTGACCGACACCCATAATGGGTTTACTTAACACCCAAACCAGTGACCCGGAAAGCCTGGAAGTGATGGCACCATGGACTGGAAGTGTTGTCATTCCGGAGACAGATCAACCAGATATAGGGAGCAACTTGCTTGAACAACAGAGGAGGGTGGGAGCACTGAGACCGACAGCTAAAACACATACCTAAGTAGGATACCTGCGGGCCACCTGCCTGAAAACCCGGCTGCTTTTTGGCTATTCTGTGGCTACCTGACCCGCTGCAGGTCTCTACTTTTAAGTATCACTTCTGCAAGTTCCTCTTCAAACATCTGACTGGGCTCCATCCTCACTGCACAATTTCAAATATTTCATTGAATTTTTTTTTTATTGTAAATACTTGTACCTTTATAGCACACTTTTATTCTATTTAATATTTGTATTTTTTTTTTTTGTCTATGTAAAGTTGGGAGGAACACGGGTCAAAACAATTTCATTACAGTAATGATGCTTCATTGTTATTTGTATATGACAATAAACTTGAAACTTGAAAACTTGTAAGGTTGCCACATCACCCCTTCAAAGCCTGACTCATAGAACTAGCAATTAATTATGACACATTCTGTCTTTGTGCATATAAGCCATTACAGCCTTCAGCATGCTCCTAATTTAGCTAAACTGGGTGTGGATTTATTGCATCAGGAAATAGAAAGAAAACAAGAATAGAAATTAGGTTAATGCTACAGTGAGTGAATCCTTTGCTGTTATTTTTCTACCACTGGAGAAACCACCCGTTTCTCTCCTTGCTGCCTGCTATTTATTTTAATGGCATCGCCACAGATATGTGGTGGCTTTTAGCCTAAAAATGAAGAAAAGAATGCTTTTGGACCGGAATGCACTCTGTCTGTGCAGGGACAGATGGCAGTAACTAATGAATGGCAAGCAGTACAGACAGTACAGAGCCAACAAGGGCATTTCTTTGCCAGCAGGGCTGACCACATTGCTCAATAGAAGAAAATGGCATGCCACAGCTCAAGGCAGTGGAACACATTCTGATAAATTCACACAGGTATAAGCTTTGATAACTGTGGGGTCCGCTCTGGACTCTCCTGATAAACCGACACTGCACTGTATCACTTCTGCATAGAGAAAGATGTGATACGGGTGCTCAGGTCTCAGCAAGCGAGAGGCACTCAGGACAGCATTTAGTAACTATAAAATTAGCTTGACAATCAGGCCTAAAACATAGGCCTATGACTACACGTTATACGGCCATACACGTTAAGATTTTTCCAAGATCTTTTCGTTATGGTAGGATCAAGCTTATCTTGAAATCATTTAAAACGATGTTTCATGTAATATTGTAAAGTTGAAGCTAGGAAAACTACCTGCCTGGTCCTGTAAACAACTGGACAATGGGCAAATTCTATTGTTAATGCCGGACGATTTTCTGACCTATATCAGTTGAAAAATCGCTAAATGTACGATCTTTCGGTGCCCACTGACCTTATCTTAATTTAACAGATTTGTCCGATCGCACTCTAAAGGAATTCTGGGAATGAATTCCAAACTCTTAAAAAAATCCCATTTACATGGGTTTATCCTATAGGTTAAAGCTCACCCACTGGGTTTGAAGCTGAAGCCAGGATAATAGCTGATCAGATTCCCAACTACAGACCGGTTTCGCCCTTTCTGGGGCTCAACAGTGTAGTGCAGGGTTTTCTGATCGCACTGAAATTGGTTGTTAGGGAGAGAAAAATCTTTATGTGTATGCCCACCTTAAGGGCTTCACCCAAAACATGTTACATGTGATGGTTCACTGTTAACAGATTTTATTATTATTGTATAATTAAATTTATATTTATTAATACATTAATAAAGCCTACTGTCTGGAGCACCGCTCACCTTGTATTTGTTTGCTGTGTATCAGGAAATGCAGTCAGTATAACATTTTAATAAATGAGGAAAATATCAAACTTCAGAGAATTTTTTAGGATTCTCCAGTTTAATACTTGAGTAATTTACCCCAAAGAGAGTATTTGTAGGAAGTTTTAAAAAAAAAAAAAAAAATGCGGTGTAAAAGCCAACGTACCCTCTGCAGCTCCCATCTCTCTTCAGGGAGTGGGGCAGTGTCTCTCCCTCTGTAATTGCACGGCTTAATAACAAGGGAACTGTGCGAAGGCCGGAGACACAATTCTTTCTGAATATTGTGTCGAATTTCATGTTTTGAAGTGTATTCAAAATACTATAGGAAAAAAAGAAATATACGTAAGCTTGTTATACATGTACAGCAGGAAAGAACCATGTTTAATGAATAATTATGCTTCACGCATAGGATAACTGAAGGTGTTGGCCTGAGTTCCTGCTACAGAGAAGGCGTATTTCACATGGCTGTATGAATATGCACAGAAGGAATGTTAAGTGCTACCGATGGAAATACCAAGATTACACTTACTAATACATAGCGAATATTCCTGGGCTAACCAGCATACTGCCTCAATGTCCCAATTCTTACTGTATAGACGTGCCCATATTTCAAATGACAAAGAAAAAGTGTGGCTTACCAGAAACCAGATAAGGAATGTAAGAGTGATACAGAAAGAAACAGAAAGAAATGTACACAAAGAAAGTTCCGGGGCCGCAAACCGAATACTAATATTTAGCACTGTTTACTAAAGTCAAAGGGGGTTCAAATAATCCCCTCATATGGGGCCCTGAAGTGAAATGTGGCTTTAGAAAGATAGTCTTGGCTGTCAAACATGCAGCCTTTACAAAAACACTTCCCAGCACCTTCCATCAGTTGATGTCGGAACCTGAACAGATGGAGAGCTGCAAGTTGGATTAATATACAGACCCCGTGCTACTTTGCCCCAGTTTTCGTTACTGCTAAGGAAGATGTATACACGAGTAGCACTGTACATTAGCCCCCATTTGCCCAGTAGCAGTAACCCATAGCAACCAATAAGATTATAAGATTTGCTTTTATACAGATGACCAGTAAATGCTATCTGCTGATTGGTTGCTATGGGTTACTGTTCCTGGGCAAACTTAGTGCCTTTTATTACATTACCCTTTTACAAAATGATTTTATTTCTTTACCTGGTTCCCACCAAGTCCATGGCAACTGTACATGATCAGAGGCTTGTCACCATGATTTTCCCCTCCAACATCCAGACACAGATCTCGACCAACATTTTTTAACTAATAAAAAAAAACAAAAACATGAAATTTAACATTATAGAGGGTTTTGTTCAGTCCTCTGTTTTACACAGCAAATATGTTTCCTAAGCAACCAAACTTGGATTGTGATGTTATTAGGAGTTCCCGCTGGGGCCGCGGTGGGGGGCATATTAGAGTGCCTATAATACCTGAAACTGAACCTTCCAGAACACTTAACAAAATGCAGAGTTTCCACTGAAACCTTAAATTTGCCAGCTTTATAGAATAGGTGTTTTGTTAATGTTAACAGGCATCAAGCTCCACGGTTGGGGGAACTAAAGGGAAATTTAGGGCAGGAGAATTAAATCTTTGTGTAACCCTATGGGTACTAAAGCTAAGGAAACAATGTACTTACTTCTCCCTTATTACTTATGTACTGGGGTCTGGTGAAAATATAACAAATACACTAACAATATACAGGATATCAATATATAGTTGACTGCAAAGTCTTTACAGTAAATACAATAAATCATTTGCTTTGCTGGTATAAAGGTTTTAGGTCCTGCAGCCAAAAACAGCAGTGGACAAAACACCTCTTTCTGCCTGTAACTTCTTTTATTTCTAGTAAAGGAAAGGCACCTATTCGAGCATTTTGGCAGCGAAGTCTGCCTGTAACCGCTGGGCATGATTCAGACATTACAATGCAGAATTAGGAACGACCAGAGAGGAGCACTTTGTGTGGCGCTGTTCTCTGATACACCGCAGATGCTTATTTATGATAATTATTATAATTAGCCAAAACAATTTCCACCTACATATTCATAAACCAAGAAGGAAAGCTGAGAATTTTAAAACTCAGGGGCCGATTTATTAAATATCAGGATTTGCGATTGTATTAATGAACTAATGTATTAAAACTTCCCAACAGTCCCGACACATTTATCAAAATGGATACCTGTGTTGATCTGACAGCTGAAGACCATCTCCAAAGGAGATGCTACCCACAAACGATTTTCTTCCCCTACAGAAACTTTTTAAACCTGCTACATCCTTCTTTAACTTTTTCAAATCTGTTACTGAGAAGTTTCTCAGCTTCTTCTCTGTTCTCTAACTTGCTCACTTGATCCTGTACCCTCATTGTTATTAAAACAGTGTGCCCCTGCCCTTTTTCCAGCCCTTACTCATACTGTATATTCAATTCCTCTCTAGCTTCTAGTACTTTCCTCACTTCTTAAAAAGGCTGCTCTGGACCCATCCAGCCTATCTCTCCCTTACCACTAGTCTCTAATCTCTTGGAAACTGTTCCTAGCTATTGTCTCCTAAATGAACCAACGCCACCTCAAGCTGAACCTAGCTAAAACAGAGCTCGAGCTTTTTTCATCCGGACCTTTTCCTCCTTTTATTAATACTACTGATGGCATGACCATTAACCCTATTGATACAGCTTGCTGTCTGGAGGTTATCTTGGACCAAAACCTATCCTTCTCTAATCATATTAATGCCACGTTTTCTCAAAATAGGCAAATGACCCACTTCTTTCACAAGTAACTGCTAAAACACCAATCTGTGCCCTTATCCTACCCCAGTTAAGACGACTGCAACCACTTGCTAACAGGTCTTCCAGACTCCCACCTCTACCCCTGCAATCAACCTTTAACTCAGCTGCTAAAATCTTTCTGCTTTCTTCTAAGAGGAAACCTGCTCTTCCCCTACTTAAATCTCTATCATGGTTGCTCGTTAAGCAAAAGGATAGCATACAAAATCCTTCTACTAACATTCAAAGCTCTTCACTCATCTGCTCCCCATTACATTTCGTCACTTGTCCCCTTTCACTTGTCTTTTCTCACCATCCACGCCCACTGCCATTTCTCATCTTAGACCTTTCTATCTCGCTGCTCCTTACCTCTGGAATTCTATCCATGAATTTCTCCATAAGGAGCACTCTTTGAACCCCTGTTCAAAAAAAATCAGACCCTACCTTTTGGAGCACTAGTACACTGCATGCATAATCCTGGATCTTATGGCCTAATGCACTTTGCCCTCCTATTTGTGCCTGTATAATATTCACCAACTTAAATTGGTGCCAACTTTATTTAACTTGGTTGGAGAGGGATAGTTTAAGAGGACAAACAAGTGCCCCGTCAAGTTACAATAAAATTGTAAAGCCTTTTGGATTTAGATGATGAAAAGAATGTTGTGTTACTTACATCTCCATGTATCAGAGGGTGTCTCTCTGGTACATACATCTCAGGATAAATATTATTCAGATACCAAGTAAAATTTTTACATTGAAGTCGATGCCTCAGGTCCAACCGCTTGGACAAATCTCCATATTCCTTCTGTACAATGAGAACCATGCATACATTAACATCACACGTTGCCAGTTTGCAGAAAGGGGGTCTCGTAGCATCATCTATCTTTTCATTTTGGAGGTACATATTAGAATAGTAGCTTAAGGGGAATTTCCTCTGTATTTCTCAACTCTATATGGTAGAGTGCTTAAGTAGAGACACCTGCAACCAATGCTTGCTAAGAACTGTGAGCTATAATCTATATTGGCCACTAAAAACGATTATGTTTCTTGGTAAACCAGCGGGAAAATTCATCATTTTGAAGCAATGCTAAAATTACTGCTTAAAATCTTGCACTAAACAGGGAAACGAGTCACCAAGTCATTAAGAAGCCCATGGAATAAAAAATTCACCTCTTCCCCCCCAGTTTAACCATCAGGCTTTGAGATAAGGCAAATTATTAGACAGAGGTTTCTTACTGGATGGCTAATTTGTTTTGATTGTGCTCGATAAAACAGGAAGTAGGACGAGACTTTCTTTTCAGCATTTTTGTTTCTTAAAGGAACAGTAACACCAAAAAATGAAAGTGTATAAAAGTAATTACAATATTATGAACTGTTGCCCTGCACTGGTACAAGTGGTGTTTTTACCTTAAAAACCCTACTATAGTTTATGTAAACAAAGCTGCTGTGTGGCCATGGGGGCAGCCATTCAAAGGAGAAAAGGCACAGGTTACCTACTAGATAACAGATAAAACACCATTGTATTTTAAAGGCCTTATCTGTTCTCTGCTAAATAACCTGTGCCCATTCTCTTTTTTCCAGCTTGACTGCCCGCAAGGCTACTACGCAGCTTATTTATATAAACTATAGTAGGGTTTCTGTAGCAAACACACCAGCTGTACCAGTGCAGGAATGGCTGCCCCCGGGGCTACACAGCGGGGTATTTATATAAACTATAGTAGGGTTTCTGTAGCAAACACACCAGCTGTACCAGTGCAGGAATGGCTGCCCCCGGGGCTACACAGCGGGGTATTTATATAAACTATAGTAGGGTTTCTGTAGCAAACACACCAGCTGTACCAGTGCAGGAATGGCTGCCCCCGGGGCTACACAGCGGGGTATTTATATAAACTATAGTAGGGTTTCTGTAGCAAACACACCAGTTTTACCAGTGCAGGGCAACAGTGCATTATATTTTAATTACTTTAAAACATTTTAATTTTTTGGTGTTACTGGTCCTTTAATCTGAATGGTAAAATCTATATACTTACTGATCAAAACAACAGGCATAAAGTATGTTCAGCACACGCCTTATTTGTTGACCCAGTGCTAAAAAGGGGGTGAAGAGTTAAGATGGCCACACACGCCAAGATCTTCTCGCTTGGCGAGGTCACCAAGTGAGCGGATCTTCTCCCGATATCCCCACCTACAGGTGGGCGATATCGACCTCGCCAAGCTAGCAGATCTTAGCGTGTATGGCCTCCTTTAGAGGCATGATGGGAGAGATTTCACAACTGCTCAAGCATTAGTACAAAACCCAAACAGCGGCCTCCATCCCAGCAGAGGCAGAGACACCTTTGTAAATAGATCCCTTTCCTCTTAAATCACAATAAACCACCAATACATGTTTCATACATTCATCAGAAAGCTGAAATGACTATGGCTTTCTCTTCCTAACCATACTTACACTTTTGACAATGTTTGCAGCTTCTCTGTTTCTGCGATAAAAGATTTCTTTAAGGTCGTCCATCCAGACTTCAGCCAGACGCACTTGGTTGCGCACAATCACTTGCGTCCCTTTCGGGAACGTATGAGGACTCTTGCTCCGAAATACATGGCCAACAACAGAACAAGGCAAGATCTCTAGCTGGCCACCGCACTGCCATACCTAGATGAGCATTAGGAAGCACTCATTAATATGCAATTTAGTTATTTTAAATGCATTAGGGCATTGACACTCATGGTGCGGTCTCCTGCGGGTAATTGTGACAAAGTGCCTCAATCTGGAAAAGCTTTTGTGCCACATAATTACTGTACAAACTACTGCTGAACTTAAGCAAGTTCTTGCTAAGTGATTATTTCTTAGGGATCAGATGTAGAGAGGGCTGATCAGTTACAACTTTCTCTAACTGGAGAGCCTAGTATGGAATTCTTCCATTAATATGTTAGAGTTCAAAGTAATAGATCTGTGGTTTCCGAGCAACCAGAGGCTGAATACTGAATGAGTGAAAACTGGGTTGAGTCTGTTGTGCGAGGGTTTTGTCACAACTATGCTGGGAAAGTCACAAGATTTTGTATTGAAATGTGACCATGTATGTATATGCTGTATTATAAACAGTGCTTAGAGATGTCATCAGTTATAATCAGTGTTTAGTGATATAATTTTTTGTCACATGACTCACTGAAACTTGTGTATTATAATAAATAACATACCCCCTGCAGCAGGCCCCAACCTGCAATCTGTGGATTGTGGCAAATGCCAGAGGGGCTGCTATAAGATGCCATAGACTACTTATAAATTTGGCCTGTGGCTGTGGCTCTGTGTACTTAAATTGCCAAGGCCTATTTTGAATCCCAGACCGGGCCTGCAGCTGTTTTGGAAACCCCCAAGATCCCTTGTCAGCCCTCAGTTATAGGGCCACCAGGCTGTATAATATCAGGATATTAGAAGTCAACTTGAATTTCATGACCTGTATAAAACATGGTCATGGAACTCCTCAGAGACTTATAATATCCTTATATTATACAATAGTGGGTACATTATTCACTATATATACACATATATATATATATATATATATATATATATATATATATATACACACACACACACACACACAGCCACACACACAGCCACACACACAAATGAACAAAAGTTTCCCATTTCACGTTTTGCTTCATACTTCAATAATGTGTTTTCTGTTAACAAAATAAAAAGTGTGGGAAGGCTAAAATTAAAGATGAGAATTTTCTTTTATAAACACATACCTCAGATGTGAAAATTGACTTTAAAAGCCAAAACAACACCCTTTTGCCAGGACTAATAATGTACAGTGATATTTACTTTAAAAGCAGAGTAAAATGATTGGAATCAGAATCCACTGCGCTAACGCTACTCACTCGAAAGGACATCTCTATATTTTCTCCACCCCAGATTTCCATCTGTTCATCGTAACTTCCAATGTGTTCGAAATAGGCCTTGGAGATGGAAAAAAGCCCTCCAGCAAAAGTGGGAGTCCTACAGAATGTGGATGAAACAAACATTATTGACAACTTTTTTTGCATTCAATTTTTAGCATCAGATTCCTGGGGCTGTCTGGGTTAATTATCCACCTGATTCACTCCTGTTCACCTTGGCTTGGTTATAAACTGATCAGTCTGCCAACTGAACACATGGGGTAGATTTCGGCATGAAAATCTATTAAAATTTACCCCGTCGACAGCAGATTGGCCTAATGTGGCGCTGCCCTAAAGCTGGGATTACACTGTAACACCTGCTTATTTGGGGAGGCCATCGATTGAGCATATTAGCTTCTAGTAGCAGCTACTTGTTGCAGCTACAAAAATAGACAATGCTGCTCATTTACTGCTACATGTGTGTTAGCAGATGCAATTCTTAGTATTGTCTATGGCAGGGTATTTTCTGGCATTTAGTAGCTATGACAAGTAGCTGCCGAACAACACCTGGAGGAGCACAAGTTGAACATCCTTGTCTTGTACCCTTATATATATATATATATAAAACCTTGTTTGTTAAATTATTGTAAGCCCCCCGTTTGCTATAAATCAACGTACAGTGCTGCATAACTTGCTGGCGCTATATAAATCAATGATGATGATGATGATAATTATACCTGTGATGCTGTAACATAACAAACAGATAACAGAATAGCACAACATCACAAATTAAATAGGACATTCTACCAATGTGCCAATACCAAATCAGCTATTCTAATATTGCATATTGTAAACTGTTAAACATAAAAATTCTCATTGGTCTTACTTTATTGGATAGGTTTCATCTTTCCTTCGTGTCTTTTCTGAACTGGGAAGCGATTCCCAACCAAATGATAGGGTCCAATCGAAATTGCCCCTGTTGTGATTATTGCCGTAGGGGGATGGGTTGCTGAATTGAAATGTGTTGAGGTCAATGCCGGTGATGTCTGGGCTGACCACAGACGTGTAATTTTCTGCAATCCTAGCCAGGAGCGGTTCTAGCCAGCCATAGTAACATTCACCTAGCAAAATAACAGACGGAAAAAAAAAAAAAGAAAAATGAGGATGACTGATAAAAACAACCATAATGGCAAAAATTACTAGAGACATGTGATTTAAAGGCAGCAATTTGCAAAAAATCAGGTGCTCGCTCGTTCCCGGACTAGGTTTTCCACCCATGTAATTACTGCTTTGTAACACAAAATGATGCCATTCTGAAGCTTTCAAGGCTTTGTTTAGCCTTTGATTACATCCTAGGCTCCATAAAGTCACCCTGATGGCTGTACTTATTATCCGAATTAAAAATGGAACTGATAGATAGCAAAAGAGGGAGAACATTTTTGACTGAAAATTGCCAAATAATTCAGCTACAAAATGCTTCAAAGTTTACAGAAACAACTGTTCTGCTCCAAAATTCAAAGTGCAAACTGAGGCCTTCGGGTGCTGTTGAACTATCATCAAGCAACTCTGCATGTGAATCCATTCATGGGATTGTAGTTTAGCAGCAAAGTATAGGTATGGGACTGCTTATTCAGAATGCTTGGGACCTGACATTTTCTGTTATTAAGATCTCCATACTAAAAACTTGTTTCAGCATTAATTAAACCCAATAATTATATCTTAATTATAAGTTAGTACAGGTATGGGATCCCTTATCCGGAAACCTGTTATCCAGAGAGTTCCGAATTACGGAAAAGCCATCTCCCATAGACCCCATTATAAGCAAATAATTCTAATTTTTAAAAATGATTTCTTTTTATATTACTTTTATATATCAAAGGTGACCCAATAGGATTACTATATAGGTAATCCTGTTGGGTTTATTTAATATTAAAACATTTTTTTAGCAGACTTAAGTTATGGAGATCCAAATAACGGAAAGTTCCCTTATCTGGAAAACCCCAGGTCCCAAGCATTCTGGATAACAGGTTCCATACCTGTATCAAGTACAAGGTATAGGTATGGGATAAGTTATCCGGAAACCTGTTACCCAGAAAGTTCCAAATTACAGAAGAACCATCTTCCATAGACTCCATTAAAAGCAAATAATTTATGTTTTTAAAAATGATTTCTTTTTCTCTGTTTTATTATCACAGAGAAAGAGGAAATCATTTTTAAAAATTGGAATTATTTTGTAAAAGTATGGGGAAACGGCACAATAACACTGCCCCAAGCGACATACAACATAAATAAGTGACTAGGGATAGTTATTCGCTAATATCACATATGGATTCATGTAGTTATCATGCAGTCTAAGCCTTACGATACTTACAGTGAGCGTCCAGAAATGTAAGGGTATCTCCCGTCGCAACGGAGGCGCCTAGCAAACGGGCAGTAATAAGGCCTTTCCGTTCTTTTTGTCGCACCACTTTGACAATCTGAAGCTGTTTAACATATTCATCCAGTTCATCTTTCAAATACTCTGTAAAGGAAGTAAATTTGTTTTTGGAGCATATTTGTGACATATTACTAAAATTATTTACATAAACCCTGCTGCACTGCTCAACCATACTTTACTCAGTTGTTGCTGAACTACAAATCCCAGCATACTTTAATTTATAAATCACAGTTAAGGAATGATAGTCCAACAACATCAGTGTTGCACTCTTAAAGAAATATTGCTCAAAATAACATTTCCCCAGCTCTCCAGGGCCCACGGCTGCATCAAAATGCAAAATAACATTCCAATGAGAATCCCAGCTGATCGGTGTAAATCTGGCTCCATGTTATTTGTTCCTGAAACTAGAGTTGAAAGCTTTAAAGGAACAGTAACCCCATAAAATGAAAGCAATAAAGGGAATTGCAGGTGGAAAGGCCTACGCATCGCTTTGGCTTTCCAAAGTTGCCCGTAGTTGCCTTCAGAAGGAAGAAATTAGAAGAAAACAGCACAGGCTACATAATGGATAACAGAATACAATGGTACTTTACAGAGCTTGTCTGTTATCTGCTATGTAACCTGTGCCATTTAGCCCCATTTCAATTTGAATAACTATCACCATGGCTACACAGTAGCTGTGTTTATCAAAATTATATTAGTGTTTCTGAAGCAGTGCAGGGCAACAGTACAATATATTTTAATTACACTGATACCCTTTAATTTGCACGGCGTGAATTTCAGGCGATTATTTGCCCCTTTATGGGCTTGACGCATTCATTGCTCATTTGTATGGTGTGTACCGTCGTGGCTCTATGAGCGCGTCACATTTGTCCACGCCTTTATGTGTGCGGCACGCTTATTTGTGCCCTTTGTTGTGCGACACTGTGCCCTCCATTGGTAAGCTGGCGGTCCAGTGCCAAGCTGTCCACAGCCCGGCACTGGTCCACGGCCCGGCGGTTGGGGACCCCTGATCGATATGATTGAATATGCAGCCAAATTAATGCACAGTATGGAACAAAGATTGTTAGGATAGGCTCTCTCTACTATATGCTTTTACATAAGCCTTCTGGGCCACACACACATGTACCTGTGGGGCAAACAACTGGTATAAACTTCCAGTCCATCAACAGTGTGATACTAAGGGCTAATTCTGGCAGCCCACGCATTATCCTTTAATTCAAAATAGGCCCTGGCATTTCAAGTACACAGAGGCCCAATAAATAGTGACTGTCTATGGCATCTTACAGCAGCCCCTCTGGCATTTGCCAGAACCCACAGATTGCCAGATTGCCAGTCGGGCCTGCCCCCACCGGAAGCAGAGGAAAGAAAACACATTGCAGCACTTTACACTTACCATCTACACTGGCATCATCCACCAAAATGATCTCTTTGAGAAGTATAGCAGGGGATGTATGCATAACACTATACACTGTTCTGAGCAGGGTAGACCAGGCCTCATTATGAAACACAATTATAATGCTTGTCGTGGGCAGTGGAGGGCAGCGCTTAAACTTCTGCTCAATGCACCTGCATGTCAAAAACATGGCAAGAGAGGCAAAAACTCAATTAAAAAACTGTTCTTATACAAGTATATTTATAGAGAATGTTTGTGTGGTTTGAACAATTACAGGTATGGGACGTATTATCCAGAATGCTCAGGATCTGTGTATTTTTGGATAACGGGTTTCTGGATAATGGATCCCATACCTGTAATATATTTTTGACCAAGGATATAGCAGACGACAGCAACATTAGTCATCCAAAACATGCATTGCTTTGCTAAGTCATACTGGCCCTTTAAAGATGAGCAGATGGAGAACATTATACTATAATCTGGAAGAAAATGGTCCAAGTCATGACGTGGTGCGTACACATGTACAGCCTGCCAGCGACCAGGACACACAGCAATAAACGATAGGCAGGTGTGGTCAATTAGCTTTGTCTATAGACATAGGAACGACACAATCTTCAAATGAACTTCCCATGCTACGCAGGGACGGACTATAATATTTAAACGCCTAATATTAACCATTATGTAGATAAAGGCAAAACCACTGGCTACTGACATTTACCCAAGCCTGTTTTGGATGGACAACCATTGGTCAAGGACCATTTAGAATATACATATAGTAAAACATTGCAGTTATTCAGCTGCCACTATGACTTTAATAAGCCTTTTAATGAGAAACTTACTGCTACCCATTTGCCCCCCACTTCCTCACAGATCCCTGTTCATGATCAGCAGCTCCTCTTCTTAATGCTTTAGAAGTTGACCTCAGGTTTAGGGAGGTGGGTGAAGTTTCAATAGGACAAACAAAAACAATACCCCAGCCTATCAGAAGTTTAGCCCGCCATTAAAATAAAGTACTTATTGCTGGGACATTGTGGAAAAGAGCTGAATCGGAGTGCCATGGAGGTCAGAGGGGAGGCGGCGGGTTTACTAAAGGGATAGTAACGCATTTCTGATAAAACTGGAAAAGTGTCACTATCCCTTTAATTAGTTGGCAGGATAGACGACCCCATATATGGTAAGTTCTAATTTGAGATATTGGAGGGGCATATGTTGGAATCAGATTTTCTTGCAGCTGAGTAAAACAATAGTACTGACATTTCTGGGAGAAATGCATTATGTTTTTGACATGGGCCGCACACAGGTGAGAAGGGGTACTGCATGTGTTTTAAAACCATACTTCAAACGCAAGAACATTTGAATGAACAATCTTCCCAGACACGGCAGATTTCCTAGCCTAATATACAGAATATCTGGAGAATTGATGCAATTTAACTTCCCCTAAAATGTGATTTTGCAGATGAATCAAGCGAATGTGATACATACTCAGGAGGTCTTGTGTCGGGTCCCAGATCTCGGTGAAGTGAGATTCGGTCAGTTGCAAAAGCATTAAAACAGTGTTTCTTCTCTCCTCTCTCTTTTTCTTCTTGCTCTTCTGGGGTAAGCTTCTCCTCCTTAAATGGTTTTCCTGCTGCCCCAGGGGCATGAGGATCTTGAGGGGGGCGTTCAAGGAAAGGCTTTAGTTCTGCGGCTGTATAATATCCAGGCAAGCACGGTCTCACATTATCTCCATTATCAGTCTGCCTGACGGGGGCATTAATTTGCATTTTGGGCATTGAATCTTTAATATTGTTCACAGCTTCCATCATCATATCCAACATCTTTTTCTTCCCGCGGTGAGCCCCTAGTTCATCCTTTTCCCAATCAATAACTTCTTTTTGTATCATAAACAAAAATCCCATAAATATTAGAGTTATAAAGCCAAGTTTCCAGTGAATAAATCGTCTCCCTAAAAGGAGTCTTTTTAAATTGGCCATGTTAAATGTGGGGCAGGACGGCGCGCAACAAAGAATCAGTCGGTAGGATGTCCCATCACACGTTTCTGTTGTACCGCAAAGCCTGAAAAAGAAAAAAAGGGCAGTGATTAGAAACAGAATATTTTATATCCAGTGAAAACTCAATTTAACATGACCAGATTTAAAGTTTTTTTGGATTTTACACAATTTGTTTTGGTCCCACGAAATACATAAAATGGGGGTACATCCAAACAAGGTACACACACCAAGCAGTTGAGCCCATATTGCTTCCCTAGTTTCCTATTAAGCATGCATACAGGCTTTACCAATCACAAGCTGGCCTGTTCAAGTGAACTGTAATCCCGCTGTCAGATCTTGGCTCTTCTTCTATAACATGCATTGCAAAGCTGCAAGCACAGTGGTTCCTTACCCATTGAATACTTATAATGAATATAAATTATAATTATATGTAATTTCCTACTACACATTTATTAAGATATGTGTTCAGTGTAACAGCTATGTTTTTTTCTGGAACTAGACAAGAAAATGATACCAGTTTCACTTCAGCACTTCCTGGACCTGCCAAGCAGATGAAAAGGTGATAAAACTAATAACCAGTCCATTGAGAAGCCCCTTATAATGAGCTGCTCAAAGGCTGCTGCTGCTTAGGGAAGGGAGGTGTTGTTTGTTTAAAGGCTCCGAGAGTGGGCAGGAGGTTCAAGGGACACTAAACCCTGCTGTGCTGCACTGCTCAACCAAACTTTACTCGGCTGTTGCTGGACTACAAATCCCAGAACAATGTAACATATAATGAAGGTTGAGGTATGCTGGGAGCTGTAGTCCAGGAACATCAGGGTTGTATTCTTAAAGCAATATTGAACAATAAAACGTTTCCAAAACTTACCCTGATATCTCCAGTGCCAGCGGCTGCATTAAAATGCAAAAAATTCCTCCAATGAGAATCCCCGCTGATCTGTGTAAATCTGGCTCCATGTTCTCTGTTCCAGCAATTGGAGTTGGGAGCATTAAAGGAAAAGTAACACTAAAAATTTTTAAGTAAAAAATCTATTCTACCCTGCCCCAATAATTGCCCTATCCTGCAAACCATTTATTATTTTGAATGCTTTAGTAGAAAATACCTGTTAAAGCTTGGCTTCTGGTCATTTGAAAAAAAGCCGAAACGGCGATGCAGGGGAAGCATCCACTATGTGACAATCGATTGATCGATTCTAGCCTTTCTTCTGTATAGGAAGGAGTCAGGCTAGGATCGATCAATCGATCGCCACATAGTGGATGCTTCCCCTGCATCGCCGTATCGCCTTTTTTCAAATGACCAGAAGCCAAGCTTTAACAGGTATTTTCTACTAAATCATTCAAAATAATAAATGGTTTGCAGGATAGGGCAATTATTGGGGCAGGGTAGAATAGATTTTTTACTTAAAAATTTTTAGTGTTACTTTTCCTTTAAGCACAGTTTCCCTGCACTGAACAAGTGTGTCCTTTATCCCCATGTCTCATTCCAGTGTAATGGAAGAAATGACATAGTCATCTTTATATATTTATAAAGATATTTATTTATACATTATAAAATAACAGCAAGATGCCTGACCCAATGCTGGGAATCAGCAATCTCATTGGTCAATTATTTTGCATTTATAATGAAGTTTTTGATCAGTAGAATTCTCATTGGTGAATTTTCTTGCATCTATAATTACATGGGTATGTAATGGTATGGGACCTGTTATCCAGAATGCTTGGGACCTGGGGTTTTCCGGATAAGGGATCTTTCCGTAATTTGGATCTCCATAACTTAAGTCTACTAATAAATCATTTAAATATTGAATAAACCCAATAGGCTTGTTTTACCTCCAATAAGGATTAATTATATCTTAGTTGGGATCAAGTACAGGTACTGTTTTATTATTACAGAGAAAAGGGAATCATTTAACCATGAAATAAACCCAATAGGGCTGTTCTGCCCCCAATAAGGGGTAATTATATCTTAGTTGGGATCAAGTACAGGTACTGTTTTATTATTACAGAGAAAAGGGAATCATTTAACCATTAAATAAACCCAATAGGGCTGTTCTACCCCCAATAAGGGGTAATTATATCTTAGTTGGGATCAAGTACAGGTACTGTTTTATTATTACAGAGAAAAGGGAATCATTTAACCATGAAATAAACCCAATAGGGCTGTTCTGCCCCAATAAGGGGAAATTATTTCTTAGTTGGGATCAAGTACAGGTACTGTTTTATTATTACAGGTGTAGGTGTATGTTTAGGTGTATATTAGAAAAAGCAGGATCTATTATTATCTGCTTATATTCTCTACACTACTGGTTTTAACTCCTAAAACAATGTAGCTGAAGCCAGATCCAGCTGTTCTGAGAGACAGAACAAGGTATAAGTGCAGAGAATAAAAAGGTATTAAAATATATTCCTTCTATTGGCAATTACATTTATAAATAACTTTCAAACCACTGAAAAGGTTGAAATAAAGCACAGTTAGAGTTACATTTTCCTTTACTATGCAAATGTTTGTAGCTAGAGATGCCACTTACGCACAGAATGAGAGTCCCAATATTCTCAGTTTGTATTTATTGACTATTTCATTATGAAAATACCAATGTTTAAATCTGTTGATTTAGTGGGATTTTCTTCCCATAAGAAGTATTTACAGAAGGAGGTGAAGTTGCCAGATTTTATCTTTATTTGATCTCCTCCCACTCTCAGAACAAACAAGTCTGGAGTGTGTTAATGAAATAGCAAGGTCAAGATGACAATTACAAGCTTTTTTGCTACAGGTAAGGGATCTTTTATCCAGAAACCCATTATCCAAAAAGTTCTGAATTATGGGAAGACCATCGTCTCCCACAGAAAAATCATTCTAATTTTTGAAAAAGATTTACTTTTTCTTTGTAATAATAAAACAGTACAGATTATTTTAGTACAGGTATGGGTTCCCTTATCCAGAAAACCATTATCCAGAAAGTTCCGAATTACGGAAAGGCCATCTCCCAGAGACTCAATTATAAGAAAATAATTCTACTTTTTAAAAATGATTGTGAAAGTGCTGAAAGTGCTGAATGAAATTAAATGAAATGAAAGTGCTCCCACAGAGTGGATTTTGGCC